>NC_041410.2:1942583-2290916 GCF_900747795.2 Erpetoichthys calabaricus | reverse complement strand
GTCTTCAGGAATATAAACCAGGAGGGTGGTCTGTGCGTGAGCAGTTTTTCTCTTAATATAACTTTTAACTTACAGCACTAACTGCACACTACTGTACAAACCCATTCACGTTTCCCCTTTCAGTCAGTAACATTTCATTGTAACATTTAAATTTGGTGTGTTTTATTTTATATTCTCAAATTTGTTTTCTTAAATTAGTTATACAGCAATACTCTTCCATCCGTTTTCAGTGGTTACATTTCTGCAACGTATTTTCCGTTGTAAAGCTGTGAAATGAGACAAAGGCGCCAGTAGCAAGAACTTTAAATACAAAGCCATGTTAAATGAAGCGAAGCCGACCAGCAATGTGACATCGTTTATGGGAAGAGGGAGCCATCTACAGGAGAGAAAATATAATTGCAAGTGCATGGAGTCGTTCGCATTTTTTTACCCGTCCATCCATCTTCCACACATCCATCCATCCATTTTCTAATCCCGCTTAATCCTGTGCAAAGACGCAGAGGTGCTGGAGTCTGTCCCAGAAAGCATAGGGCGCAAGTCATCGACAACCCCTGGACAAGGTGCCAGTCCATCGCAGGGTGAGAAAACGGACACTCCCACACTGGAGCACCAGATAACTCGTGTAGACACAGGGAGAACATGTAAATTCCACGCAGGGCCAAGAAAACAGTTTTTTATGGAAAACTAATATAAAAATTCCTGACATAATTGGCTTCAATGGAGATCAAGGCTGAAAAAACATCAAATGATGACGCCCTTGAAAAAATCTCAGTATGCTCTTGTTGCATGAACCATATGTCAGATATCCACTCATATGCCCACAAAGCCCCAAACACGTGTCTTTGGGCTAAAATATTGTTAAATTATAGGACTTCTGTAAAATCCTCTCATGTCACCTGGGGGTCATACTATAACAAGAATGATGTTTTGATTCCCTCATTAAGAAAATAATTAATGGGTGAGGGTAGCTGTCTGCTTGGAAGGACATGGCCCCCCACGACGACAGCTGTGGATCTTGATCACTGTTAAGAAATTGAGCTAGTTGTGAACATTTGGGAATTGAGTGTAAAATGAACATGCATGGCAGAGCACTTCAACTGTTTTTCAAGTGAAGGCTAAGATGCCCTCTGTGTGGCATGTGTATGTTCTTTCTGAGATTAACTGGTGACCCTAAATTACCCCAGTAGGTGTACCCCGTCACCGATTAGCACACCACCCTGCCAATTTTGGCATAACGATGTTACTTGAAAAAGCAATTAGAAAAAATGAATGGATGGGTATTTAGAGATCAGTGAGTGCACTACATAGTATTTGGTGAGAGAAGGAGATGATACGGGTCACCTAAGTGTTACTGTTATTTTCACTACAGGAGAAAGCCCAGCTGGTGGAGGAGCGACAGAGGCTAGAAGGGCTAAAGCAGCAACTCAAGGAGAGCAGAAAACAACTGGCAACACTTCCAGAGGCACTGAGGAAGCAGAAGCAGAAGAAGCTGAATGAGGTTCTTCTTTCTTCTTTGTTTGATAAACCCTTACACTTCAGAAAAAGGTGATGCGTGCCACACAGTGGAAGAAGGGAGCTGAATGCTGGACACATCCTGTACGCTTGTGTATGACAGCCAGCTCCTAGTCTCTTAGATTAGATTGGATCTTTGTCACATACACTGTGGGACTATAGTGAAATTCTTGTGGTGCAGTTGCAGGTGGGGTGTAGGTAATAATAATAATAATTCATTATATTTATATAGCAAGCATATACCAGCAACAAAACAAAAAGATGATTTATAAATAAATAAATGAGTAGAAGAATGACATAACGTACACACTGCCAAACAGAACTGTACAGACCCAGAGACCACAGGTTTTCACAGTAGTGAAGATGGCAGTAGAGATGTAACATACAACAGAATTGAACACAAACCAGCAGATGGGTACAGCACAAGGCAGGCAGGATTCTAGGGCAGAGTCTTAAGCAGTGTGAGGATTATGATCCGCAATTACTGAGAGTTCTTAGTTTGAGAGCCCATCTCACGGTTTGCTGCTGCGCATGGTTGTGGATAGGTGTGATTAGACTGCAGGTATTGCAAAATGGGTTATACTTTTATAAAACTGTATAACCAAATCCATGGGTACAGAATCCACAGGTAGTGAGAATATGCTGTATATAAAAGAGGGCAATCTAGCACATTTCTGTGCACCAGCCTTTATACACACTGTCCATCGCAACTACCGACTAAACGTTTCAGTGAAGTCTTCAGATCGATCGACCTGTGGTCGATCACGGCTTCTGGTGGAGCACCTAGAATATGATTGAACTTAACTATCGAGGAAGTAAAAGGTGTCACAGGGTTTTCATAGATGAATCTGCGGAAAGATCACTACCGAGCCTCAAGGAATGAGAGTGATCGGCTGGTACATCTGCAAAAAAAAAAAAAAAAAAACACCCCCCACTCCGAGCTGGCATTCCTCTGGAACCTAACCCCATTTTTCCCTTATAATCAAAGCTTCAGCATCTGCAACTTTTGTATCCACTGGGGTTTTCAGGAAAGTAGCCCCAGTGGATAACAAGAATTGACTGTATATTGCTAACATTTATACCACTCTGAACAGGATTAGAAGGTTTAAGAATGTTATCTGATGTTAGAGAGGCAGACTGGTCAGCAGCTCCACTGTTCCACAGTTCTGAATTTCCTCAATTATCTCTGATCTGTAAGCAGATGACTGTTGGTATCAAGTGTGTGTGCTTTACCATGAGGGGCAATTACATACCTCTATGCACCAACGCTTGCAACGCTGTATGTGACCATACTGATCTATTTCTTAGGAGACTGAAACTCTGGAGGCTGCCGTGAAGGCTTTTGAAGACCTGGAGTTTCAACAACTGGAGAAGGAGAGCAGCTGGGAGGAGGAAAGAGAGGCTTCTCAAAGACGCATCCTTCTCGAGGTCTCAGAGCAGCAACACCGGCTCAACTCCAGAAAGGTAGGTGTCTTTATCAGCTCTTGTTAAAATTTTACAATTTTTTAACTTTCATTTTTCATTTTTAATTATTCCCGTTGTTCATTTTTTGTGCATCTTTTTGATGACCTCATTCCAGCATTTTTTGAGTTCACTTTCCTCTGAAGCTGTCTTTTGTTTAAGGAAACAAAGTCTGTTTCCTGTCATGTGGGAGTGGCATATGACCATTATAAAAGATGGCAATGCACAGCAGTTGTTGCCCAAGTTTTCGGATTTAAATCAAACAAACTAAGTATTTATATAAAGGAAATTTAGCTAGTGAAGAAAGTTTTTGGTCTGATTTTTGTCTTGCACTTGGTGTTTTGTGTTAACTTTTCTGAATGACACCTAATAATAATAATAATAATAATAATTCTTTACATTTATATAGTGCTTTTCTCACTACTCAAGGAGCTCTAATGAGAGGCAAGTGCAGACCCTTAAATAACCGATTCTAGAATTTTTGGCTCTTGTTCCTGACCTTTGATTTTTGTTCTCGTTTTGGCTTTATTGATTCTTGGTTTTCACCTCAGCTAGTTTTTTGACTTTGCATATCTTTTGGTTTTTTTTTTTTTTTTGATAAAAATATTCTGCCTGTTCGAGTCAGTAAACATCCGAATTATGTGTATAAATTTTCTAACGTGCAATGGCATTTGTGGACGTAATCTTTGATTATGTGTGTTACAGCAAATGAAGACAGACTAGAGGACAAAAACTAGTGAAAGCTGTCATTGTTAAGATTTGCTATCAGGCTTTACACAAAAATGTATCTCTAAGTACTCCTGTGAGGCCTAAAAGTACAAATCTGCCTCGTCCCAAACTAAAATGCAGGTTTCACAGCCTGCAAAAATCCAAAATGAACAGGCAGAAAAAAAAAAAAAAAAACTTAGTACACCCTCAAAATAAAGGGAGACAGGATCTGTTAAACTCCTGGTCCAAAATAATGTTCTTTAATATATTTAAAAGTTTGAATCAAAAACTTTAAAAAGGCATAAACAGGAACATTGCCAAACAGGGGTAAACTCAAAGTTCATAATACACTACAATAGTTTATTTTTGTATAGCCACAAAGTCACACAAGAAGTGCCACAATGGGCTTTAACAGGCCCTGCCTCTTGACAGCCCCCCAGCCTTAACTCTCTAAGAAGACAAGGAAAAACTCCCAAAAATAAACTTAGTAGGGAAAAAATGGAAGAAATCTTGGGAAAGGCAGTTCAAAGAGGGACCCCTTTCCAGGTAGACTGGGCGTATAGTGGGTGTCAAAAAAAGGGGGACAATACAATACACAGAACAAAACACAAGTCATCCTCAATACAATACAATAGTGCAGTAGAAATATTACAAGTACAGAGTAGAATTCAACAGTAGATGATATCACATAATAGGATTTGGTAAGAGTCCTGGAGACCTCAGCCATCAAGCTACCTCCCCCTATTGGCCATTCCACAGCTGAGACAGCACTGGGCCAGCCAATCCGGTGAAAGGACCCCTCTACCTGCCAATTCCTGCGATTCTCCATCAGGGATGACTTAACCTTAGGTGGGGAAAACAACTTGGCAGATATAAGAATATCACAATCAAAAACAATAGCAGAGTTTGGAAACCTGTAAGTCCTAAAACTTCTCTTATATAATCTAAATCGGGGTCAAAATCCAAATGCCCAAAAGACAAAAGGGAGAGCCAAACAAACATTAATCAAAGTCAGCGCCCCTACCTGTAGCTTATGGCCTGCTAGTCCCATAATAACGGAGGGAGGCAGCCCCACAGCTGCAGAGACAGAACGCTTCTCAACATAGACAACATGACTATACTGACACGGGGAGAGGCAAGGAGGATTTGATTTAAGAATCAGGAAGCAAAATGTAGTCAGAACAAACCAAGGTCAAAACCAGAAAACTAACTGATCAGACAGTCAAAAATGAAACGGTTAACCAGAATTGTAAACCAAAAAAGTCAGAAGCTAAATTCAATATTCCATGAAACAAAAATACAAAGAGTTTTATCAGACATGAATAGAGGTTTATCTATCAATCTCAGTTACAGCAGCAATCCCTGTGCTGATATAAATACAGTCACATGAAGACAACATGCATGTTGTGCTTCCCGGAGAATTCTGAGAAGGATCGCTACAGGCTATGCCACATTAGACAACTTTTCCAGCAATTTTCAGTCATAGCCTTCCTTTACATAATCTTGGCCAGTCAAAAGCAGTCAGTGGTGTGCTTCCATGAAGCTGACTGTCTAATGTGACATACCCAGTGACTGAGACCAAATAGTGTGTGACTGGCTAGGATAAAATCTAGCAGGTTTGAATTTCTCTTTGGTTGGACTGACGGGCACTTTTCCTGCGAGAGTTGGGAACAAGTGAACATTCAACAGAAGTACAATGCATGGAGTTTAGTGACAAGAATTTTTTGTGCTTTACATACCACAACAGCATAGAAAAAATAAAGCTCAGAGATAGCTCCTGAATTCGCCGCAGTTGTTAACCCTTTACGCATCATTGGCTCCATCAGGCAGCACGGTATGGGCTGCAAAAAAAAGGGGAAGTGTGACTGCACTGAAAAATCAGCATTCGTGTTGGTAAATGTAACATGGGCTTCAATTGTCAGTTGTGTAGTTTGACATGGTGTAGCGACAAGATCAGTGACTGTGATCAGCAAATCTGACATAGCCCGTGACAGCTTAAAGAAACAGCTGAAGTACAGCCTCCAAAACAGCGTTCACAGCAGCAAATAAAAAAAAAATGATTAAAAAAATCTAAACTTTGCAATATTGCTCTTTAACTGAAAACTGATGATATATTTGCATTCTATGACCCCAAAATCCCCCAATTAGACATATACCTCTCTGAATTATGTCTAGGGAAACCTGAAAACATCAACAAAATAACTCTAATTAGAATAATAATATAATAATAAAAGTTGACAAATCAACCAAATGCTATTTACTAAGAAACGTAAAAAATAAACAGAATGAAAACACAAGCTTATCTTAAGAATATTTAAAGGAATAAAAACAAAACACTTAAAGAAAAGTTAGTTGAGCCAGAAATGAACCCCCAGCTATTGCATCACACATCTTGTTTAGGGTCTCCCACATTTTCTCGTTTGTGCCAAGCATTAGTCTCAGTAGATTTTTATGCCCACGGCAAAGTCAATTTGAATTTCCAAGAAAGCACTGCTTATTAAATTCTGTCCCAGATTTTGGATTTTTTCAAAGCTGTGTCATCCCTCAGCTGACTTTCTGTTTCATATGACTCTGCAACAACTAGAAAGGCGCAATTCAGTGAGTCAGCCCTCATCACTTCTGTCATACCATCAACAAAGTGGACCATCGGCTGGGAAATCCGATGGACTAAATTCTGTCGAGACGCTTTGGGAGTATGCCGGCGTAGGTGGAACTGTCTGATGGGGGATATCAAGCTTCTTTTCACTTCTGCATTCTTATTTATTTTTAGCTAATCACGAGCTTAGAAAAAAAAGGAAAAGTTCTGAATCAGCCCTCAGTGTGGCTTTCTTTATAAATGTTCTCTAAGAATCAGAGGCATGAAAAACAAAGGCTAGGGGTCAAGACACCTTGAATGGATAAACTTAATTTAAAATAAATTTCATCTTCGACAAATCTGCCCAAACCTGTGCTCTGTCCAATACTCTTTGTAATGACTACGTCAAATCTACATTACCCCACCATCCTCCTGGTTTGGAATCATCTGCAAGCTTAACCAGTCTGTTTGCTATATTCCTATCAAGATCATCTATGAATATTATAAAGAACAACAGCCCCAGCACTGACCCCATGGGGACACCACTTTTAACAACAGCCAGTTCTGAGAAGACTCCACTCACCAGCACACTTTGTTTTCCGAGTTTAATCCGCCCATCTCTCCTCTTTTCTGTAAATTCCCATTTCTTTTAGTTTGACATTTCAAACTGGAGTTGTATGTCCTCACAGTCAGCATTGAACGACACTTTGTAACGATTTTGAATTATTTTAATGTCTGCATAGTGTACTGAGCAAATAAAAATGGTTTCTTTTTTTACTTTTACTGTATGTAGGGTCAATGCTTTATATGCGTTTACATTAAAATATCAGCCCTTTTATCTTAATTTTAGAGTGTAAATTCAAAACTTTATAGTAAAATTCAAAGATTGGATTACGTTATATCACTAATTGATTTACAAGATGGATTATCCGAGAGACGCGGGTCGCTCATGATTAATCATGAAACAGTCACATGGGCAGACATTGAAGCAATCGAAGAGGAACAAGCAAGCACGAGCACACACACACACACACACACACGCACACACTCACTAATTAAACACGGCGATACACACACGCCCCTTAAACTCCGTCTCTCTGATACACACACACACTCTTCTCTTCATCTCTCGCACATACACACACGTAAACGCTTACACACCTTTGAACCGTCTCTCTGACACACACATACGTCCCTTAAACATACACACACACACACACACACACGTCTACCGCTAGGCTGACACTCTGTCCTGTCCTGCTGCGTGAATGACAACAAACCCTCAGTCCTCTTGGAGTCCGTGGAGCCCGAGTCACGAGTTTACTAAATGCCTGCTTGTGACAGAAGAAAGCCACGTAGAAACCGAGACGCGTGAAGCCCACAGCGCAAAAACACTAAAGCTCGTTTTGTTTCCAGGAGCGCGTATTAAAACTGGAGGAACTTGTGAACCAAATCAGCCAGCAAGCCGAAGCCGAGAGCCGACGACTGAGCCACGACAAGAGAGAGGCGGTGAAAATGCTCAACATGGTAAGCATGGCGTAGTGCACGGCATGTAAGGCGCCCACTGGTTCTGCTGTTTGAACTAATAATGTACTCTTAGCACATCAACATATTCCAAAAACTTATACGTTTACTTTATTTGCTAAATTTGTGTAAGAGTGATAAACTTTGTTTTATCTTTCTCTCTCTCTCCTACATTTAAATCTGAGTGGAAATTACAACGCGTTTATAGAACTGATGCTGCATTAATTACTTGATTATATACAACAATTTATATTAAAGTGAATTTTATTAATACTGCATATGGGACAAACTACAATGCATTCTGTGCCACCTCTGTCACATAGCGCATCTTTCATGTCTGTCTGTCTGTGTTTGTAGAGACTTTCAATCTTTTATTTTCTTCCTTTACATGTTCTCCTATATCTGTGTCAGTTGCCCCCCAGGGGGTCCTGCAGTTCTTCTTCCACCCCTATAAAGATGTGAACGTTGGTTTGTTTAGCAATTTTAAATTGCAGGGGAGACTTAAATTGGTGACTGGGCTCCTCAGTGAACTAGTGTCCCATCCAGGGCTGGTTTGCGTCTAATGCTAAATTTGATAAAGCAGGTTTGAGAATGTAATTTTATATATTTTTTATACCATTATTCCCTGTTTCATATTTATCTGTTTATATAGAACCTTCTCCATTTATTGTTGATATGGCTGATTTGCATACGGAGTCTTTTTTTCCCATCATGCAAACATAATGCTTTTCATACATTTTCCAGTTTATATAATGACTATCATATCTAGGAGTATCTGTATATATTAAACCTTTATATTTTATTATTCATATGGCCAATTTTTACTTTTTTGTCTATAGCTCTAATTATAGTGCCTTTCACTTGTTTAATCTAACCCATGGTCACATTGTCTGGAACCCATCCTGACAGCACTGTGCCCAAGACAGTCACCACCCACAGATCAGGTGCTAATAAATCTAAAAAGTTCTATGCAGCTTGAAGTTTAAGAGAAACCTAATGAAGTGAGGCACAGTGACAGCAGCTGCAAGTTCAAATGGAGAAGTGAAGAGAATGAGGCTGCGATAAGCTCTCAACGCTGCCGTTGTTTTCTTTGTCACATGCAAGTTGGTTTTATTTTCTCTTTCCTGTCCACTGTATGTGTGAGGGATAATCAGTGACCTGCTCTTCAGACTTCAACCCCAATAACAATGAGACCTTTGTCTTATTTTTTCTAAAATAATGCATTTA
This sequence comes from Erpetoichthys calabaricus, assembly GCF_900747795.2. Lineage (NCBI taxonomy): Eukaryota > Metazoa > Chordata > Cladistia > Polypteriformes > Polypteridae > Erpetoichthys > Erpetoichthys calabaricus. The sequence goes on along the minus strand of NC_041410.2, from coordinate 2,281,909 downwards.
AAAAGAATCACTGCATTAAAGAAAAATAATTATGAAAACAGAACAGGAAAATCAAGTTCCTGTCTGTGCTTTTGGCTGAGCCGAGTGTCACATTTCAAAGTGCCTGCCACCTAAATGTCCCGTGCCGGGAGGCATTGCAAACGACAAGAGACTTCGGCTGAAGTTGGGCTCTCCTGTTCTGACACATTAGTGCTTCGCCTCTTGCATCTCCCCGGGGCTCATGGCGGTGTCAAGTGTAAGGCGACTGCCAGCTGGTCCATGTTGTTGATTTCAGTTACTTTCTCTTTGTCAGCATTTACTCAAGGAGAAGACTGAAGTGACCACCAGTCTGACGGGCTCAGCGCCCTGTGTGCTGTCCATCACCAGCCTGTCCGTTCCCAGCTCTTTGAAGGTAGGCGCCTATGAGCTCTGTGTTGGTGTGGGTCTCGTCTGGTAAGCTGCTAGAAATGCTGCTTCTTCAGTGGCCATGGAATGAAGTCCCACTCACTTTGGTTCGTTCGAATCTGTCCATTTACTGAACTCAACTGACAGAGCCTGTCCTTTTAACTGCTTAGCAGATGCTTTTATGCAAAACAACTTATATAACTGAGTAAATATCAGTCTGTCTGGGGCCTGTTTAGAATGAAGCATTACAGGACAAAGGCGACAAAACTGATCAGCGCAAGTGAGCAACTCAGAAAAAATGGTAGTGAGATCTACTTCTGTAGTTACAAGATCCTATCAAAGATATCATCAGTTAGACAGCAGTTCACCAAACAAGAAAGTCTTCAGACTACTTAAACACATTGAGGGAGTCAGCAGTTCAGAAGGAGGTGGGCAGCACATTCCATCAGCTAGGGGCTACACATGACAACAGTCTGGAGTGGGGTTTGATACCACGCAAAAGTAGCATCACCCATTCATCAGCAGACCAGAGTGGGGCACGAAGCTGCAGGGGACCTCACAAGTGTCTTGGTATATTATATATATATATATATATATATATATAGGTGCTGACCTCCTGACTACTCTGTATAGGCAAGCATCAAGGATTTGAACTTAATCTGTGCTGATACAGGGGGCCAATGTAGTGATCTAATAAGAGGAGTGACATGTACCCACCTCAGCTAGGTGAATGAATGATGCAGATGGTGCAGACCTATAAATATCTGGGAGTGCAGCTGGATGATAAATTAGATTGGACTGCCAATACTGATGCGCTGTGCAAGAAAGGACAGAGCCGGTTATACTTCCTTAGAAGGCTGGCTTCCTTCAACATCTGCAATAAGATGCTGCAGATGTTCTATCAAACAGTTGTGGCGAGCGCCCTCTTCTACGCAGTGGTGTGCTGGGGAGGCAGCATTAAGAGGAAAGACGCCTCACGCCTGGACAAACTGGTGAGGAATGCAGGCTCTATTGTTGGCATGGAGCTGGACAGTTTAACATCTGTGGCAGAGCGAAGGGCGCTCAGCAGGCTCCTATCAATTATGGAGAATCCACTGCATCCACTAAATAGTATCATCTCCAGACAGAGGAGCAGCTTCAGCGACAGACTGCTGTCACTGTCCTGCTCCACAGACAGATTGAGGAGATCGTTCCTCCCCCAAACTATGCGACTCTTTAATTCCACCCGGGGGTGTAAATGTTAATATTTAACATTATACATAGTTATTGTCTGTTTTTTCACCTGCATTATTATCATTCTTTAATTTAACATTATTTATTGTATCAGTATGCTGCTGCTGAAGAATGTGAATTTCCCATTGGGATTAATAAAGTATCTATCTATCTATCTAATACAAGATGTAAGGAGAGGAGAGGGTGTAGCATTGTTCCTTGGGGCATCCCAGTGCTTACCTGGTACACCCTTGATATTTCTTATCATCCTTACGCATAATAGGATCTGCAGGAATGCCAAGCCCAGAGAAGGTGGCGAGGAAGATCTGATGGTTGTCTGTGTTAAAGGCAGAGGGGGGATATAGAATGATGAGGACAGATGACATGTTGGTAGCTCTAACCAGCGAGTAGAGCTGTCTCAGTGGAATGCCCCCCCCCCCCTTGAAGCCTGACTGATTAGGATCAGTCAATCTCTTCTTAGCATTGGTAGCATGTATGGCAGGAAGCAGCCTTAAAGGGGATGCCATTCCTTCACATGGCAAGTGCACATTTTGTGCCACTTTAGATTCCTCTATTAACCTGCAGGTGTATATTTAAGGTTTTGGATGAGTTTATGATAAACAGAGAACATGCAAACTCCATACAGGCTTATGACCAGGCTCTGGGTAATCACAACACCACCTAAGCTACCTTAAAACAGAACAGACATAACACTGCCAAACTGTCCTAACTCACTTCAGTCAAAAGCCATGGTACTCGCGCAACTCCTTTTTACGTATGTAGGAAAGTGAAGGGAAAACCAGAGCAATTAATATCGTTATTTCTTTTACACAGTGAACCAGGGCTGCAACAGCTAATAGTAGTCGTCGATAATAATCGATTGCCTTGTTACATATTACATCACTTTATTGCCTAAGAGTAATTAACATTAACGAAGTTTTGTGATATGGCGCAGTATGTAAATACGGTGAAGGGTCAAAGACTAAATAACTCAAAAGTATGGAGTCATTTCAGGTTCGCATCAGGAAAAAAAAAAAACAAATCTGCGACTTTTAAGATCTGGCACGGGAACATAAAGTCAGAAAGCTCATCTGAGTGATATGGTCGCGATCCTGCACACATACTTGGGGATAATCCAGCACACTCTTGGTGTCATTTTCTTCTCTTAAATTAAAATCCTTACCTGACAGTGTAGAATCCGAGTTACCAACACTACGTAACACTTTTTGTGTTCGTCGCGTATTTCAAGCCTCATTTTTCTACCATTATGGCACCGTTCAGTTCACCTCTCTCTGCCTTTGCTGCCATCTCGTGGATAAAATCAAACTCTCGCCTAGGGCAGCGTTTCTCGAACTTTTGGAGCAGCGACCTACGTTTCCCCATGTAATTTTTTTTGCGACTCTTACTGTTTTTATTTGGTGATTCAAACAAGACTGTTTCCAGGGGGGGGGGGGAGGGTGAAGGATTTTGGGGTTCCTTAGTGATTTGAGAACGACCGTCAGAGGGGCGACTCTTACGTTCATGAGTTCGCCGCGATGCACTCAACACCTACCGCGACCCACTTAAAAAAAAAAAAAAAAAAAAAAAAAAAAAAATCAATTCGTGACCCACCGGTGGCAAACGGAGACCACTGGATGAGACACTAAGTTCCAGGGCAGTTGCTCTCTGACTTTTTTCCCCTCCACGGTCCCCTAATGAACTACAAGAATATGTGAGAGACTCCTTATATGAGCTCTCTCCTCTTGTACTTTTGCTGCAGTCTTGACAGAGACGTTTATTTTTGAAATTACATTTATTAACAAATTCATATTTGCCGCTAGTGCGATTACAATGCTTGTATTTTTTAAAGAGTAATACAAAATTAAGAATCCAAATCAAAAACAGCCGGTGTTTTTTTATATATAAAATAAAAGGTATTTTGTACTAGTGTCTGAATTTCTTAATTCTAACATAACATTTTTTTAGGTATAAATAATACACAGTAATAACTAAAACACAAATGTTGTAATTGTCGATGTTTTTCATAATAAAACCTGGTCACGTGGCTCAAGTATGACTTTTAAAATTATGCATAAATCCTATTCTGGCTGAGATAGGCTTCAGCACTCCAATGACCCTACTCAGGACTAAGTGGGTTTTGAAAATGAAACTTATGAACAACTGCTTATTTCTGAAATGAAAAAGTCCATTTATGATACAGACTTTAGTGTTGTTCATTATTTTTGTATTTCTTATACAGTTAATAATTTATTGCTGCACATTGATTTTGTTTCACCAAATACAGGATGCTCTGGTTCATTGTTCAATACCTGCTCTGTCATTTTATCCTTCTTTATGAGGTTATCTTACTGTGAGAAACTATTGGATATACTTTACAAATCCAAAACCTTAATTGAGAATCCTAATGCAAAGAATGAAGCAACATTTTCAGAAACGAGAAAAAGAAAATGTTCTGCCCAAGCTAGACAGAAAGACTTTTGTAAAGGACCTGAGGAGAACATGTAGGGAGATGTGTACAGTTCGTTAACCTGAAAGCAATCCTATCTTTCGTCAAAACAATAAGAGCAAAACCGAGAAAGCGAATCATTCAATTATTCACCATGTGACTCTCCACAAGATCCCCTCTACAGCAGGACCCATGGCGATCACACCTGTGGATTTTTACACCTACATAGGCAATGGCTGACCTTGAAATGCAACTCGCATCTCAGCAGTTCTTACATAAAAATTAAAGACAACGTGCTGAAGAGCTGAACTCGCCCGCCCTCTGTTGCAACACTTGAGCCCAACCCTACACTCAACTTGCTGCTTCATGTCATTTGACAAGCCAAAGGGAAATTTTTCATCGCCCACTTGATCTGATGATTGCTGAACTTTTTTTTTTCTTTTCACATCATGTTTATTGCTTCAGTGCCATTGTGTGAAAATCTCAGAACTCAACTGACAAGCGACACTCTTGTTTCTCTCTTTTTTTTTTTCTTTTAATATATATATATATATATATATATAAAGAGTCCTTTGCTTGATATGAATGGCACTTCCAGTTTACAGAGGAGACGGAGTCAGCAGAACAGCAGGCCTTCAGACAGACCGGTGTCATTGCATGGTAAGAATATAACAATCTATTATTACACGGGGGTCTCAGGTTACAAACACATTCTGTTACCTGATTTTGCATGTAAACTGGAACTTGAACTGAAAAAAGTCCATTAATGGGAAATCATAAAGTATAACTTTTTACTTATTTTACATCAAAACATTGCAAACATGTTCATAAAATGATAGCAAAGGAATACTTTAGAGTCACTAAACAAAAGTGCTTTAAATTAAACTGAACCAAATCAGGGATAAAGACACAGTGGCCTCATAATGTTAGACAGGGAGATGAAGTGGTGGTGTAGCAGGATTTGAAACCAACAACCTCAGGGTTTGAAGTCCAAAGCCTTAACCACTGCACCACACTTCCTTATTCATATCAAAGATATTTACTTGCTGTAACACCAATGCACACAACCTTTAAAGGCAGTGAACCGATTTGTCGTTATTTATAAGTGGATGTGCTACCAATCTAAGTAATCAACGTCGACTTCAGCATTAACGTTTGCAGTGCATCATGCATATGTCTCTGTTATATGCTATTTGGTATGGAGTCGTGAAACCAGCATTAATATCTGTTAATGTGCCATCTATTGGGTTCACAAATGCAATGCATTTTATTACTACAAAAGTTTTTGATGCGCCATCTTTTGCAATAACAGAGACATATAGTAGCAACCACACTGACACACAGACACTTATCCTTTTATTAAGGGTAAGTATGGCCCTTAACTCTCCAGACCAGGCACTCTATGGCAGGACCTGAGGTGGATAAGGAAGCAACCTCCATGTCAGGGCATGGAGACTTGTTATGAGAATTTAATGTGACTGAATAAGTTCTGTGTCCTGAAGACAACATTACCTTGGATACCTTGGCAAACAGAAGGTTCCTGTGATGTTGCTGGAAATAGATGCGAGAACTGAAAGCCAAAAGAAGGGTTCCAGTAAAGAGAATGTGCCATCACCATAGTGAGGTCTGTCGTTCGCCCCACATTTTTTTTTTTTTAAATGCATACTGTGGACGTTAGGGGTCGCTGTTGCCCCTTTTAACCCAACAGATAAACGTACAGGACACGGGTTCAAAGCACCAAGTACAAGTATTCTAATATTTTGTCTTCTTGAAAACAGTGCCCAAAGCACTACAGCCACCATGAACAGGCAAATGAACACAATAACCAACACAATACAGCACAATTCTCTCTATATACAGTATATCTCCTCCACACCTCCCAGCAAGCTTTGTGCATCACCTCCCAAATCCGTCTCGCTTGCTGGGTCTTCAGCAGTCCTTTCTATAGTTCTTGACCCAGAAGTGCTTCTACTGTTCTGTCCTTGTGACTTGCCAGCACTTCTGGGTCAGACGGAGAATTTAAGTTCTTTAATCAGCCCAGAAGTACTTCGGGGCTTCTATTGTCGTAATCCATTAGTATTTCTGGGCTAGGTGAGAGTTTGTATCCCCAAAATTTGGAAAACCCAGAAAATGGACATTAAACATATCAGAAAAAAGAGAGATGAATAAATTACTACCTATCTCTTATATAGTCCCTTTCACATCTGTCTCTCTGAGTCCCCAACTCCCTCAGTTACTTACTTATCTTGTTTGTTTAATCAAAAAAACAGTCTGTCATTTTCTCACCCTGGCTAATTTTCCAGAGTTACAAATCCCATTACAAAACTCAGCAATGACAGACACCACACAAGGCATTCATTTATCCATGTAAAACAGATTTTTCATTTTTGATGGCTATCTGCATTAGCAATCTGTTAACCTTTTAAATACCTTTTTATGCCATTGGTTTATATCATTTACTGTATGTTGATGTTATTTATTCATTTATTCGTTATGTGTGGATACTTGTTCTGCCATGTTCCCCAAGAGACAGGGCCACCTGTTAATCTGTGTTGAGGGTCTGTTTCCAGCAATTTAAAAAGACTGAGGGGAGTTGCAGTCCCTCATGGTACATTGCATGCACTTGGTGTTGGTGTGCTCTCCTCTTTACATTTAGTGTTATTCTCTGGATTTCCCGTTTTTGTTATTTTAATTATTAGATTAGATTAGATATAACTGCTCTGTCTTTGCTTTATGGTTTCTGGATCTTGTATTGGGACTTGTTAGCAGAGGATTGGCTTTAAGCATCTGTTTTTATTAATTTTTTGAGCTTTTGTACTTTATTTATGATTTCTTATAATAAATCAGTTACTTGATTACAAAAAGAGCAACAAACAATTTGTATAAAGCCGCAGGTTTATGGTGACCCTCCTCATTGTGGGGTTTTCACTTGATTTTTGTGTTATTTGTAGTTGTTTTGCAAGCTCTCCATTTTTGGGTCTGCTCCAGCTGAAGTTAGCAGTTGGTATTTGGGGCCCAGCTGAACTAAGTGAGCCTCTACTGGGAAGACCAGTGAAGATACCGGCCTGCTTCTTGGCAGAATTTTGGAAGCTTCACAGTTTTGCTTTGGAGAAAACACCAATCACGATACAACCTTGTCTGTATTTTCTAGGCTCGCTTGTAAATGGCAGTTCTTCACTCACTGTTTCTCCACCTCACAACCAAGTGGCCATGAAGCAACAGTGTGAGAATCTACAGAGAAGTCCTCACTCTAAGTCACCTCCCAGCAATTCTCACTGCACTGAAGTGTCAGTCGTTGGCGAGATGTCACACAAGACAGCCCCCTGCAGGACAACAGCAGTGGAAAGGTACAGCGATTCTAAATGTGGTGCTGGCACTAAACTTTATAGCAGTGGCTCTTAAGTTAAATCCCGGGAGCTTTTGTGGCTGCAGGTTTTCCTGACAACCAGTTTCTCCTGCTAATTCAACTTCTACTTTAATTAAAGAAGTTGCCAGTTTCCAGTTTGTATTTTTAAATTTTTGTATCAATCCAAAAATTTAACTGGAAATACAAAGTATATCTGTAATATGAAGCAAGAATGGCTGTATTAGATAGTTAAGAACCCATTCTACTTACTTTTAACATTTTTTAATGTTGTTTTATAAAGCTGTGATTTACTAATAAACACCCAATAGCGTTAATACTGAAACAGCTGCTCTTAGCATTCTGTTTTTGCACTGGTGTTTCCCTAAATGGTCGTTAATTGCCATTAGATGAATACAATTAAGAGTGCCCACTACACAGAAAAGTGAATTAAAAAAGAAAAAGGACAAAACAGAGTTAAGCATTGAAAGATATACCAAAACTATTAATCTTAATACATAATTCGCCTGCCTCCTCACTCACTCACTCACGTCCGTCCGAAGCCAAATGCGCAGTCGCCTTCTGCGCAGCTGGCCGAAAAACCTTACGAGACCGACATCCAACCCCAACATCGCGGCAGGCGGCAGATTTATGACTGCAAAAATTCAAAGAGAAAGGCGACTTCGATTAAAGCTCTAGAGGCCTGAAAGGTGATTTCGACTACAGCTCGAGGCCTAATTATGCATTCTGATTCAATTACACATTCATTCAATACACCTATATCAGGTTTGTGGTGCTTATACTTATTACTATTCCATATTGTACTAGAATTTCATCATTCAATAATTTACTATAGTCCTGGAAAATTCATAAACTAACTGTACAAGCCTGTACAGTAATGAGTAAAGCGGACTACAATCATTACAAAACAACTTCTTCGTTACTTATCATTTGTTCTTTATACACTGCTGACACAAACTCGTGCCCGTTTCATCTTACGTTGTCGAAACGGGCTCTTTGTCTAGTATTTCTTATAAATGCAAACCTTACACTACTACACATTCCCACATGCAAAATATGAAAAGGAGAAAGGACAATTAAACAACCCGATAAAATGACTCACTAGTTGTGAAACTGGTTGGGAAAAAAATGCTAGGTGACATCTTCAAAATGTGCTTCTATAGGAGACCCAAATTGAACTTCACCCAATGCATAGGAAGCCAGACAACTGGTTATAATTCAGCCACTTGCAGCTCAGAAGGACGCTTCAATTTGCTAATCAATCAAGCAATTACATGTGTTAGTAAACAAGTGTGTGATAAAAACATTGACAAAAGACATCAATCAAAGCCTTAAATCATTATGGGTTTATAAGCCTTCATAACTGTATTCTCCTTTGTCTCACTACAATGACAATTTGTCAAAAGTACAGATGAAAGTTTAGAAATAGGAGTGTTGTGGACACACTGAACATCCATGTACTGATAGTGTATTCATTATCTTTTAGGGATGGCACTGGCATCCCAAGCATAGCTGAAATGGAGCGTAAACTCCGGGAGGCCAAGGCAGAGAAAGAGCGCCTCCTGAAGGCCAAGGTAAGTTATCAGCAAGTCCATTTTTCTTGAAAGAAGGACCAATTCTATTTAGTTGACAGAAATGCTCTAGCGAAAATACTGTATACAAATGAAGGCAGATGGGCAAGAGGTCTATGGAGCCCAGGCGCTGTTCATGTAATGCTTACATGTTCATTCAAGGTTGTCCCTTTCATCCTGAAGGCAAGCCTAACATGGCCTAGTGCAGGGGTGAGCAAACTGCTGCCCAAAACCTTGCACAGGTGGGAGTAGCCCATGGGCTACTCATAGGAATAACATCTTGGCCCTCATAAGGCGTTCTTAAAAAGATGATGCTACAGTTGGTTGGTTTAAGTGTAGTAAGTTGCCATGCAAAACATAATACATATGCCCAGCTTTTACCATATAAATAGGGCCAGTCTGTAGCTACCTCATACTGAGATAAGTGTGTATGTTTTAAGCTGCTTGCTTGCTTTTGTCTAGCATGTGAATTTTTAAAAATATATGGGTTTGCACATGGCTGATTTTATCAGTGATTAATTTGGTTGGCAGAGGCTCCAATGAAGGTGGAACTTTGGGTGTGGCTTTGGGCACAAATCAAAATAAACAGCACCTTTTACAACTGTGAAAGAAGGAAGTTAAAAGGAGAAACATTTTCTGATAGCTGATCAACCAAAACATGTCATTCCTTTGCTTCAGTCGAAGTGCTTAGTGAGACGATAAGTAAAAAGAACTTTAACTCATGTTAAGTAATTAAATGGAGTGTGATTTGCTTCCAGAGGACAAATTTAATCTCAGACTTTCAAAAACTGTGAGGTCTAAAGTGATCCTTGCTCCTTAAATTATTAGATGCCTAGAGTTACACAGGGCTCATTTTCCAGAATGATATGGTAAAAAAAAAAAAAAGAAAACCAACACACATGCACAAAGACCCCGTACATGAATTATGGGTCATTGTGGTCTCTTGTCTCTTCATCCTCAGGAGGCAAGGCGTCAAGCCCAAGAAGATGCCAAGAAGGAGGAGCCAATCTCAAGTCCTCCGCCAGAGACTCTAAATGGCTTGCCTGATCTCAATGCTGAGGTATGGTCTTATGTTTTATACAGATACACAGAAAAGGTACTATAAGAACAAGATATACAAAATCCACTATATAATTAACACGAAATAGGAACTAAATGTAAAACAGATGGATACGAAAAGCATGATCCACCTTAATAAAAATATACTGTAATTGTGTCCATTTGGTTGCTATGTTTCTGCCATTCCAAAAGATGGAGTATCTCAAACATTTTTAGCAATAAAATGTATTACATTTGTCATTCCAACAGATGACACATCACAAACATTAACACTGCTTTTATAAATTCCATACCAAATGGCACATAACAGACATGTATTGCATGGTGCACTGCAAATGTTAACACTGAGGTCTACGTTTATTACTTAGATTTCAAACCGTCTTAGATTGGCAGCACAGCTATTATGATAGATAAATAGATATGACAGGCAGATGAACAAAAAGATACATAAGTAGAACTTTCATTCCTGGTGGGGAACTTAGTTTATTTACATGTTCTTGGACATTTGGACTTGTACCATCCCTAATTCAATCTTGATTTGACTGCACCTCTTAAGATGATCAACAGCACGTTGACATGCCTCTTTGGGGTGCTGAATGGAGTTGATGAGGCTGGATATGGCCACTCCAGTTCTGCTTCTCTTATCTTTGTTACTTTCTTCTGCCCTCAGGATGACATGGAGCCACCTGCTTCTCTAATTAGCTCTTCAACATTTAATCTGAGGTCCCACCTGGAGTCCCTGGGTCACGGAGTAGAAATGTGCACTCACGTCAGTGTCTCAGATCGTAAATGCAAAGGTTTTCTCACTAAGATGGGAGGCAAGATCAAAACATGGAGGAAGAGGTGGTTTGTATTTGATGGAGACAAAAAGCGCCTGGCTTACTTTTCTGGTGAGAAGCCATTTATTCATTTATTTAATTTTTCAAAAAGCTGTTTTAAACCCTTCATGCTCAACTGTCCCTCATACGGTGTCTAGACTGTATTACAATTTAAATGCCACATCATCTTCAGCTCACATGTGAGGTTCTGTTTAGGATATAAATCATTCTTAACTGTGCATACACCATATGGTGAGACGTTACACCATATACTGAAAAGCACACACTGCACACTGAAATATTTACACTGTGGTAGCAAACAGTGAGAAGAGTACAAACAGTGTGGACCACACAATCATTGTAATCATTTAAAATATGTTTTATATTTAGATACAGCCCTGCAAAGCCAGTGGTTGCTAATTCCATTCCTTTCTGACTTCCTAGTGGGACCCTGAACACATTGTATTATGTAATATCATGTACTGTTGAATTCTGCTCTGTACTTGCAATATTTCTATTGCACTAGTATATTGTATTGAGGATTACTTGTGCTCTGTTTTGTGTATTGTATTGAGCCCCTTTTTTGACACCCAGCCTACCTGAAAAGGGGTCTCTCTCTTTGAATTGCCTTTCCTGAGGTCTCTTCCGTTTTTTTCCCTTAAAGATTTTTCTTGTCAAAAGGCAGGGCCTATTAAAGCCCATTACGGCACTTCTTGTGTGATTTTGGGCTACACAAAAATAAATTATATTGTATTCAACCTGCCTGTGCTCCAACTGGGATATTGAAACTTGGATCTCAGGAGCAGTGCCACACAGAGACACATTTTATTAATTGCTTTTTGCATATTTGTAATTTAATTTGCAGACAAAGAAGAAAATAAGCTGAAAGGAGTCATCTATTTCCAAGCCATTGAGGAGGTTTACTATGATCACTTACGCAGTGCCACAAAGGTATCCTTCAATTTATGAACTTTACTTTATTGTGGTACCCCTACAATGGAAAACCACACACTACTATAGTCTAAAGAGTTGTTCTCTCAGAAGACTGAAAAAAATTAAATCAGTAAATGAGTATGTGTGATGGGTAGCATGGCAGTGCAGTGGTCAGTGGCAATATCTCATGGATCTGGAGCCTTGCGTTTGAACCCTGTGCCTGGTAGATTTCTGTGTGGTGTTCTTCCATTAACATACTGGTTTTCATGTACATTTCCTCCTGCAAAGACATGTTTGAATTAGATTAATTAGTGACTCTAAATTGGTCCCTTGTGTGTGTGTGTGTGTATGTATATGATTGGGCCACGATATTGTATAAATTACACAGTCACAGCTAAAAGAGAGTGACGGAGAGGACTATAATATTAGTGGCAACAGATGCTTAAGGAGAGATAGACAAGGAAGGAAAGGAGGGGTTGTGGCGCTATACATGAAAAATAATATGCAGGCCAACATCTTCAAAACGGAAGAAGCAAACAAATCAGAATCAGTGTGGATTAAGCTAGTAATGTAAAAAGACAGAGATCTGGTTATTGGAGTTACATGCAGGCTGCCAAATTCCTGTAATATATTATTTAACCAAATAAGGTAACTTTTCGAACATTGATTGGGAAGCTATTATTGGGAATACAAAAGAGGAAACTGAAATGGTGCAGATGGCAAATAAATGACTGTTGTTTCACTCTGTTTCTCTCCAGCCCAACACGTGGTGACACTTGTCTAGATCCCATCTTGTCAGACAGTAAAGACAGGGTAACAAGAACAGACGTTACTGATACTATAAGCAACAGTGATCACAACATGGATAAATTTGAGATAATCTTTAAAAACACACAGATGTACACCAAAATCAAGCCTTTTAACTTGAGTAAAGGAGACTTTGTGGGGATGAGGAAGTATATACAAAACTTAAAATGGGAAAGTAAAAACTCAGCTACTATAAATATGTTGGTGCAATTTCAGAGATCTTCTGATCCTGGCTCAAAATACATTTATTCCAAAAAGCAATCAAACAAAAAGACCAAAACATTTGGCCAAAATGGATAAATAGAAGTATTATTAAAAAAGTAAAGCTGAAAAAACTCAAAAAGCCACATAATTCTGACCTGTACTGTTGACAGCAAACAAGATGACTCCACAGGCGCATTATGCTTTGCATTAAATTTTAAACCCTTAGTATGATGCAAAGGAGGTCACGCATTCAAGTGACCAAACAACTGTTTGCCTTTCCTCATCAGCTGAGTTCTGATGCTTTGGTGCACACTCTTTCATTTTGCTAACAACATCAGTACCCAACATGATCTTTGGGAGTTGTAGTTGTGTGCCTTTCACACCATTCTCAGTAAACACTTGAAATAGTTGTGTGAAAAAAAGTCAGTGATGAAAGAATCAATGCCACCTTCAAAGTCACTAAGCTCGCTGGTTTTGCCTGTTCCAACATTCAACTGGACACTAACTGATGGCAGAAATGCTGGTATTCACGATTTATACTTCATAATGCCATTGTGTGAAAGCAGTTTAGTGTACCTAGGAAACTGTGTATACTAAAACAGACATTGCCTGCTGGTGTTTCTTATGGCACAGTTGGTTTATGTCTTGAACATTGGAGACTTTAACTAAAAACAGAGCTATGAGACTTTCTGCAGTGAAGACAGAGTGTTGGACAAGAATAAACTGAAAGGAGTTCAAATTCTGTCAGGCTGCACTATTTTAGTGTATGTTATTAACATCTAAGATGTGCAAATGCCATTGAAACATCTTGTACATGAATGGCTAAGGCATTAGACTTTAACCCATTGGTTGCTTGTTTAGTTCATACTGTGTGGCCCTGAGCGTGTCACTTAATCTACCTGTGCTCCAAAAAAAATAAGAAGTCCATAAACAGTTAATTGTCTTGTAAGATAACCCTGGACATGCCCAGTGATGTCACCCACTATCTCATTTGAGTCCATTAATCATTCTGGTGATCCAACATTAGTAATGTAATAAAATGAGAGCAGAAATAAATTGTGTAAATAAATAATGTTAACAGTTCTAAAGAGGACATGCAGACATCCCAGGACCAGTGCTTGAGACCTCAACCTCCACCCAGCCAACATGTCAGACCATTAGCTATTTCCCAATGTGTGACCGTCAATGTGCTCCAATGAGCCTTGTACTTCCTCTATCATTCTTTTTATTGCCAATCATTTTTCTATTTAGTTTTTCTTTACTAAGTTATGGCTTTGATTGTGTATACCTTCCATTGGAATAAATAATGCAATGGATTTAATTAGTACATTCAAACCATGCCTTGTGGACTGCAGTGGCACTCTTTTGAATTTACGGTTTTTCAAACACTGGGCCAGTGAGTATATAATAAAAATAGCATTTGTCTTTGTATAGAGTGTGTTGTTCAGATTATACTAATTAGTTATACAGTGCATTCTCCTACTGTATATACTATTTACATTTATGATGCCTACCTCCTACAGTGCTCTTTATATACTCTCTGTGTTACTAGTGTTTAATTTTTGTCTCATTTCTCTCCTAGAGCCCCCACCCCAAACTGACCTTTTGCGTAAAGACTTATGACAGACTCTTTTTCATGGTTGCTCCAACACCAGAGGCTATGAGAATTTGGATGGATGTAATCGTTACAGCAACAGATGAGCACAGGCGCTACTGAACCCATAAAGGACAGACTGTTACAGACAAGAGTGCTGCTGTGCCTTCTGCAAACAGAAGACAGGTCATCGGGGAGGAGGATCGACAAGTGTTGTGACCTCCTGAGCCACCAGACATGGCGTCATGTCTCCTTCCAGGATTACTTTGGATGTACAAAGAACCTGGAGCGTGTGAATTACAGAACAGTGGAACCAGGATCATGCAGGCTGTGTCTGCATATTAAAGGTCCACCATGCCTGAGAAAACAAAGCTGGTGACAGTTGGATTACAAATGAGACTGCTAATTTATTTCAGTGACATCAAAAGGGCTTAAGTGGATGCGAAATTATTCACTCATTTTATATGGAGCAAACAAGTTATATTTGTAAAGTGAAAGTACATTTCAGTTCTACAGATATCAGCAGTAACTATGGATGATGAGGAGAATAAAATACTTTAATGAGCACAATAAAAATTCAGTTTAAAGATAAGAATTTTGGGTTTCACAATTTCTCCTTTCATGAATGGAGGTCTCTTACTAATTCAACACCATATGAGGCCTTTCCTTGCTAAACCCATTCCGAAACACATTATATACACTGCTTGGCACAGGTGCCTGTTCTAAAATGTGATTCTTGGACACTCTCTGCAAACTTTCCCTTTTAGCGCAAGGATTTGAACCCGCTATCTCACAATTTCATGTTTGGCATCCCACCACTAAAATATCCTGCCTGCCATGTTTAAAATTCAACCCATACTATGATTACACCAACTTTATATAGTTTAATAAGCAGCAGCATCTTAGACATGGTATGTAAATTAGACCTGCCTTTACCAACAGCATCAACTAAGTCACACCCTGACCAATATAATCCTTAATAAAATAATGCAAAAACACACATACATTGTATATCTTTAAGCACGTTATACCATAAACCAGTTTTTCCAGCTTATTTGATGGTATTCACAAGATTACTTTGGCAGGAGTTACAGTTAGCTCAGCTCATTTAAAGGTAAGCCATGTTAGGAACAGGTGAAAAGCAGGACAAGAGGACAAGCAAAATATCTGTCACTTTAGAATGTACTTTATGAGCAATATCGCACAATGCTTTTGAAAAATAGTACTAGTATTATTAAGGAAAGTTTTGTTTTTCTAAAGGTGCCCCTAGACAATCTCAAGAGAGACGATTGATTGATCAACAGTGTAGAGCAGATACGACTATGTATATATTTAATAGGTATTTAATCATTCTGTGATCCTCTTATTAAAAAACTGATTTACAGAGGAAAGCAGCATACCTCAGCTGTAGTAACCAACCTTGGACTATCTAGGATTTGTCCATCACAAGGCACACTCACATCAGGCTGAATCAGAGTTGCCTTGACACTTTACCTGCACTCATCAGAGATCCAGGAGGAATCCAGAAAACAGGGACAAAGCCCACATTTACAATGGATACCCATACACAGATAATAAACAGCCCCAGAGTTGAGCTCAAGTCCCTGGAGCAGAGAGGCACTGCAATAGCCTGGAAGAATTGCTGAGTATGCATATACATTGTCAAATAGTATTTTTTTAGTGTGACTACATAGTCTTCACAGGAGAACATACTGTCCCCCTTCTGCTAAACAGCTTTCCTTTTGCACA
Organism: Erpetoichthys calabaricus; assembly: GCF_900747795.2. Taxonomy (NCBI): domain Eukaryota; kingdom Metazoa; phylum Chordata; class Cladistia; order Polypteriformes; family Polypteridae; genus Erpetoichthys; species Erpetoichthys calabaricus. The sequence goes on along the minus strand of NC_041410.2, from coordinate 2,265,768 downwards.
AGAGCAAGGGTCATTTTTCCTCACCAGATTAAACTGCAGTCCAACAGTGTGCACATACACAAACAGATTCAAAATCCTAAGAGCATAATTAATTTAGCAAACACAAAGATTCTACAGTCTGTCAAACTTGTTTGGTGACATAATTATTTTCCTCCACCCTAGTAAAGGATCTCCACAACTTTAAAATTTGTCCCAGATTCCCAGTGATCTTTCATGTGTACAGCTTGTGTGTTTGCCTAAAATGCAATTCCCCATAACTTCCACTTAGGTGTCTCTGAGTACCTGTTGCACTTTTCACCATTTACCTGACAGATCAACTTTATTAATTCATTTGAGAACTGATTCCAGTAATTGAATTAACCATTAGGTAGATGGGATTTGTGTCCATAATTAAAATAACATTATCATGCCTGCATAAACCAATTTAGGCTCAACAGTTTCAGCCATTTTAAAAGACCTGTGTGCAGGCCATTTCAGCATTTGTCTTCTTCTGTAATAATCTTTCAAAAAAGGGGCATTACTTCCCTGAATGAACAAATCACAGTAAACATTTCATGCCACATGGTTGTTCCACATTTATGTGAGAATTTACACAAGCCAATAGAAAACATATCCTTACCATGAGAAAAATATTACCAGGAATATGCAATAAATAGATTTGTATATCAAAACATGTTGGCCTCATCTGTAAGTTTTTAGGCTTTTATTTTTCAGTGATGCCCCATTAGCCTCTATTGTAAAGCACCAGTGAGAGCAACATATTTTTTAAAAATGCATAGAAAATGCTTAACTTTAGAACACAATTTCACTTGGAAAATGCACGTAAACCATGTTTGAATAGAAATAACTTTGACTTGAAAAATATCAAACTTATCCTTTAACTGGAACATTATGTGTGTATTTGAGTGTGTAATCATGCTTAAAATACTAGATGACAAGGATGGATTCTGAGGTCACAATTTGTACCACACTGTTGCTGGCGCATGCAGCCATGCCTGGATATAGCAACTTCTGGATCCAAAGAAAAGCAGCTTCCCTAGACCTTTCTATTTTTCATTTTACTTGAAACTGTTACACTATTAATGCTGATATTACTGTTTCAATTACTTTGTAGCTTGCATGATTCTTCAACACAAAGTGAAATAGCAGGTTGTTGGAAAAAGTCTGCCATTTTTTCAAACAAGCTTGTGTGCTTTGATGTGTGTTTGGACTTACTATCAGTGACTTTCTAATGATGAGAGCAAATTGTGTTATGCAGCACAGCACTAAACCTTAATTACAAATTCTAAAAAGCTATGAAAAACAAGTATGGAGGATAACCTTTAACTTTTATTTGGTGGCCTCCAAGCTCCAAGGACCACTGCTCACTTTGTAGCCTGGTCACAACCTCCGTGGAGTCTATTCTTACCTTTCTCATTGCCAGAATGGCCTTGTGTGATGGTGTGTGCCTTGGATTAACCCTGATGCTGCATCTCCCATTGACCAAGTATTCAGAAAATGCTTAGCTCAGTGCTTCCCAAACTCAGTCCTGGGGACCCACTGTGGCTGCAGGTTTTTGTTCCAATTAGCTTCTGTTTTTAATTTGACTCCTGGGCTAATTAAGTGAATTGTTATTTCCCAAGTTCTGTGTTTTGGGAACAATATAGAAATTAGAAAACTAAGTTTAGGTAAAAAAAAAAAAAAATTATATATATATATATATCTCCATTATTTAGTAATTGGTGAGTCTAACGCTAAAGTAGTTGCAGCCTTTGATTATTCAGTGTTGTTTGCCTGGGTGTCTGCTCTGCTCATTTTTAATTGTCATTAATAAGACACAAAGATAGGGGGAAACTGCACAGGGAAAGGGCAAAATAGAATGAAATCTACAAAAGAGAGTTAAGCGTTTAAATCTATAGCAAAAGCAGAAATATTACTACATTTTCTGAATGCAGAATAAGAGGTAAAAAATAAAGACCTGCTAATTAATTGAGATCAGTGTTAGCGGGTGTTGTTACTGATTATGAATTTGGTTGGAACAAAAACCTACAGCCAAAGTGGGTCCCCATGACCGAATTTGGGAAGCACTGGCCTAGACAATCCTTTATCCAGCGACTGAAAAATTAGTTTAACACCTTAAATGGACCTCAGAGTAGACAGATGCTTATAGCACAGCGGAACAGCTTTTTGAGGAACTGTACCATGTCTCAGCTTTTCAACCTTATATCTAGGTGTCCATTTGGACATTCTGAATTCAAAAAAAAAAATTACTTGATACTCAGCAATGTGTGAACACAATTAATTCTGCATTAGAGGATTATTTATGTATCAGTTCATTGGCTTATTTGTTGATTCTTCTGAATTCTCTTAATGCAATACAGAGTTGAGAACATACTAGCACCATTGGGTAGGACCCAGAAATATCATAACAAAGAAACTGTTTTGTGCATTATAAGATTCTATCTCAGTAGCTGTAAAATTTTAAAAACCTTGAAGAAATGCAGCTAAAATAATAATATGTAAGTATATTCAGATCCCCATCTCCATTCTCCTGCGCCGTCACAATAAAATACAACAGCAAATTAGCAACGAGAAGACAACACTGGAAAAGAGGCCAGTGCGCCATATGGCGCGCACACACACACACACAAACCCAAACCTTGCTCTATGGTATCAATTTTGAGTCAAGCAACCTAAACTGTACATGTCTGAGATGTGGGACACAACTGAGCTGCCTACAGAAAATGCACATGGAGACAGGGAGAATGTACAAAAGCCACATAGCCAGGAACTGAGATGGGACTGGAGCCCAGTACTCTGACATTGTAACACAGCAGTTCCAACTACTTAATCACCCAAAGTCTACAACAGAAAATTAGGAGAAAACAAATAGAAAATAAATTCCAGGAGAGCAGCCTCAAAGTGCACTTTCTGCTAAACTAACAGTGGTACCCGGTGTTACCCTGGGTGGGGACACCAACTAAATCCCAGAATGGTACATTGCCTGTACAAATAGGGAATATGTGCAGAATTTAGCTGAGACAGGACTCTACAGTGTGGATTTGTGTGCCGGGCAGACACACATTCAGCTTTGTGCGTTACACTTTTGTGATATTTATAAAATTTACAAAAAAAATCTAAATTCCTCTTTTCACTTTGTCATACTGGGGTATTGCGTGATGTGATTAAGGAAAAAATAATGTGAGTGATTTTAGTATAAGACTAAAGCAACAAAATGAAATGTGTAAAAAGTGAAGGGGTCTGAATATTTTCTGATGGTGCTATGCTAGATGACAGTTTCACAGTTCTCATAACATAAAGAATTGATATCAAACCCACAAATATGATAAGAAATTAACCCTTTTTGTATTATAAAATTCCAACTCAGTATCTGTACAATTTTAAAAACCTTGAAGAAATGTAGCTAAATAATATTATGTAAGTATATTCAGATCCCCATCTCTATTCTCCTGAGCCATTACAATTAAACACAACAGCAAATTAGCAACGAGAAGACAACCCTGGAAAAGAGGCCAGTCCACCACATGGCGCACATGCACAAACACACACACACACACACACACACACACACACACACACACACACACACACACACAAATCTTATGGTATCAATTTTGAGTCAAGCAACCTAAACTCTACATGTCTGAGATGTGGGACGCAACTGAGTTACCTACAGAAAATGCAGATGGAGACAGGGAGAACATACAAAAGCCACACAGCCAGGAATTGAGATGGGACCGGAGCCCAGGACACTGACATTGTGACACAGCACTGCCAACTGCTTAATCACCCAAAGTCTACAATAGAAAATTAAGAGAAACCAAATAGAGAATAAATTCCAGGAGAGCAGCCTCAAAGTGCACTTTCTGCTAAACTAACAGGAACGCGGTGTGTTGGGATCAGAGCTTAAAATAGCAGCCTGACATCCCGATCATACTGAATGTGGGTGGAGTTATTGGTGTTTGAGGGGTGGAGTTTTGAATATTGATGAAAATGAGGAAGTTTTTGTGTTGTGTTGGCTTGTAGCGGGACTCTCTCTTAGTGTTGGTCTCTGTCAACTTGAAACAAGCACCTAATAAGTATTTTTAATAAAGTTAACTATGGAGCCTTCAAGCCTTCTGTGTCGCTCCTTGCTGAAAATTAGGACAAGGGAACTCAGGGCCAGGGTTTTACCCCAGAGCACGTTGCTCTGGCCCTGGAGCTTCACACCACTGAACACGAGGAAGGAGAAGCTCCCCTGCGTCACCCCGACCACGGTCCGGAGACAGGCAGGAAAGGTAACAGGTGTTACCCTGGGTGGGGGCACCAGCTAAATCCTAGAATGGCACATTGCCTGTACAAATAGGGAATCAGTGCGGAATTTAGCCGAGACAGGACTCCACAGTGTGGATTAATTAGCACACACACATTCAGCTTTCTGCGTTACACTTGTGATATTTATAAAATTTGCAAATAAAATCTAAATTCCTCTTTTCGCTTTGTCATACTGAAGTATTGTGTGATGTGATTAAGGAAGAAAAAATGTGAGTGATTTTAGCATCAGACTAAAGCAACAAAACGAAATGTTTAAAACGTGAAGGGGTCTGAATGTCTTCTGAAGGCGCTGTGCTAGATGACAGTTTCACTGTCCTAATAACTAATGTAAAGAATTGATATCAAACCCAGTAACACCATAAAAATTAGCCTTTTTTGTATTATAAAATTCCATCTCAGTATCTCTACCATTTTAAAAACCTTGAAGAAACGCAGCTACAATAATATTAAAGAAGTACATTTAGCTCTTCATTGCCCTCCTGAACCGTCACAATAAAATACAACAGCAACAGCAAATTAAGAAAGAGAAAACAGAAACAAAAGAATATTAAACAGCAAAAAAAAATCGATTGCGACCAATATAACACTGCAAATGACCTGTTAAAGCCGCGCCTTGTGATGGACCATTTAAAGCGTTCACAAACATAAACAAAAATCTGACCTCTGGAAATCTTGGAAGATTTGATAGCGAATAGCCTTCTTGTTCGGCTTGAAGCTTCAGCGAAAATTTATTTTAGACATCCTTCTGTTCAAATACGAATAAATGAATAAACACTCGACGAATTAAGTTGCCTCGGATTCACAGACTGGCGATGCCACCAGCTCACCTCCTCGCGTCTGAAGTTTGGTTCGCGGCTCGACTTTCGCGCTGTTTTAAAAGCCCGCTAAGCGCGGGTACGCGAGGCTGAGCTACGGTGGCTGCGGAAGGACAAACGGTACGCTTTAAAAGTCAAACGCAAGACCCCAGCATAGGGGAAGAGCAGAAAAAAAAAACGCATTTAGATCTACAAACTTCTGACTTAAACTTCGATTTCTGTCTTATTTACTGCCTGGTTACTTCAACATTTATACTCTTCTTTTGATCCTTGGTACAACCTCACGATCCTTTTAGTTAGAACATTATTGAAATTGGTAATAAAAAGAGCAAGTTAATTTCCTCTCACAAAAAACAAATGAAATGTAGCGGCAGGTTTAAACATATTACAATTATTACTGTTTACATTTGTTATTATTTGTTAGGCAGTTAAGCCTGTAATAAAAGTAGTCAGAAACTCCCTGTGACTGCCATGGAAAACGTTTAATCTGCCCACACGTTAATTACAAATGAATTAAAGCTTTAGAAAACTCCCCTACAGCAGTGAGTAATATTATATAAAAGCAAAAAGGTTCTTCTAGTAAATCCCTTTGAATACACAATGTCATGACTGAAGCCTATACAGTAGATAATCATAAGTGAAGCGTTCATGTTCTGCTTGCAGACGAAGTAATCCAATGTGGTCAGTGAGTCACCTGCCTAATAAGTAGCTTGTATTTTGTTACTACTTCGGTTATTCCATTATATCACGATTTCTAATAATTTATTGCATAAATATATTTCTTTATATCCTTCAATAGGAGCGGACCTTTACACACAAATAGAAATGAGATTAAGTGTCGGTGATGTCCCTATGCAACTAATCAGACAATGGACCAGCAGATGGCGCTGTTGTCCAGAAATTAAATAAGTGGCAAATGTGACTCAGTAATGCACTTATCTATCTATCTATCTATCTATCTATCTATCTATCTATCTATCTATCTATCTATCTATCTGAGAAATGCGCTATATAAATGTAATGGATTATTATTATTGTTATTACTATTATTATCTATCATATCGTGCCTTGCACATCTATCTATCTATCTATCTATCTATCTATCTATCTATCTATCTATCTATCTATCTATCTATCTATCTATCTATTTGGTGCTTGGTACGCTATATTAATCCCTGAAATTGATCAGACATGGACAAGTATTGTACTGCATCTCTGGAAATTAGTCACAAATATCACCATTACAAGTATCTGAAATCTAATAATTTTCTTAAGCAGAAAGAAAAGTTGTGTGTATGTGTGTGTGTGTGTGTGTGTGTGTGTGTGTGTGCAGCGTCTTTGCAGGTTCTCCTGGTTACTTTAATGTTCTCGCCAATCAGGTGTGCACAGGTGCAGTCTCAGCCATTCTGTTGCACCTTGGACCTTAAATGCTGGGCTCTTTAAAGTGATGCATGGTTTAATTGTTTGCAATTCGGTTAAAATAGTAGACAAACTTCTACATCTCAGCATTCTAAAGTAGCCATCATGATAGTGAATGACGGAGGAATTCTTAAAGTCGATTCATAAAGTATTCAGACCCCTTCACTTTCTGCACATTTTATGATGTTGAAGATTTATTTTAAATAGAGACATCTGTCATTTTCCCCATTAATCTACACTCAATAACCTATAATGACAAAGTGAGAAACTGTTTTCAGAAAGGTTTTCAAATTTATTAAAAATCCAAAACTGAAATATCTCTTTCAGAAAAGTATCGAGACCCTTAATTTTCTACTTTGTAGAAGCCCCCTTGACAGCCATTCCAGCGTTGAGTCTTCTTGGTAAGTCTCTACAAGCTTTGCACACCTGAATTTGGGCAGTTTCTTTCATTCCTTCTGAGAGATTTTCTAAAGCTCCATTAGACTGGAAGGGGAGATCGGGACTAAACTACCATCTTCAGGTCTCTCCACACGTGTTCTTTGAGCAGGCTGACCAGATGTTTCATTGCTCCAAAACGGGACACAACTCATTATTCCAGTGAGTGTGGTAGACGCGGGTGAGATCGAAGCGTGGGAAGTTTTGTGTGTCTTTTATAGAAGTACTTTATATCAAAGGGTGGGAGGCTTGGAGTCTTGGATGATTAAAAACAGGAAAAATGGGACATTTGGTTATATTCTGGGATGCAATGCATTAAAACTAGACTGTACCAGAAAAAAATGGGAAGTCTGGTCATCCTATGGACACCACTCCAGCGTTGTCTTGGCTTTATACTGCAAGTCATTGTCATGTTGCCTGCAGTCTGAGATGATGTGCCCTCTGGAGAAGATTTTTTTCATGGACCTTTCTCTATTTGGCTCTCAGTTCTGACCAGACACCCACAGCATGATGCTGCCACCAAAATGCCCCTCTACAAGGATAGTATAAGCATAGATGGCGGAGTGGTGGCTCTGAGGCTAGGGATCTGCACTGGCAATCGGAAGGTTGCCGGTTCGAATCCCGTAAATGCCAAAAGGACTCTGCTCTGTTGGGCCCTTAAGCAAGGCCCTTAACCTGCAATTGCTAAGCGCTTTGAGTAGTGAGAAAAGCGCTATATAAATGCAAAAAAATTATTAAAATTATTAATTATTATAGATAATGAAAGGAACTATAATACATAGATTGGTTTAACCAGGGGGCAATTACTTTTTCACACAATGCCAGCTAGAGTTGGGCAGCTTTGTTCATATATTGTAAAAAATGTTATCTGTTCACACTTCATCAAAAATTAGATTTTGGTTGAAGATCTGAAGCGATTAACTTACCAAAATTTGTTAAAACAGAAAGGGGAGAACTTCATGCAACAGAATACAGAGCTCTGCATTTGTAAATTAAACTTGAAATAAACAGGAAAAGCGCTCTATGCTATGCATATAATCCTTCATAACTCAAGATATTACAATGGAAAAAATGAGCAGATGGAAAAATGTATCCAAGCAACTTCCAATTCAGCAGGGGACAGTGAAACTGAACATCTGCACGTCTGATTACACAAAAGCAGGCGGACACTCAAGTGGTTCTTTTAGGCCTGAAATGGGTGGCTTGTGGGCAGCATGGTGGCGCAGTGGTAGCGCTGCTGCCTCGCAGAAAGGAGACCTGGGTTCGCTTACCGGGTCCTCCCTGTGTGGACTGGGTTTCCTCTCGGTGCTCCGGTTTCCTCCGACGGTCCAAAGACATGGACAACCCCGTGATCCTGTGCTAGGATATAGCGGGTTTGAAAATGACTGACTGACTGACTGACTGGGTGGCTTGTTCTTTACAGTCGAATGTCAGGTTTCCGATATGCAGCTTAACTTGAAGTTAAGTACTGAATATGCCGCACCAGCACAACTCTGATTAAAATGGTAAGAATTAAAGTGAAAAACGGTAAACACAAATGGTCCTCATATGGAAACACATATGGCATGTTAATTGACTATCTGGCCACAATTGTTTTATATTTGCTGTTTCAGTACTGTAAGCAAAATAAATCTAGTTTTCATTATGAAAAAGAGGAAAAGAGAGTTTCTTCTTTTCGCTGTCCCAGAAGCTCAACTGCTTCTATCTGCAGTTTCAAATGGCATCAGACATCCTGATTTGACTGTTTCTATTTATCTAAGAGTATATTCAGGCCCCCAGATTGGCCAGCACATCCTCTTGTGCCTTGTTTTCTGATGAGGGTCTTCTGTACCGTTTGTTTTTCTTTTTCAATACTGGACAGATGTTATAACGTTTTGTTAAGTCAAGCAATTACCAGCATCGACCATTGCCTTCCCATCTTCGATTACTTGGCACGCATTTACTGTGCGTTGGCCAGCTTTTCAAACAATCAGGTGAAAAACATTTAGACATTTAATTTAAAAAATGGAGTTCTAAACAAAGAGAATCCTCGTCCACACTAGCGTTTCTACATGGTGTGCCGATCAGCCAGGATACAGACAGAGACGCAGACACGAGTCCCAAAGCACACATTTATTTCTCTTTTGTTTCTCTACACAGCAGTGTGCACAGTCACAAACAATCACAGCTCAGTCCTTTTCTCTCTATTCCTTTGTCTTTCTTCTTCTCTGCCAGCCTCATTCCTCTACTCACAAGCTTGGTCCTTTGCCTCCTGATTCTGGATCCCCGAATGGAGTGAGGCGGCCCCTTTAATGTTGCACCTGGATACAGGAGCGGACTGGCCATTAGAGCATTTGGGCAATGTCCAGTGGGCCGCGGACTCTGGTCTGGTCATGATATAAATTTTATGTACTGGTTACTATTTGACATTAAAATTAATTTTCTAAACTACTAAACATTATTTGTCCGGTACTGCGATTTATCTTCTTCTTCTTTCAGCTGCTCCTGTTAGGGGTTGCCACAGCAGATCATCTTCTTCCATATCTTTCTGTCCTCTGCATCTTGTTCTGTCACCCCCATCACCTGCATGTCCTCTCTCACCACATCCATAAACCTTCTCTTAGGCCTTCCTCTTCTCCTCTTGCCTGGCAGCTCTATCCTTAGCACCCTTCTCTCATTATACTCAGCATCTCTCCTCTGCACATGTCCAAACCAATGCAATCTCGTCTCCCTGACTTTGTCTCCCAACTGTCCAACCTGAACTGACCCTCTAATGTCCTCATTTCTAATCCTGTCCATCCTCGTCACACCCAATGCAGATCTTAGCATCTTTAACTCTGTCACCTCCACCTCTGTCTCCTTTGCCAACTCATATGACGCAGCTGATCTCACTACCGTTCTGTAGACATTCCCTTTCACTTTTGTTGATACCTGTCTGTCACAAATCACTCCTGACACTCTTCTCCATCCATTCCACCCTGCCTGCACTCTCTTCTTCACTTCTCTTCCACACTTCCCATTACTCTGCACTGTTGATCCCAAGTATTTAAACTCATCCACCTTCGCCAACTCTACTCCCTCATCCTCACCATTCCACTGACCTCCCTCTCATTCACACACATGTATTGTGTCTTGTTCCTACTGATCTTCATCCTCTTCTCTCATATCTCCACCTCTCCAGGGTCTCCTCAACCTGCTCCTTTCTTTAACTACAGATCACAATGTCATCAGCAAACATCATAGTCCACGGGGACTCCTGTCTAATCTCGTCTGTCAACCTGTCCATCAGCATTGCAAATAAGAAAGGGCTCAGAGCCGATCCCTGATGTGATCCCACCTCCATCACTCCTACCACAGACCTCACCATGGTCACACTTCCCTCATTCATATCCTGTACCACTCTTATGTACTTCTCTGCCACTCCCGACTTCCTCATACAATACCACAACTCCTCTCTTGTCACTCTGTCATTTGCTTTCTCCAAGTCCACAAAGACGCAATGCAACTCCTTCTGCCCTTTTCTATACTTCTCGGTACTGCGATTTCTATAGTTCAATATAATATACCACATTACATCATCAAGTTGTTTTAGTTGTCAGTACACAACGTTGCAGCGAAAAATTTGGTCAAAACTGCCTTTTGCCGATTTCTGTTTCAATGCATTTCAGTTAGCATATACATTATTGCAATTTATTTGATCTCATATCTAGTATTTAAATTTGGTACTAATGATTAGTATAGATTATGTATTATGCATTTTCTGCGGTGGGTTAGCACCCTGCCCAGGATTGTTTCCTGCCTTGTGCCCTGTGTTGGTTGGGATTGGCTACAGCAGACCCCCGTGACCCTGTGTTTGGATTCAGCGGGTTGGAACATGGATGGATGGATTATGCATTTTATTGTTCTCTGGTCATCAGCATGAGCGATAATTAGTGGTTTTCAGCTGCAATGAAATAAAGTTATAAAGCACAGGATAGGAATTTTTCATATTAGGACAGAACATTTATGGAAGAGCTGCATAGACATTTGCTCAGATTTGATGATAGCGTTAGTGCTGAACAACTACGAACAGAACTGCAAAGCTTTGGACAGCAGTGGTCAACACTTAAACAATCAGTAGCAGACGCTTATACTGTGGAGGATGATGACGACAGAGACTGTGAACAAGATGGGACAACTGTGTCAACTTGCAAGTCTTGTAAAGATGATCCTCTCTGCTGCTCCAAGGTGCTACTCCAGTTAAACTTCTTAACTGAGGCTTACAAGAGCATTCGGTTTGCCTACAAGCTCCTGCGAACGCTGCCTGTGTCGCCAGTGCCGTGTGAAAGATCAGTCTCTGCATTGAAGAGAATCAAAAGCCGCCTGAGAAGCACAATGACGCAAGAACATCTTGAGGTGTTCGTGTTGACGTCGGTGAAGAAAAGCATCAGAGCCAAACTTGACACTAACAGTATTGCTGATGATGTGGCTGCTAAAAGCAGCGAACTGTGTAAGCTCCTGGGCTACTAGGGGACTGGCACTTGGACATTGCATTGACATTTGACATGTACTCTAATAACGTGTAAGCCTTGTTACTAAATTTATATTTGTCATTAAATTTTATTTCTAAGCATGTAGTCAAATTTTAAGTTGTGTCTAAATAACGTGTACAGATTAAGTTAGGTCTCATAGCAATGCAAACCTTAACATCTTTATTTCTGCCACCTCCAGCTCTGTCTCCTGCTTTGATGGCTAACTGAACAGATTACAATATGAAAGGAGCAACTCAGGTCCCTTCGTCATCTTGCTTTCTACATCCTGCCTGAAGAAGAGGCCTCAGTTGCCTCCAAAGCTTGCATGTTGTAATCAGTTCAGTTATCCAATAAGAGGGGTCATTCTGCTTGATTTCTAATTACATCCATAATAGCTAACAGGGTACATCACCCTTCCACTGCAGACATACTGCACAAGCTGCTATATGAATTGACAAGAAATTTACAAAACGCTCCAACATTCAAACCAGCTGAGCGAGACGCCGAGCGCACCTGAATGTTACGCTAAGCTGACATTTCCCTCGCTCTTCTTTATTTTTACAGCTTGTCAGGAGGTTTGTTTATCAATCTCCTTCAAATAAACTCAGACACAGCATGTACTGCATATCACTAAAGCTTCTTACGTTTATTACGTTTTTTGCCAAAGTAAATAATCCAACTGAAAAGACTTGAGCTGTTTACTGGTTCAACTTTACGAGACTCAGCTGCTCCAGGAAGAAGCCTCAAGGTTTGTGTTTATTAATGGCACAGCCCCGTCTTGTCTTAGTGACGCGACCAAGACTGACCACAAGTAGCCTAAACAGAGATGAGCGATGTGCACTTAATGTGCAGTTGGCCTCATGTGAGATTCAAAAACGTCTAAAAACTTTCCAAAATGCTTGTGAAGTTGCCACAGGAAGCAGTTTGAAACTTTTGTTTATTATCATACTCTATTTTTTTATCTGTATAAGAGGTTTATGTGTCTGTAATCACTCGGTAGCACAGTGGCATTGCTGCTTCCTCACCGTAAGGAGACCAGGGTTCATGTCCCGAGTTCTCCCTGCATGGAATTTGCATGTTCTTCTCCAGGTGCTCCAGTTTCCTCAAAAGGCAGGCAGGTTAGGTGGACTGGTGCTGCTAAACTGGCCCCGGATGTGTGTGTATGTGTGTGTGTGTGTGTGTGCCCTGTGATGGACTGGCCTCCTGTCTAGGGGTTGTTCCTGCCTTGCACTCGATGGTTGCTGGGATAGGCTCCAGATGTCTACCCCAGGATGTGATGTTGTGTGTGTTATGCTATGGTGTGATGTTTGTGATGTGAACGGTGAAGGGAAATTAGAGAGTGTGGAAAGGCACACCGTGGATTTAGTGATTTAACCAGAAATTGTCATTTTGTGCATGTCCAACATTTGGGAACAGCTTAAATCAAAGACACTTACCTGTCAGAAAATGATATACTGTATATGTATGATATATGAAATGAAAATGATATATTATACCTATTATATATTATATATTATCTATTATAGCTGGATGGAAGGACCTGTAAAGGAAATCTTCTGTACACAGTGTGACGGGTGGCCACGGGCATTAACTTGCCGGGACACCACCTGGAACTGGGACAGAGCATATACAAGACACTACCTCCCAAGAGATGCTAGAGCGCAGCCTTCCAGGTGGGGCTGTGGCACCAGGGATTCCCAAGGGGCAGGCTGGGAGCAGGAGTTTGGTACAGCCCGGTTGAGTTCTGTGGGGGCCACCAGAGCCCTACGTTGGGCTTTCCCCACTTTTGGGGGTGATTCCAGGCCTGATTAACGGGCCACCCGGAACACTCCCAGGGCCAGCATAGAAGAAGCTGAGCCAGAGTCATGAGGAAGAGGAACGAAGTTTGACTGTGGAGGAGTGGAGGCAGAAAGGAGAGAAGAAGAAGAAGACAGAAGGGACTGTATGTTTGATGCTCCGTGTACCGTGCTGTTGAGGAGAGAGAGGGAGACTGGCTTCCCCGTTAGTAAATAAATGTAGGCTGTGCTGGAACTCGTGTCTCTGCCTGCCTGTGTCAGGGTTGGGGCAGCTGGAGTGCCCCTGGTTTCCACTATATATATATATATATAGTCACACACGTGCGAGTAGGAGGCAGCTAAAAGGCCTGAGTAATTGTAATTCTACAACAAACCAGGGGGCGGTAGGGTGCACTGACTGGCTCTCTCAGTTCCTTGCAGACCATTCTTGGGAAATCCTGCCAGGTTCTGGCACCTCTGAAGATGTCACTTCCAGTCCCGGCACCTTTGATGATGTCACTTCCAGTCCTGAAGTCACCACTTCTGGTTTTGCACCCAAAGATGATGTCACTTCCTGTACTGGCCTTTAAAGTCGCCATCTTTCCTCCATACAGGGAGTTCTGTTTTGGACTCAGATCAGTGAACATCTGTCTTCATATTTAAACCTATTTTTCAGCTGTGGAACAATATACGGGTGGCTGCCCAAACCTTTACGATGTCTTTGCCTCATCATTGTTAGATAGATAGATAGATAGATAGATAGATAGATAGATAGATAGATAGATAGATAGATAGATAGATAGATAGATAGATAGATACTTTATTAATCCCAAGGGGAAATTCACATACTCCAGCAGCAGCATACTGATAAAGAACACTATTAAATTAAAGAGTGATAACAATGCAGGTATACAGACAGACAATAACTTTGTATAATTTTAACATTTACCCCCCCGGGTGGAATTGAAGAGTCACATAGTGTGTCACATAGTATATATATCATCTTCTTCTTTCTGCTGCTCCAGTTGTGCTCGCCTTGCATGTGTATTAAGCGGCTAAGCGAGTGTCTGTTTCTTCCAAGGTTTTGTTTTGCCGATGTGCTCGCCTCACTTGTGTATTCGCTTAAGCGAGTTTCTGTTTCTTCAGAGGTGGAGCGCTTACCCCGACTCCACCAACCTCTCACTTCCGGACCGGACAGACACACACACACACACACACACTTCCACATGTACACATTTATATAAAAGCGAAGGTCTGTGATACGGTTTGCATATTTGTAGCTGGAGATCCACAAAGGGAAAAAATGAATAACATATCATAAAGTAGTTTTTTATTCCTGAGCTTTCAGACAAAAATGCCATTAACAGACATTTGGACATGAACCCAGCATATGCAAACTTAAGAAGAACATATTCATAATAAATAAAACATTATGACCAATACCCCTCCCAACCCCACCTCATTACCTTAAACACACACGCCTTATTTTGCTATATATTGCCTTCGATTCTTGTATGTCTAGTCATTATCCTCTGATGACGGCTCCTGGCAGGGGCTGAAAGCCTCAGGAATAAAAACTACTTTATGATATGTGATTAATTTTGTCCCTTTGTGGATCTCCAGCTACAAATATATATATATATATATATATATATATATATATATATATATATATATATATATATATATATATAAAAATCATCTTCTTCTTTCGGCTGCTCCCGTTAGGGGTTGCCACAGCTGATCATCTGTTTCCATCTCTTCCTGTCCTCGTCATCTTGCTCTGTCACTCCCATCACCTGCATGTCCTCTCTCACCACATCCATAAACATTCTCTTAGGTCTTCCTCTTCTCCTCTTGCCTGGCAGCTCTATCCTTAGCACCCTTCTCTCATTATACTCAGCATCACTCCTCTGCACACGTCCAAACCAATGCCATCTCACCTCTCTGACGTTGTCTCCCGACCGTTCAACCTGAACCCCTATGGACATTTTCAAATCAATTGCTTTTGTACATCATTGGTCACCATTGACATGTACTATATCATAAATGTTTTTCATCTCCATTCTCCATGAAAATGTGAGATTAAATATTTTTCTTGGCCATCTGTACAAAACACAAGGGGTAAGTATCGTCATTGGCTGGAGTTTTCCTTAAAATAAGCTGGCATTCATCTGGGAAAGGGACAGGGAACATCAACTGAGATATGGGGAGAGTGTGCAAGGACAACAACTGGGAATGGAGTTTCAGTTGAAATCACAGGATCTGTGAGTAAGGAACACTAAGCACTTGTAAGTGCCAAACAGGATAATCTGGCATCTTGGCCAGGATGAGTATGGGACCTTTACCTGGATGGGACGACAAGATAAAGAGCAGTTGGGGAAAGCTCCTGATTTGGTATGCTTTTATCCCATGTCCACTAGATGGCAGCATCCCAGGACTACGGTAACCATTTGGAACCCTACAGGGCATAATGGGAATTGTAGTGCCGATAGTCTGCCCAGCATTATCCCATGGCTGCGGCCAGGGGGAGCTGCAGGGATTCACAATCCCTACATTTTGGGACTTTTAGGGAAGTGCTTCCTTCAGGCTTTGCCCTGGCACTGGAAGTGCTCTGGGGTCCAACATAAGAGGAAGCCATCCAGCCTCCTCCGGAGTGTCAAAGTTGAGAGGAAGGAAGGCAACACTCACTGGTGGGAGGTGGATGGTTTGAGAAGAGATAGAATGAAGAAAGAAAGAAGAATATTGTCTCTATTCATGTTTGTAGAGCCTTAGAGAAACCCTTATGTGATTTTTTTTTATAATACCAGCCTCTATTTTGAACCCATGACTGTCTGTTTGTCAGCTGTATTGAGGGTTTGGGTCTCAGTGGCGCCACCTCTCTGTCACACTTTGCTCCACCAACATTACAAATTAATGGGGCTATTTTATGTACATTTTTTTTCAGTAGATAAATTTAGCTAATGGAATGAATTGTGCAACTCTGAATCAGACAATGAGACAGTCCGCCTTCCGGACTGAAATAAAGCAGAGGAAGTGCGATTTGTGATCAATGAGATCTGCTGAGCTCTGATCTTCTGGCCATTCATGAGCCACACTGATGCGGCTGCTCTCTTTACCTGAGCCCTAGTGTTGTGCATAACAGATACGTTAAGGTTCAGATTCTGTGTAATATAAAATGAATGGTGTGGGTGACAGAAACATCCGAAAATCAATGCATGGGTCCACCCAAGTTTATGACCCCCACTAGGTTGGGTCTGATTCTGTAATCCTGCTCTTTTCATATCACTATTGTATCTTATCACATATGTCTGCTGTTATTTGGTGCATTTCCTATCATCTCTCATATACAAGGCTATGTGTGGAACAGAATTTTCTTGCACCAAACTTTGCGATGCCAAATTCTGTCAATGTGAAATGTGGCTTTGAGTCGTGTATTGTGTGACGTTACCACTTGAATGAAATAAAACTCAAAGGCAAATGAAAAACATCATCCGTCAGAAGCAGAGCCTTTAATACATGTAGATTGAATAATTAAAACTAAGGCATAACATACCAGCTGAGTGAAACGCAGCAGAACTATTACTCACTGTCTGTATGATGATGTGGAAGTGCAAGTGTCAGCAGACAGCAGACTGGGGGCGCACTTTACGAGTTCTGCACACACATTTACTTTAGTGAGCCGCAACCTCGGACAAGTGTGAAGAATTGTAAGATTGTTTTGTAAAAGCACCACTGCATCCACAGGACTGGTTTTCAAATCAAACACTGGAACGATTCTCAGAATACACTGGGATCAGCAAGCTGTGGTTACTGGGGCTGTCGTGAGCCACAGACGTGAGGACAAGAGTTTGGGACATCCACGGATACCGATTCAGAAATAGGGGCAGATTTCAACATGGATGAATGACAAGGAAGTGAATCTTGCATTGCTCAACAGCTGCTCTTTAGTATGGCAGGGAGAGAAAGCAGACTGAGTTGCCAGTGCAAATCAGATGTCTGCCCCTGCTACAGCTGCACCCAGTCAGTGTTTTGATCTTTTGTTCAGTTTGTTTCGTCTTCATTTTGTTCTTTAAGTAAAGTTAAAAGTTTCTGCATTAAAGCGGATCAGAAACAATGACTGGGCTGAAATTCCTCCAAGGTTTCTTCAGACAAGGTTATACCCCCAAAACAGCAGACACTCAAATAAGAGGAGTGTCTGCCATACCCAGAGACCACCTTCTGGAATATAAAAACAAAGACGGCAAGAACAGCATTCCACTTGTTGTCACCTGTAACCTGAAAAATTATAAAAGAAGTTGAGCCAATGCGAAACAAGGACAAAACGTTGAAACATGGATTTCCAGAACTTCCCCTCCTGGCAAACAGACAACCGCCAAACATGCAGCCACTAATTGTCCAAAGCTCCCTAAGTGAATCAACAGAAAATGGCACATCTCCCTGCCTACAGAAAAGATTTGTCAAACATGTGTTCACATTTATAATACAGACCGTGTAGTTAAAGTACACTGTCGACTAGAACATCGCAGGAAGGGATCATTATCTTGCAGATCATCCCTAATTGTCTGTATGAAACGTCCTGACACTACACTCTCTGTGGGAGAAACTGGACAAACACTCCGCCAAAGAATGAATTTCCACAGCGACCTCCACATTAAACAGGGCAACACAGATGTTCCTGCAGCAGCCCACTTCAACAGCCATGGACATTTTGAGAGGGACTTTAAAGTCACAGGGCTTATGGGTAACACAGCAAGAGAGATGAGAATGGCAAGTTAAACTCAGGCTAAAAATTGAACACATTACAACACAGTGTAAATAGAGACAGCAGTCTTATGGCCAGATATGAGGATTGTTTGCATCTCTCGGACTGACACAGACAACCTGACTACAGACTCATATTGTATTGAAAAACTCACCAGAAACTTCAAAAGACTTTGTTGGACAGTTATCTTATCCAAAGATCTTGACCATACATTAGTCTCCTCTCTTGCTAAATGAATTTTAGCATCTGAGATGTCTCACAATGTTGTATCTGTCCTGGTGTCTATATAAACACAGGGAACTCCAGTCTCTGTATTACATCTTGTCTGAAGAAGGGGCCTGACTTGCCTCGAAAGCTTGCATATTGTAATCTTTTTAGGGGTCATTTTGCTTGACTTCTCACTACATCCACTGTGACATGAATGACTGAATTGGGCAAAGGGTTTGGTGGCAGTCAATGCAGCTAAAAGAAGTGGAGCAACAATGACGAGTAGGGGGCAATTACTTTATCACACAATGCCGGTTATTGCTGGAGAACTAATGGTTCATTCAATAAATGACATTAAAATACACGGGCTAGCTGTCTTTTATATAATACTAGATTTTGGTTGAAGATCTGAATGTACCCAGCCAGGGCTGTCGTGTGAGGTGCAGGTGGCACTTTAGTCAGGACAGTATTTTCACTTAACTTTTTTTTTTTAACATTACAAAATAATAATATGAAAAGTTAGTTATGAACCTTAAGAATTACAGACATACAGTGCCTTATTTATATACTCCCTTTAAAAATGGTGAGAAAGAGGAGGAGAGGTTAGGAGCAGGCGCCTTCTACCCACCACCTCAGGATCCCAGATTAGGACCCGAGTGCAGCCATGTAAAGGGTGACACCTCAGCACTACACCACACTAGTTCAGGTGTTATGGAACAGACAGAGGTTTATTTATGGCGGCAGGAGGGCCAATTCTGCCCACCAACCCCCAAGTGTTCCTTGCAGGTTGGAGGGCCTACCCAGGACGGAGCAATTGCAGGTTGAGGGCCCAAAAGGGTAGAGTAACTCCTGGCATTTACAGAATTTAAACCAGCAACCTTCTGATTGCCAGTGCAGAGAATCACGCTATCTGACTTGTCGCATCGTTGACGTCTTGTCTGTTTTCCATGCTCGGGCACATTTATCACTCACACTGTTCCCGAATGCTACTGAACTGTCCTCGGGTACGGTATGGTTGGCCCGGCACAGAGCGATCACACTGGTCAAACAAGACTTTGTGGGGATTACATGTAGACAAACATGTTCGATCACAGAACGAAGTACCAGTATGAGTTCACCCTAAGTGTCTGGGACTCCCAGTTTGTGACAGAATCACAACATTCTGAAGCCACACAAGACACTCCAGGCACCAGAAATCCATTTTGATTGATTCTTTGTGATGTGAGAGGTGTGTGAACTTACATGTTTCATTAGCAAAAGCAAAACAAGGACAGACATGGTCAGGTCTGAAAGTCACGTAAACGTCAGAGTAGTCGGAAGGCATCTAAGAAAATCCTGCCCTACCAAACGTTTGATGCCAAACAATGATTCTGAATGGGGGCAAACACTTTTTCACGGCACAGCAACTGACTGAAGCCTTGCAATATAAAGCAGACAGATATAAATGGCACCGCCTTAAATAGAAAACAGCTTTTCCGTATTATCGTAAATAATGATGATGCTCATCATGGCCATGGCCTTCAAATTCAGTTCTTATTTTATTAATCTCCATCTGTTCGTGCTGGCTGATGGGAAGTTTTTTTTTTTATTCTTTTTTGAACAAATAATTAGAACGTGTCCGGTGATTCCCCTTTGTACGGAGTAATACTTCTTGGTTTAATCAAATCAAATGTATACAGTAATGGATGTGCCTCTGCACAAATGGCTCCACTTTTCTGGGAGTCGTCTAGTTTGTCTGGAATTTTAACAAATAAATAAAGCGTCTGTGAACATCAGGCTTGTGTGACGTCTCCTTCACTTTGGTTTATCCCCACAGTCCCATCGATGCACATTCACACTGGCCATTGCTCCCACAGGTCATTGAGGTTCGACGTGGCCATCCATGACGACCAGCATCATTTCTAGATGACCGTGTTTTCCAAAGTGTTGGCCGGAGAGCTGCTCTCCTTCTTCATAGTCCGTTGAGAATGTTCCCAGTCGTCCACAAAGACTCGCTTCAAGATGGATGAGAGCTTCCAGCCCAGCTGCTTTTTCTTGAAGTTCACTCCCATAAAGAAGTACAGGATGGGGTTGATGCAGCTGTTCAGGTAGGCCAGGCCCTTGAATAATGGCAGGCCCACCCTGACCACGGGCGACTTCTTCTTGACCATCTTGGCAAGCAAGAAAACGTGGTAGGGGGCCCAGCAAAAGAAGAAGGCGGCCACTAGGGCGGCGATGAGCTTCAAGGACCTGCTGTACTTCGGGGAGCGTGTTTGCTTCAGCTTGTAAGCTGTGAGGATGTAACAGATGGTGATGATGATGAAAGGAACCATGAAGCCGCAGAGGAACCTCAGGGTATAGAGAACAAGCTGGATCCGCCGTCCATCCTCACTCCCTGGTATATCCAGAGAACATTTGGTAAGATTCCCATTGGATGGATCCAGAGAGGTCTGTCGAAACACGAAATAAGGTAGGCTGAAGCTCACGGCCAAGGCCCAGACAATTAGGCTGATGAAGGAGGCAGAACGCAATGTGCGCCACTCCTTGATACTCAGGGGGTACAACACAGAAATGCAGCGGTCCATGCTGATGACGGCCAGTAAGAAGACGCTGCAAAACATGTTGGCGTACTTGAAGAACCCGTTGAACTTGCACAGGAACTCCCCGAAGGGCCAGTAGTCATAAAACAGGTTTTTAGCGAGAGAGATGGTGCGGCTGAGGCAGAAAATAAAATCGGCCACAGCCAAGTTGAGGAACCAGACATTGTTGACCACCCTCTTCACCTTGCAGCCCGTGATCCAGATCACTACGCCATTCCCGGTGATGCCCAAGATGATGGTGATGCTGTACAGGACCACCAGCACCATGTCCATGACTTTGTCAATGTCCACCGAGTTGGAGGGTTGAGCTGTGCTGTTTGGCTTCATTCTGAAAAGAAAAAAGCAAAGCAGAGGTTTAGTGGCAGAGCGTCCAGCGAGGGATCCACTTGAAAATGTCCTGCCTTGTGAGGCTTCGGATGTGATTAGGAAGAGCTTTGTGTGCCGAGCAAACATGGAAACAAAACGAGCCTTCATCAAACACATTTGTGTCGATCTGGACACCTGTTCAGGCTTTTATTTCACTCTTTGGTAAACACGATGAAAGGCCCTTTTAATAGTCCTTCTCCGGAGCAACATATAATGAAGCGAACAAAATGACTTCTGTGAGACAACCGGGTGCCACGAAGCAGTAAAAGACTTTGTATGAACATTTACATCCAACTGAAAAATGGTAATTGTGCTACTGTGCTCTGCGTTCAACTCGTACGTCTTATCATGAGACTCCAAGATGTGGGTAACGTCTCAGACCAAACCCTCTTTAGACCAACAACAACTAAAACAGGCAGAAATCTCAGGAATGGAGCACACAGAGACGCCAATAACACTACAATTACAGAAATAGGGCATCACAGCGGAACTTGACAATCCAAAGGCGCTCATGAGGTGAGGATGTGCTGTCTGCAAGTGCGCTTGTAGCTCAGGCGGATAAAGAGAGGCACTCAGGGAGGCAGCGGTGGGATCAGATAGATAGATAGATAGATAGATAGATAGATAGATAGATAGATAGATAGATAGATAGATAGATAGATAGATAGATAGATAGATAGATAGATAGATAGATAGATAGAGTGAAAGGCACTATATATAATAGATAGATAGATAGATAGATAGATAGATAGATAGATAGATAGATAGATAGATAGATAGATAGATAGATAGATAGATAGATAGATAGATAGATAGATAGATAGATAGATAGATAGATAGCTGGACATGAAAGGTACTATATAAGATAGATAGATAGATAGATAGATAGATAGATAGATAGATAGATAGATAGATAGATAGATAGATAGATAGATAGATAGATAGATAGATAGATAGATAGATAGATAGATAGCTGGACATGAAAGGTACTATATAAGATAGATAGATAGATAGATAGATAGATAGATAGATAGATAGATAGATAGATAGATAGATAGATAGATAGATAGATAGATAGATAGATAGATAGATAGATAGCTGGACATGAAAGGTACTATATAAGATAGATAGATAGATAGATAGATAGATAGATAGATAGATAGATAGATAGATAGATAGACATGAAAGGTACTATATAAGATAGATAGATAGATAGATAGATAGATAGATAGATAGATAGATAGATAGATAGATAGATAGATAGATAGATAGATAGATAGATAGATAGATAGATAGATAGATAGATAGCTGGACATGAAAGGTACTATATAAGATAGATAGATAGAGAGATAGATAGATAGATAGATAGATAGATAGATAGATAGATAGATAGATAGATAGATAGATAGATAGATAGATAGATAGATAGATAGATAGATAGATAGATAGATAGACATGAAAGGTACTATATAAGATAGATAGATAGATAGATAGATAGATAGATAGATAGATAGATAGATAGATAGAGAGTTTCCATTGCAGGTTATTGTCTTTGTACACTTGTCATGTTCTCTCTGTGTCTTTCTGTTTTTCCCACCAGTTTTTCTTTTTTTTCTCCCAGTTGTCCAGTTCCTAATTGGTCTCCTTGTGATGTAATAATATTTTTGAAAGGCACTCCATGTTGTTGTTGTTGTGGCGCAGATGTACATCTAATAGCTTTAGTGCTTACAAATAGTTGTATTTATTTTTGTCTTTTAATATATTAAAATTACCACGTTTTCTGTTGTGGTAGTTTTTATAAAGCGGTAGAAGGGATGGACAACACGACGGGAGTTGGTGCTTTTTGACTTTCTCTGCCCCTCGCTTTTAAAGCAGTTTCACGAGCCCGCCAGCGCTCGAAATGCGGTGTTCGTCATCACGTCATCACGTGGTCGGTGTACACAAAAGGTGGCGTCGAAGCTTCACAGATGACCTCGCCGGGATTCTTTTCTGAACTCCAGCTCATTCTTTACTGTATTTATTTCAATGGCTTTACATACAGTATGTACTTTTTGTAATTAATAAAAAAATCTGATCACAAAAAAAATACTTTATCCATCCATCCATCCATTGTCCAACCCGTTGAATCAGAACACAGGGTCACGGGGGTCTGCTGGAGCCAATCCCAGCCAACACAGGGCACAAGGCAAGAACCAATCCTGGGCAGGGTGCCAACCCATCGCAGGACACACACAAACACACCCACACACCAAGCACACACTAAGACCATAGTAGAATCGCCAATCCACCTAACCTGCATGTCTTTGGACTTTGGGAGGAAACCGGAGCGCCCGGAGGAAACCCACGCAGACACGGTTATATTAAATTATTTTTGAAGAATTTATTCATCACATAATTAATTTAGGTAAAATAAATTATTTTTAAAAGCTGAGTACCAGGATGCACCGGACCACAATGTGGATTAACACAGCAAACGGTCTAAATATTCGTACAGTGAAAAAAATGAATAATTGGATCAACTTAAAAAATATACTTTTTTACACTTAAGTTAATTAACAATTTTCCTGTTAGTTGAACTAAAATATATGAATTAAACTAACATATTTTCTTAAATATGTCTAAAACCAAATCTTAATACAATTGAATAGAATATTTCTTATGAATATATATTTTTTATTGTATAATAAAATCATATAAAAAATAAATCAGATTTTTTTAATGTTTGAGTGTATATTCAAGTAGCCATGAATGTTGAATTTTAACATGAGTCTTTTATATACAGAATAATTCTGTTGTAATAATAATTCTGTTGTAGGAGCAAAGTACACAAATGTATCAGTGTATTAAAAAAATCAAACAAAAAAAAAAAACATAAATCAGTTTCCACGACTACATAAACCCCTCGAAATTCATTCAAGTATATAAAAAGAGTAATATTAACGTTGATGAATAAAGACAACATTCCCCGAGGTTGATTGCTATTCTATTAAAAGAAAATAATGTATTAGCTATAGAAAAACGCGTAATATCAGCTCACGGAGATTTTATTTTATTTTATTTTAATAAAGAATACAAGCCCTCTTCATTTTAAGAGTGTAAAGAAATGAGGGATTTTAGTTTTGATTTACAATAAAGTTTTATTCTGAAACGATGCACTTTATCATTATGGGTAAGAATTACAAATACGCCTAAAATGAAGTCGACAAAACAATGAAGAGTGCAGGGGTCTGTTCAGCGCTGCCCCACTTATCCAGTCATAACCTGTTATAATAATTTATTAACATGTTTTGTATTTTGTTTCAACATCCTCGTCTGTGTATGTGCGCGTTCGTGAGTGGCGGCCGCTTTGTTTCCTGCCTTGCGCGCTGTGCTGCCGGGATAGACAGTGGCCCTGGCGCCCCTCCGATGGATACGGTGGGTTTCACAATGTCACGCTATGTGAAAATATCGAAAGTTAAAATACATGAGTAATATCAATCATAAAAGAATCAATTAAAGAAAAGACGAATGATTACAGGCTGTGTTTAATTCAGCGTGCTCACTTGAGGATGGCAGCGGTGAAGACAAAGCAGACAAGACACGAGAAGCCGCACCTGATGCCAAAAGTGCAGAACACTAAATCGTCTCGTTTGTTTGACCACTGCTTGGAAGGTCGTGATAAATTAGATCCATCTCATCTTATTTTACTAAATTGACATAAGATGGAGCCGTTGACTTTATGGCAGCCGAATGCACCCGCGCGCTGGTATTAAAATAAACGTCGATTCCACGAGATAAGGATGAGACCAGAATGACGAAGACTTTTTATTAAAGTCATTTCATGGTTATATCCGAAATGAATAGTAGGTGACAGTTTGGCAGCGTTCCTTCTCACCCTGAGCAAGAAACTTCACCTGCCTGGGCTCCAATAAAAAAGAAGAAAGCCGTAAGTTGCCTTGGTTAAAGCCGTCAGAAGTCAATGTAAATGTTTAATTTGAAAAAAAAAATGAAATAAAATGAGATGATCTATCTATCTATCTATCTATCTATCTATCTATCTATCTACAGTGCATCCAGAAAGTATTCCCAGCGCATCACTTTTTCCACATTTTGTTATGTTACAGCCTTATTCCAAAATTGATTAAATTCATTTTTTTCCTCAGAATTCTACACACAACACCCCATAATGACAATGACAATAAATTTGCTTTTACTTTGATTTTTTGAATGAATGCTATCATATATATTTGTGTTGTCGTCATCATTTGTTCCCATTCATTTTGAATGCTTATGCCACGCACTTTTAATCTGCTTGTAACACAGTAAGGTCGGGTGTCTCGTCTTGAGTGTTTACTCGCACATCTCCTTTCCTATACTAATCATTTACGTTATTGCCGAACTCATCGAGAACAACGCGTTAGGTGCTCCTTGTCAAAGAACGGCGAACTAAATGAAGAAGAGGCTACCATTTGAGCAATGACTCTTTATTCCTCTTTCACTAGAACGGACTGTCCCCCTGGGACAGGAACTCTGCTTTGTTTGACCACACGGTGACCGCAAAACCCTCGCTGCTGCAAGTGGCTCTGTGAGTGCAAATGGAGATGAACTTTCAAACTGGGCCGCAAGGTGGCGCGTAGCTCCTCTGAGCTGTCAAATCGCCGTTATTAACGCAGTGTCCGCTCTTTCTGTTTCTCCACATCTACACTTTTATGCAGGGGGCCTTTCTTGGATTCGATGTTGCTGGGGTCTTATAGCCCCCTTGGGGGGCATAATTGCCTATAGGTCCCTAAGGGTATTAGCCCTCCGTGCCGTCCGTTTTTTTTCTTGCCCGCCTATCCTACAAGCATAGTCATAAATTTGAGCATGCGCACTAGCCGAAGGATTGCCTAGGCAAGCAGAGCGCCTTTGTCCACACTGGGACTGATTCACCAATCAGAACACAAGCAGTATTGACTCAAGCCCGCCCTCTCAGTTTTGACGAGTAAAAGTGACAGTTATCTTTTAGGTGCGGTGTCAAAAAAATAAATGCATAAAGAAACAAGCAAGAAAAAGTAAATTTCGTGAGCCATTTGATTATTGATGCTTGCATTTCATTTTGTTATTATTTATTTATTGTCACATTTCGCAGTACTTTTATTTATTTATTGATCCATGTACCCTCATTGGGTCAGGCAAAGTTCAACTGCAATTTAACAAAGGCATCTATCTTTTTGCAAAACTAGGCAAGCCTAATTCAATGTAATCCTTTACAGTATTTAGTTTTTTATTTTCATGTTTATCCACTCATGCATCTATTTTCTAAACCCACTTTATCCTGAGCAGAGTTTCAGGGAAGCTGGAGCCTATCCTGCGAAGCATAAAGCACAAGGCAGGAACAATCCCTGGACAGGATGCCAGCATTTGTGAATTTCTCTTCTTTTACTTTCTTCTATCCATGCCAATTGGATATCACATAAATCCCATTCATTGGATGAGTGTGCCAGCATTGCCTGTCAATATGACCCATGTAACCATGTTGGGTCGAGAACAATTTAACTAATTTTAAAAGGGTATCCATCTTGTCACAAAGCTATTCAACTTTGGGTGGTCCAGTGCCATTTACCCCATAACAATGGCAACTGAGCATCACTTTGAAACCTCTTCATTGGATATACCAAGATATGCCAAGGCATCAGTCTTGTCACAAAACTATGAAAATAAGGGTGGCAAAATGCTGCACAACCCTCTACAGTGCCCATTAAATATCAAAGTTAATCCCAGTCATTAGACAGAGTATAGGAATGTGCCAACTTCACCAGTCAATCTGAGCCGCAGGGTACACTCGTCGTTCTGTGCAAAACTCGTCTTCCTTTTCTCAAAACTGTGACAACTAGGGTGGCCGGATGCCATTTAACCCTTTCAGTGCCCATTAAACATCACAGTTAATCTTCTTCATTAGAATGTCAGTATGCCAAGTCTACCAGTCAGTCTGACCGACGTAACCACACTGGGCCAATGAAACTCAACTGCAGTTTAACAAAGGTGTTTACAATGCTCTGAAAATGAGAGTGGTTCAGTGCCATCTTACCCTGTATAATGCCAGTCCAACATCCCAGTGAAATCTCTTCATTAGCTATAAGGGAGTACGACAGATTTGCCAGTCAGTTTGACCCATGCAGGTACCCACGCTGGGTCAGGCAAACTTCAACTGCTGTCTTTTCCCAAAACTAGGGGAGCCCAATGCTGTGTAATCCTCCACAGTGCCCACTAAGAATCCCAGGTAATCCCTTTCATTAGATGATCACTTTGCCAGTCAGTTTGACCCAAGTACCCTAATTTAGGCAAAACTCTACTTCGGCATAACATCATCATCTGTCTTGTCACACAGCCATGACAAGGAAGGCTGCCCAGCTCATCATGTATCGCTTTACAGCGCCCAGTAAGCATCAGGGTACATCTTACTCGTCAGATAGGACAAGAGTGTGCCAGGTTTGCCACTGAGTGGGGCAAAATTGAACTGGCACCTGCCTTGTCACAAAACGATGAAAATGAACTTGGCCCAATTTGATGTTACTTCCCTTTTATCTGTTCAGGTCCAAAATGTGAAAAATTGATTTTTTTTTCAAATAACGGGTCCCTTTAGTGACGCACATTCATATTTTGTCTGGCTGTCTACGCCGAATAAGTAACTGCTTTGCACAAGTTACGTGATTATGGGACTGGCTGCTGGCTCGCGTGAAATGGACACGTCCTCCCCGTATCTCCGTGGGTCCCCCACCCCGAGGACCTACAAGTAAAGTAAGTCGGGAGTCCAATGGCGCACCCCGTGAAGGCTCAGCGTCCCAGCCTGGGCTGACTGCTGACAAACGGGGCTCCGGTCTCCGAGACCTCCAGTTAGATGACAAACACGCGACACCAAGGCGGCAATCGAACCGACCAGCAAAGCCTTAGCCCGTGTAGCACGGACACTTCGAACTTACTAAGCTCTTCTTTTAAGTTTGAGTATATATCAGTGACTGACTGATCGTTAACTTCCCAAAACCGAAAGACTGCGATGTGCCTATAAAGTTAGTAAAAAAAAAAACTTGGTAACTCGTAGCTGTGAAGCAGCACTGGGGTCTCGTGTGTCCTCACGGACGAGTCGTTCTTTATTCTGGTAAGCGCAGCGCATCTTCATCACCTCTGCCGCCGCCACTTCTCGTGTCCTCGATAGCAGACAGCGGGCTCATCTCCTCTGACTTCCTTCTCTCGCCCGGTTTTCACTTCGCTACTTTTAACTCTTGCAACACGCTGGCGATGCCGAATGAAGCCCGTGCCCCCTTACCTCTGGCTGCAGTACCAAGTGCTCCGCTCAGGTCCTCACTGTCCACGCTGACTGCCGCTCGGACGACTCCCGCTGGTCTTCCTGACAGTCGCAGTGAGTGAAAGGCGGCCTGGCGCGGCGCCACCGAGCAGCAGGACACGCAGCAGCAGCAGCAGCGAAACTTCGGAGTGGGGAGGCTGACGGCTGCGCTCCGCTCTACATGAGCCGCAACGTCTCGAGAGGATTCGGAGGAGTTTCACTTCTGAATAGAAGCTTCGGGGCAGGTCACTGCGGTTTAGTGGAAGCCTTGTGAAACTGAGAAAGAGGAGCGAGGAAGAGCAGCTTAAGACGGACGTGAAGGCGTCGATGTTATCAGGAAACTTAAATAAAGTTACGAGGGTCACTGGATAAGTCAGGTAAAAAAGTCAACTTAAAGGCAAGAAAAACACCGATTCTTGGAAGAAGAAAAAAAAAACTCTAGAAACGGCTGTAGAACTCAAACGCAAAGCTTCTGGTAGCCTGACGTCATTTGAAAAGGGACACTGGCCAGCCGTGATGTCACCAAGTGAACGGTGACACCATCACATAGAAACTGACCAAACGACCCGGTAAGATATTCATGTGTGTATATCTCCTATTAACTGTGTATACAGATAAATAAAGATACAAATGGCAGGCAGGCTCAATATGGAGAAGGTCGTGAAAGACTTCGTGCTAAAGGCATCTAATAAAACTGAATGTGAAAAAATGTAAAAGAATAAGAAGACATTTACAAATAAGTCAACCTACCGACCTACCTTATATACTAAAGACGTCATCATCTATCTATCTATCTATCTATCTATCTATCTATCTATCTATCTATCTATCTATCTATTATATAGCGCCTTTTAAATGTATTTGACGAAGTGCTTCATAGCTCCTTTCAACCCCATCTATATTTGCTAGACAGGTAGGTTAGGAAATCACTATCTGTATGTTATACTACACCTTTCAGACATATCTGGCTTTTGTGTTATGCAGTGCCTTTAACCTTCTCTCTGTTATGTATTGCTTTCCGTATCTATTTGCCACTCCAGCACCCATTTATTAGGACCACCACACTAGAAAACGCCAAAAAGTTAACATATTACAAAATCACTTCTTCTTCTTTTAGCTACTTCTGTTAGGGGTTGCCACAGAGGATCTATCTGTCATCTATACCTTTCTGTCCTCGTCATCTTGTTCTGTTACACCCGTCACCTGCATGTCCTCTCTCAACACATCCATAAGCCTTTGCTTAGGCCTTTCTCTTCTCCTTTTACCTAGCAGCTCTATCCTTAGCACCCCTCTCCCAATATACCCAGCATCTTCTATGCAGTGGTGTGCTGGGGAGGCAGCATTAAGAGGAAAGATGCCTCACGCCTGGACAAACTGGTGAGGAAGGCAGGCTCTATTGTTGGCATGGAGCTGGACAGTTTAACATCTGTGGCAGAGCGAAGGGCGCTCAGCAGGCTCCTATCAATTATGGAGAATCCACTGCATCCACTAAACAGGATCATCTCCAGACAGAAGAGCAGCTTCAGCGACAGACTGCTGTCACCGTCCTGCTCCACTGACAGACTGAGGAGATCGTTCCTCCCCCAAACTATGCAACTCTTCAATTCCATCCGGGGGGGGGGGGGGGGGGGGGGGGTAAACGTTAACATTTAATATTATACATAGTTATTGTCTGTTTTTCACCTGCATTATTATCAATCTTTAATTTAATATTATTTATTGTATCAGTATGCTGCTGCTGAAGAATGTGAATTTCCCATTGGGATTAACAAAGTATCTATCTATCTATCTATCTATCTATCTATCTATCTATCTATCTATCTATCTATCTATCTATCTATCTATCTATCTATCTATCTATCTATCTATCTATCTATCCAAACCAACACAATCTCGCCTCTCTGACGTTGTCTCCCAAACATCCAACCTGAGCTGACCCTCTAATGTCCTCATTTCTAATCCTGTCCATCCTCATCATGTCCAAAAAACACTTTATATATATATATATATATATTATATATATATAGTGCTACCCTGATGGGGGTGGTACCAAGCCGGGACGCCCGAGAAGATCGGAGGAGGGCTTGTGCCTCCTCCAGACCTCGAGGGGGCGACTGCCCTGGGGGCCACAGGTACAGAGGTGGGTAGCTCGACCCTGTAGGGGCCCGTGGTCACCACCAGTGGGACCCCAATACCTGGAGGACCCCGGATCTCAGCTCTTCCACCACAACAGGAAGTGCTGGGGGGAAGAGGAACAGGGACAGCCAGAGTGCTTCCGGGGAGACACCCGGCACTTCCACCACACTGGGGCGTGTCGGTGAGAGATTTCCGGGAACACACCTGGAGCACATCTGGGTGCTTATTTAAAGGGGCCGCCTCCCTTCAGAGATGGACTTGAGTCGGGTGGAAGATGGATGAGGTCTCTGGAGGAGAGAAGGAGGCAGTCTGAAGAAGAGAGAGAGAGAGAAGGCATTGTGTTGGCCTGGACTGTGGGGTATTGGGGGTCTGTGAGTGATATTTTATATTATGGTGCACCAAAATTAAGGTGTGTGGGGTAATACTAACGTGTCTGCCTGTCTGTGTCCGGGTCAAGCTCCACAATGTTATATATATATATATATATATATATATATATATATATGTTTATGAATACTATAAATGACATCTTTGGGCATGAAGGAAAACAAAATATGTGGAAAAAACACAAAGATACAGGGATAACATGACAACTACATAGAGAAAACAACCTGGAGTGGACATCTAGTCTAAAATATTGGATCTGTGATGAAACCACAATAACCACCATGGACTGCTCCTTGGTTATCTATCTATCTCTCTATTATATAGTGCCTTTCATATCTATCTATCTATTATATAGTGCCTTTCATATCTATCTATCTATCTATCTATCTATCTATCTATCTATCTATCTATCTATCTATCTATCTATCTATCTATCTATCTATCTATCTATCTATCTATCTATCTATCTGTCAGTATATGTAGTTGCTTTGGTTTCATTTTCCTATTCTTTCGTTTCTCTTTGACGTCATTTCTTTCCTGATGACCAAAGGCTCAGTACAAACGAAACAGCAATTCTCTTTCTTTCTCACAGACACAGACTTTCTTAAACCTCAGACTCCCTTCATTGTTTGAATGAATTTTTTTTCATCAGGTTTATCTTTGTGCAGATCATGTGTTTTGGATTAATAATTTGCTTTTCTAGTGTTTCTCAAAACTGTAATATTTACAAGACTTTCTAGACTAGAAACCTTTTTGTTGTTGCTGTTGTTGAAAGTGTACTTACAAATAACAGAAGTCAAAAAGCAGAAGATGATTAAGCAAGAAGAAGAGGCGAGAGCCCGCAGGTCATGCCAGGGGTGAACGTCTCTTGGCTTTGTGGTGGTCTGAGCCCCGCAGTGTTACGGTAAGAAGATTGGTGAGGCAGCGTCTCATATTTTCTTATGTTACGACTCGATGATCAGATAGGAGTTGCTCTGATTTGTTACACAACACTTACACTTCATGGGTTATGAAGTTTGGGCCTGATGTATTTGCTCCTCTAGTCAGTGTGTCTGAGGTGCAGTAGATGTCACGTCATGCGAGTGCTTGTGGAGTGTTGTGTTTAAAATCACCTCAGCTCCATATGGATTGGCTTATCGTCACATTACAGCAGCATATAAATCATTTTCTTGCACAGCAATCTTTTGGTATTGAATTTGTGCTGATATGAACAAACTGTATCGGCTCTAGCAGACCCCCGTGACCCTGCATTTGGATTCAGCAGGTTGGAAAATGGATGGATGGATGAACAAACTGTGAAATGCAGTGCATTCAGAAAGTGTGGTGACCTGTCACGTTGTACATTTAATTTTTAAATTTCAAGCTTTGCCATTTGTTGCCCCTCATTTTACACTCAATAACCCATAGTGACTTAGTGACAACATGTGACCAGAAGGACTTGTGAATTTATTTACAATCCAAACCTGAAGTCTCTTATTAGTAGAATCAGTCAGACCCTCCATTCAGTACTTTGTGGAAGCCCCTCTGGCAGCAGTGCCAGCTTTGAGTGTTCTGGATTTGGAGAAGTTGGTCAATTTACCAATTTATCCCATTCTTCCTGGCCGATCCTCTGAAGCTCCATTAGATCAGATGGGAAGTTCCTCTGCTGTCATCTTCCACAAAAGATGTAATGGGTTTGTGTCTGGGCTGTTAAAGGACACTCAGTGACAGGTCCTGGGGCCACTCCAGCATTGTCTTGGCCGTGTGCTTCGGGGCATTGAACCAACACCCCACTCTGAGGTGGTCTGCACGACTGAGCAGGTGTTCTTCAAGGACCACTCTGTATTTGGCCGCATTCATCCTTCCCTCATGTCCAACCAGCCTCCCTGTCCCTGCATCCCTGTATCACGATGCTGCCACCACCATACTTCACCGTCAGGTTCTTATCTGGCTGGTGATCAGCAGTGCTTGGTCTTCTCCAGGCCTGCTACTTGGAGTTCTTTCTGCCCAAACAGCTCAGATTTCAGATCAGCAGACCACAGAATCTTTTATCTTTCTACTCTCAGAGTTCTTTAAGTGCCTTTTGCTTCCATCCATCCATCTATCCATTGTTTATTATAAAGGCCTGATTGATGACATGCTGCTTACAGCTTCACATATCTCGGTGGAGGACTTCTGAAGCTCTATCAGAGTGACTATTTGGTTCTCGGTCACCTCCCTGACTAGGATACTCAGTTTTGGCAGCTCTGGAGGGAGTCCTAGTGCTTCCAAACTTCTTCCATTTGACGATTCCTGAGGCCGCTGTGCTCCTGTGAAAACTCAAAGCTTTACTTTTCTGTGCCTCACCACCATTTGGTCGTGAAGGTCTTCAGACAGTTCCTTTGACCTCATGGCTTGTTTTTTTATGCTGACTTGCAATGTGAATTGTGGGACCTTCATCGTGCACCTTTCTAAATGATGTCCAGTCAGTTCAGTGGGCCACATCAGGACTCCAGTCAAGCTCTAGAAACATCTCAAGGAGAAATAAAGCCAACAGGGTGGACCTGACCACAATTTGAGGGGCCACAACAAACGGGTCTGAATACTTCGAGGAAGGAGTGATTTCAGTTTTTGATTCTTAATACATTTGCAGACCTTTCTGAACTCACATGCTCCGCACTTTGTCATTATGGGTTACTGAGGAGAGATTGATGGGCAAAAATTGTAAATGTGTCCATTTCAAATGAAATTGTGATCGGTGGCCACGGCCACTACCCGACCGGGATGCCAGCTGGATGGAAGGACCGGTGTAGAGAGCATCCATAAGGCACGACCTTCCCCAGGATGCCAGAGGGCAGCCCTTCTGGACAGAATGTGACACCATGGAATCCTGCAGGGCATGCTGGGAATTGGAGTTGGGTTCCATGGGCGCCACCAGGGGGAGCTCGGGTGATTCCAGGTCCTATTAATGAGCCACCTGGAAAACTACCAGGACCAGCTGAAAAGGAGCCGCCTCACTCCATTCAGGGTGCCAGAGTCGGGGGGAAGATGCATGAAGCTCGCTGGAGGAGGAGTGAAGGTGGAAAGACTGGGAAAAGGAAGAAAGGAAGGAAAGGAAGAAAGGACTGTGAATTGTGCTGTAGTGCTGCATGTTGGGTTCCAAGGGGGCTGCCAGGGGGAGCTGTAGGACCCTACTTTGGGTTTGCACCCCACCAGTTAACCCTGATGAGCCACCTTGAGCACTCCCAGGTGTAATATACAAGGAGCCACCTCACTCCACTCGGGACGAAGAGGGATGAAGAGGAGGAGGAGTGGAGGCAGAAAGGAGAGAAAGAAAAGAGTCAGCGTATTTGGTGCTCTTTAGTACTGTGCTGCCATGGGGTGCGAGTGAAAAGCGCTGCCCCACTTGTAAATCAACGTGTGTGGTGCTGGAACTTGTGTCTCTGCCTCTCTGTGTTGGGGCTGGGGCGGCTGGCGCGCCCCCTGGCTTCCACAAAATGCACAACACAAGAAAGTGTGCAGAGAGTAAAGGGGTCTCGGTACAGTATGACTCCACTGCAGTGTACAGAAACGTTTAAGAAGGCTATTTGGATGTGGAGGTTATATAGCGCCCTGCTGTGTAAAGTCAATGAAGCCGATGCTCAAGCCTTCTGATGCTTTAGTGGGGTCTCACCTGGACTGCTGTGTGCAGTTTTGGTCTCCATATTTTATACAAAGAGTGGTGAAGCAGATCGGGGCTCTGTGGCCCACCAGAGCAGGTGCCGACAGGATTAAAAATCACACGGCTCAGACATCGAGAGCGTCGTTGTGTGCAGGAGTGATGAGCGGCTGAGGAGCACCTTATGGGAAAATTAAGTATTTACATGTAGAAGTCTAATCGGCTCAGTGATCCCTCATTGAAGCTCCATGGATTGTTTAGTCCAACAATACAAGAGTTCTGAGCAGGAGAAAGGGAAGGAATGAAAGAAAAGAGAAAGACAAGGAAGGAAATCGAAACAAAGACGTGGAGAGTGCAGAAGTGGGATGGAGCTGGAGCAACGTGAAGGAGGCCAAGCAGTCAGGGTGCCCCGTGGTAGAGCGGAGGAGCGGCGCTCCAGGGGTTGGTTGAGCAGAAATGGGTGGAGAACTTCTGGGGTCACTCTGTGGATGACGAGGAATGGTGACAGGACATGGGGCTCTGGTGTGTTCCGGTGGGAACTGACGGAGTCGATCAAGGACTGAATTCGTTGGTGTCTGAGCAGGCCTGAGTGGTGAGCAGGGTGGGACGAGAGAGCAGGAAAGGTAGGGCGGACTCCGGCTTTGGGTTTATTCCCGATTTGATCTCCTTAATGACTGACTTTAACTTCTTGATCGTTTTTGAGGATTATTTATTGAAGACATTTTTATGTACCACACTTGGCTATTAACACTATTGGGATTGTAGACCAACCAGATTTTTGGATTGCTTTCGTAGAAAGCACTTTTGCTGCGTTCTCACCACACCTTGTTTTTATGTCCTCGTTGTCCAGCCCTATCAATGTCCCAAGGAGTCCAAGGCGCCCGGAGCGTCGCACAAAGACTCGACAAGGCTAGAGAACATCCAGAGGAGAGAAACCGGACTGATGAAGGACTGAAAGGTCTGAGCTGTGAGACAGAGACTGACGGGGATGACATTTTAATTTAAGGAACAAGGAGATTAAGAGGTGACATTGTGGTGGTGCAACGTGAATGGGGACGTCTTAAATGTGCTCTGTGCTGAGTCGCGTCTTTTATAGCGTTGTCCCGTTTATATAGTCTACTTCCTGGCTAGGTGAGAATTTAGTCCCACCGTCTTCCCACAGCGTCCCCAGGTGGCACCCACAGTACAGGGCTGTGTTGCCGAACTCCATGTCCCATAGTGCTCTGCGGGTCACCGCTGCAGACCAGGGGAGCTGCCATCAAGCGTGTTGAGGGGGAGGGATGTGGGGGGGTGGGCTTAGTGTCTTTGAAAGCTGCCTTCCCCCATCCTTCCACCTCAGGGGCATTCCGGCCTGGTCGAGCTACCGGCCGTCTCTTACAATTTACATTGTTTGCAGTTTGTTTCATTTCTTTTTATCAATTTATATTCACTTTATTATTTTACATTCTGTTTGCCTTTTTGCTTATTTTGATCCTCAGTTGGGGATGTGTTTTGGAAGAAGTACGGCTTATCTAGTCTAACGATCCCTCAGGTTGCCCGGCCACAGGTCTTGGCGGTGTAGTCGGAGGTCCGGACGATTGAGTCGGCTGTTACAACACGACTGAAGTGTTCAAAATTATAAAGGGGATTAGAACAAAGGATCCCAGCTTTTCAACTTTAAAACATGGCAACAAACATACAGACTTAGTCAGTCAGTCATTTTCTAACCCACTTTGTCCTGAACAGGGTCGTGGGGGTCTGCTGGAGCCCATTCCAGCCACCATAGGGCACAAGGTAGGACATAGGGCGCCCATATACAGACTTGTCACAGCAGATTTCACACAAATGTTAGAAAGTCCAGAGACATGTAGAATAAGCGACCAAGTAGTGTGGTAGACGGAAGGGACCTCCAATACTCAACGTCATGTTACTTTGGAGAACTGAAGTGAATGACATGGGTCAGCCGATCAGGCGGAATGCTCTTTTTTCATCCCAGCTTTTCTAATCGTTTAACATTACATTTGTTCTGTTTTTCCATTATAATAAAGATATCATTCATTTTGCTCTTCAACTTAATTTCCTCCTTCCTCCTCCAAAAGTCACATCCACAGATGAATGTCCCAGTTCACCAGTTCCCCTCCACTTTTTCCATCATCAGACTCCGTGCAGAGAGGAAAGCGACTTCCCCAATGAAATGCTCAAAATATCAAAGCCACTTCCCTTTCACCCTCACGCTTGTTTCTCAAGGTTTCCATCCTTGTCATCGCTTCTCTCAGCCCGTGTGTTTCTCGCTCCCCTTTACTGACCACTATGTCTTCCTTCAGTTATGAGCACAAACAGGCGAGACCTATAAAAAGACCCACCAATTTACCCTTAATATCCCATAATAACAAAGTCCCAACAAGTTTTCAGAAAGGCCTGAAGATGAATTAAAAATCAAAAACTGAAATCTCTCATTCCTTGACATTTCACTACTTTGCAGAAGCTCCAGCATCAACTCATGACAATACAAGCCTGGCACCCCTGCATTTGGGCAGTTAATTCAGTTCTTCCTGGCAGATCGGCTTGCCTTTAAAGGCTGGGGATGCCCCCTTAGCAGTGATGCGAGGGTGGTCCTGCCCCATAAAATACAAGGAACTCACTTAACTACTGTAATGGACAGCGGTTCAGTCAGGCCGGGACATCCCTGAAAGAAAATAACAGAAGAAGGCAGCCTTTTCAGGACACTGAATCCTCCGGGACACTAGGTGGCAGCTCCCCTGGACAGCAACGATTCCCTGGATTCCCTCAGGGCATCCTGGGAGATGGAGTTCATTTCCTCAGCCCTGTTGTGTGCCGTGGGTGCCACCAGGGGGAGCTCACAAAGAACCTGGGGACTCCTACTGTTACAACAACCCGGAAGTACTTTGGAGTCACGAGGGTTCCGGACTACTTGAGAATGGATGATGTGGCGTTTAACCCAGGAGGAATACTTCCAGGTCATGGACTATTTAAAGGACTGCTGAAGACCCAGCAGAGAGAGCCGGAGTTGGGTGGTAGAGTGACGGAGCTGCTGGGAGGACTGGAGGATTGTGATTATTGATTATTATTATTGTTATTGGAGAATTGTGGCGAGTGTGGTGCTTTACGCACTTTATTTGAAGAAGCTATTAAAGAATTCTTCTTGGTGCTTTTAAACGTGTGTCCTGGACGTTCGTCTGTGGGGTTTCACGGGGCAGCAGCACCTCTAGCGTCCACACTACATAGATAGATACAGAACATAAGCATTGTAATTGTTATGAACTTGAGAGTTCCTAATTATAAAGTCCTGAGCAATTACTCAAAAGTCCCAGTAGAGGGAGTTAAACCGTCTGTGGATAATACCTCAACGCAGACAGACAGACAGACAGACC
The DNA here is from genome assembly GCF_900747795.2 of Erpetoichthys calabaricus. Taxonomy (NCBI): domain Eukaryota; kingdom Metazoa; phylum Chordata; class Cladistia; order Polypteriformes; family Polypteridae; genus Erpetoichthys; species Erpetoichthys calabaricus. Next base: position 2,227,793 of record NC_041410.2, on the reverse strand, counting down.
GCAGAAGTCCCAAAGCGCACACATTTTTGATTTCTTTTCCCTTTCCGGCACACGGCACCCAAATCACCCCCAGTCCCTTCTTTCTTTCTCTTTCCTCTCTTCTTCACTCTTCTTTCTCCTCTGCCGCCTCCACTCCTCTCCTCGTATCTTCGTCTTCCTCCTCCTCCCGACTCTGGCTCCTTGAACAGAGTGAGGCGGCCTCTTTTATATTGCACCCAGAAGTGCTGCATTCCAGGGCTCTGACACTGTCCAGACGCCCTCTGGTGGTAGCTTTGAGTTTCTAAGTCCCAATGCAGTCCAGAGGGGTCTGCCCTCATGTGCTGGGGAAGGTATTGCTTCTCTCCCAGTAATAAAGGGGTCCCGGCCAGGCAAGGCCAAACCCAGTTAAGTTATACAAGGGCAATGAAGAATTTTTATAAAATGAAAAGATTTATTTTTACAAATACTTTCTTAACAAAACTAAGCTCTAAGGAGCACAAAGGCAAAGATGGCAACAGCTTCAAAAGGCGATCCCAAAAGTGAACAATAGGAGATACAAGAGGCGAAGTCAAAAAAATAACCAAACAAAAGGCCACACAACATCTGCACAGAATAAACTCACCACACCACAAGCACATTCACAATGAACCGCAAGGGACTGTGGGTTTACTTCAGTCTTTATAGGACTGACAGCAGTGACTTACGCTGATGGGTGAGTGGGCACACTCACAAAACACATGGGACATAAAAAAAGGTGCAACGACATGTAGAAACTAAAAGGCCTAAGCAAAGGAATCAAAAAGGAACAAAACAGACATAAGAATGGCCAGGGAGGTGAAAATGCTAACAAAAATGATATAAACACATCACAAACAGCTTTCAAATAAAGCACAGAACAAGAACGTAAACCTAAGCTGGTGTGAAACATAGCAGAGCTTTCATTTCCAATTTAACTCATTTAATTAAACTACACCAGAAAACGTATCCAAAATTCAAAAAAGGAGAAATGAAATTCAAAATGCCTGAAATTAAATATTCAAAATGAAAAAACAAACAATGAACACAGAAGTAGAAGAGTAAAATGTCAAATGTGTTATAAAAAGACTTCACAAAACAATTGTGTTCAGTCCACAGTCCCAATACTAATCTGTAATGCAAAGCAAGAGGCCTAAGAGGCCCAAAAGCCAAAAATCCAAAATTTAAAGACTAACCTGACATACAAGGAACACGGCAAGAACATCCATCCATCCATTATCCATCCCGCTATATCCTAAGTACAGGGTCACGGGGGTCTGCTGGAGCAAATCCCAGCCAACACAGGGCGCAAGGCAGGAACAAATCCCGGGCAGGGTGCCAGCCTACCGCAGACAGCAAGAACATTTTTAGGAATGTTGGACAAAAACTAACATACCTGGGAGAAAGCCTACGGAGGAATAGAGAGAACATGACAACTACACAAGGACTCAAACCCAGGATAGCAGTGCTACCCACAATGTCACCGTGCCACCCTCAAAAGGTCCCGATGCTCATAAATGTTATGGACACCTTTAGCTTTGGTTTTCATGTTTCAGTATTTGTTATCATTGACTTGAACAAGCCAGAGATCGGCCTCACATGCTGAGCTGCTGCTCCGGCATCACTGAGGCCTTTTCTGACTCGCTACACTAATGTGGCTTGGTGTCATCTGTGGTTTTCTACAAATAGATTATAAATAAGTAAATAGATTGAGGAAATAACGACATCTCTTTGAACACTAAAAATGTGCCGCGTCTATTCATGATCAGCCAGACCTCGGGGTGCCTGACATTCATGCGGCCATCGGAACAAATAGAGAGCAGCAGGGAGGAACCACCTGACTTGAAACACGTCAAGAGCAGCGAAGTCACAGGAAGTGCCGATACGCCGTGACTGCAACTGCAATGGCAGGAGGCCCACGTGGCACATACACTGGCAGCATTTTCAGTCACGGTGGGTGGTACTGAACACCACACTCCTGGAGCACTAATGTAAGTCTGAGGAACTGAGTGGCGTCCACCACCCTATTAGGTTACCTGATATGTGTCTCTATGTATGATGGACAAGTGTCCATGTAGTCGAAGGTCAGGATAAAGAAGGCTGACCAGGTGTTCATTGTTTCCAAATGGGACACAACTCACTATCTCAGTGATGGTGAAGTGTGCGGACTCTCTTGGAGTATCGTGCCCCTTGTTAAGTTTCAACCAATTAAAAACATAAAATCCAGGACATTCTGTTCAATTCCAGGATGCAATGCATTAAGCTGGGACTGTCTGGTCAGTTTAGACACTCAAGGTAACAAGAGGGAGCTCTGCGATGATGACCCCAGGGCAAAACCTGACTCCTCTCAGACTACGTAAGCGGTAGTTGTGTTGGGTTGCCCCCTAAAAGCACTTCCAGGCCCTCCGTCCAGCTGAAGTGAGATAAAGAGCGGAGGAAGAAGATAAAGACTTGCCTGGCTCACAAAACACAAAATGAAGCTTTAATTTAAAACTACACCTCAAGGTTTCATAGGGGCACTAAAAGGCAAAGTTGGCCTGGCCCTAAACTTAAGACACAGACTTCACAGTGTGCACGGGCCAAAATGAAAAGTTTATTGAATTTGTTATTTTGTTTACGTTCTGTAATAAAGTTATTTAAAATTTACTAAAATAAGTTAGCAGTGGCTTGATGCACTGGACTCTTCTGTGCGCAGCACGGTGGGGGCAATAATAGTAAGTAGACCGAGGTTCACATCCCTGGGTCCTCCCTGCATGGAGTTTCCATGTTCTCCCCATGTCGTCCGGGTTTCTTTCCAATGACATGAAGGTTAGCTGGATTGGCAAGACTAAAGTGGCCCACGGGTATGTGTGTGTGTGCGTGTGTGTGTGTGTGTGTCAGTTTGTTCACCATGCGATGCTCTGGCACCCTGTCCAGAGATGTTTCCTGCCTTGTGTCCTATGCATGCTGGGTTAAACTCTAGACCCCCATCATCCTGCTCAGAAAAATGAATTGGTGGATGGATGGAGGGGTGGAATCTTCTGTCCTGCTTAAAGTGATGCTTAATAAGATGCTCACTGCTACAGAATCATGGGGCAGACTACAATAACAAAAGACCGTGTTGGGAGCCAAGGGTGTTAATTTCTACTGAAGATGTGCTGCACCTCTTTGAAACATCAGACGTGCCCCCCATTCAGAAGTCAAGCCCATCAGAGGAGCGTCACTCTGAGCTGCAGCCTTGACCCACTAACGCTGTTCTCTCAGCGGCCTGGCAGTTTTTCCTCTTCTGTTCCGCTGCTGCTTTGCTTTTTGTTTTCTTGTCCACATGGCGTTGTCACACCTCAGACATATGTTAGTCATCTGGGGGCCTGAATCACCACCTCGCACTCCCACAGCCTCCAGCTCATCAATGGATGCGCCACTCCTATGGCCAGATGTTGTACACATGTTGATGGTGTTTGTGTTCACCCTGGAGACTTCCTACCCGTAAGATTATGCAGACCCTTGACCTTCTTTCCTGGCTGTCTGGTCAATGTTCCATTCACACAGAGTATTGTGTTAAAGCTGCCGTCCCATGAGGCAAATCCAGCCTGTCAGCTCTACTCTTCTAGCCCACACAGTGCTGGCACAAAGCCACATCTACAGTCCTGCAGGTCACAATTCATCCGTTCCACAGTGAAATCATCCCTGGGTGACAACCTTTATGTTTCTAACAGTAGACTGAATGTGGAGGCGTCTTCATTCACTTCTGTCAGCACTTCCAACCGCAGACAGAATGAGATGAACAAGGCCCTGAGCAGGGGTGTCCAGTGGGAGCCACAGAGGGGGACTTTGAGGCAGAAGAATCGTCACCCTTTGAAAAGTGGGGCAGAGCAGAAGCCCTCACAGTGCTCTGAAGACTCTGAGCTGCCTGATCATGTCATGGTTTCTGCTTGCAGTGCCCTCAACTGATTTACATACCTGAGACCTCATTTTATCACACCATGATAGCCACATCGGCCACAAGGCACATCTGTGTCACCAAGCCATCTGCAAGTGACCCGCTTTCAAAAACGTATAAATATTCCTCGACGAGAGCGGAATGAACAGAAATTAATAAAATGACAGTGAAGTGAGAATTACACGACACAGACGAAACACGAAGAACCGTCGGACAAAATCAGAGCTCTCATCTGATCAGGAGATCATACAGTGAAGCGGACACACAAAGAGACACAGCAGGAGGACGGGCTGAACTGGGAGAGAGTCATGGACTCTCCAGTGTCCAGTGTACGTGTGTGTGTGCGGGGCCCTCCAAACAACGACACTGAGCAATCTGCACAAGTTCAAGATGAGCACATCGAATAAACACATCAGTCACATCGAAAGAGTGCCGTTGTAGAGGAGGGTATGAAAGGCACTATATGATTGATAGATAGATAGATAGATAGATAGATAGATAGATAGATAGATAGATAGATAGATAGATAGATAGATAGATAGATAGATAGATAGATAGATAGATACCATACTGCAGAATAGTCAGGTGAATAATTTTGTATTACTTCATGTATTTATTCATTTCTGAAATGCTCTATATAGTGTCTTTCAAACGGCCCCTTTAAATGTGAGATTTCTGCTTTCCTTTAAACATTTCAAAGAAAAGTCACTGAGAGTCTTTCACAATTTTGCTGACTGCCTAATATGGTGCTCCTCAGTCATGCATGTGCTGTGTGTGAATGGCGTTGCTTTTTGAAGTTCCTCTTCAGCTCCATTTTCATTTTCATAGCCCACTACACTGCAGTCTGGTTGGTTTCCCCAAATTCACCGTTTTGTCTACTTGAGATATACAGGAAGTTAGAAAAGGAAAGAAAAGAAAAAAAAAGATATATACAAATATAACAGCTGGATAGAAAGATAGCTAAATATGAAAGGCACTATACACCTGATAAGAGTGTAAGCTCTATTAATGTTGAAGGATTTGAAGTTGTGTGTTCTTTATGTTTAGTTAGATATGAAAGGCACTTTATCAAAAATTGATAACTACATAGATTAAAAGGAACTATATAATAGATAGATTTCAGAGGCACTTTAAACTTTAATGATGTTAAAGAATTTAAAGTTGTTAGGTTTTAGGTGTGCCTAGATAGATAGATAGATAGATAGATAGATAGATAGATAGATAGATAGATAGATAGATAGATAGATAGATAGATAGATAGATAGATAGATAGATAGATAGATAGATAGATAGATAGATAGATAGAGTGAAGGGCACTATATCATAGATAGATTGTTAATGCACTCTGTATTTAAGTCCAAGTATTAGAAGTTGTCAGGTTTGTTTTCTGCGTACTTAATATCTTCTGTTTGTCATTATATCTCCATTATTACAATTATGTATTTTATTTTATTTTACTTCGGTTTTGTTTATGCTTTGTTTCATCTTTACTTATCTTTATTTCCTTTTCCAGTTCTTCTGAGGTGGCTGTCCTAACTCAGCAGGAAAACAGATAACTAATTTTATGAGTAAACCGGTGAGAAGCAGACAAAAAGGCAAAATTAAATAAAAATAAACCAAATGAGCCAAACCCAGGCAAGAGGCAAAAATGAAGGTCAAATAACTGTCAAATAAGTTGAAAACCAAGTGATACGAGAAGAGAAGACGCACAATAAGTCAAAATGAAATGAAGACTTTTATCCACAGATTGGTAGTACTGGGGTGTTGTACCCTGTTAGCCACTGTGGATTGTGTGAGAAGTTCATCAAGATGACCTCTTCTATTGGCTAACTGAACAGATTACAACATGCAAGCTTTTTGAGGCAACTTTCCTGGCTGAAGAAGGTCCTGAGTTGCCTTGTGAGCGTGCATGTTGTAATCTCTTTAGTTAGCCAATCAAAGAGGTCATTTTGCTTGACTTCTCATTACATCCGTAGATCAGATAAGGCTCATAGTGAAAAGCTGACCTTTCATGCAGATTGCTAATTGGATTAAGTTCACAACACCAGAGACCCCGCCCCTAAAGACGTAACCCTGACAACGGTACACAATGTGGCTTCTCTCAAAGGAAAAGGCTACAAAACATCAATTTTCCACCTAAATCTTGCCACTGACATTCTGTGGCACCGCCAGCTGATCAAAGTCCTGCGCGGCTGACTGTGATGTCACAATGAAAGCAGGTACCCCAGTTGTCTTTGAGGCCCACTGTGTCGAATCTGCTAAGAGGAACCCCAAAACACAGTAAGGAGGGCCATAAGTTCAGTTATATGAGGGCTTGAATGTCCAGTGTGGCTGGCCAGGGGGTCTTTTGGCTTTGAACCCCTGCAGATTTTGTTCTTTTTTCCGACCATCAGACTATCTGACCTTATCATCGTTAGCAGACTTACAAACTGAATTTATATGCAATTTTCCATTAATTGATAAACCTATTTAAAAAGGTGCGTATTGACTGAACTGTGTGTGTTATTGACTCGGTATTATTCTAACTTATTTTCTTCTTTGACGTGTTATAAAGCACTTTGAGCCCATCCTGTCAGACAGAATTGTTGTTGATGATGTCACATTCAAAGTCTCCTCATGTGTACCGAGCAGCCGTTTCCAGATCTCCTTGGATTCACCAATTGTTGACCATCCTACTGTATGTGAATAATTTCTGAACTTTCATTGCCATGTGCTGCCCGTCCACGTCCAGCTGTGTCTTCCTCTCCGTATTTGTGGTTTGAAATCCGATGGGAGGTTTGGCCGTTTAGGCTCTGCTCATCTGGACTTGTCTGAAGGTCGTGCTGCTCAGTCAGTGCTGAAGCTCTTCAGTTTTTGGATTTTGCTTTGCCTGTTAATGTGACAGCAGAACTTCTGTGGCGCCTTTAAGGTTTCACAAAGCAGCATTAACATCCTGCAGCATGAAACAGATAAATAAATGACACGCTCTTGTCTGCTATCTTCTCAGCGGTAGATGAAGCCGATCATCTGCATCTAAATCTTTACTTTTTAGAAGGGCTGTGATGAGCGCAGTATCCTGTGTGGTGTTTCAGACAATATCAGCCTTTGTGTGTGCGTTACTGACGAGCTGATTGCCAGCTCTAATTCTACCGTCGGGAAATGACAATCACTGACACTCCATTCGTGAATTCACTTTTTATGTTTACTGTACCTGAGATAAGCTTTTTATAGCACAGCAAGTGGCTGTAATGGAAACAGACAATAAATCTCACTCTGCCGCTTTAATGATACTTTAACGTATTTAACTAAATGATAGAGATGTCCTGTCCAGCCCATTTAATAACCGCCTTCCTTGAAGATTCACCGAGGTCGTGGACTCACTGCGGCGATAACAGAACCTCACTGAACCTGAGGCCCAAATGAATGGCCACTCACTGCCAGGACCCTCTTGTGTGATGTATCACCACCTTACAAAAATGGAATACATTTAAAATATAATGAAAGGACCACAAATTAATGAGAGTAGAGCATCAAGTCAGTGACACTTGTGGGCTGTTGATCTGCTCAGTGAAGTAGCAGAGGGGCTTGTTCATCAGTTTCAGCTGCTTTGGTGCACTAGAGGGGCAACAATGAGACGACCCCCCCAAACAGGAATGAATGGTCTAACAGGCGGAGGGAGGCCACTGACATTTTTCCCTCCTCATCTGTTTTGTCACTCGTTTTTCATTTGGCTATGGTCAGTGTCACTACTGGTAGCATGAGGCCATACTTGGACCCTACAGAGCTGGCACAGGTAGTCCAACTTCTTCAGGATGGCATATTAATACGTGGCATTGCCAGAAGGTTTGCTGTGTTTATCAGCACAGTCTCGAGGGCATGGAGGAGATTCCAGGAAACAGACAGGCAGTTCCTCTAGGAGAGCTGGACAGGGCCCCTCGTAGAAGGTCCTTAACCCATCAGCAGGACCCACCCTATCTGCTCCTTTGGGCAAAGAAGAACAGGATGTGCACTGGCAGAGCCTACAAAATGACCTCCAGCAGGCAGGCAGACCACTGGTGTGAATGTCTTTGACCAAAAAATCAAAAACAAACTACATCACGGTGGCCTGAGGGCCTCTAGTGGGCACCGTGGAGTTCGATTGGCATTTGCCATAGAATAACAGAATTGGCAGGTCCACCACTGGCGTTTTCACAGATGACAGCAGGTTCACCCGGCGCACATGTGACAGATGTGAAAGGAACTGGAGAAGCTGTGGAAAACGTTATGATGCCTGTCACATCATTCAGCATGACTGGTTTGGTCTGGGGAGGCATATCCATGGAGGGACGCACAGACCTCTACAGGCTAGACAACGGTGGGCACCTTGACTGCCAATAGGTATTGGGATGAAATCCTTGGACCCATCATCAGACCCTATGCTGGTGCACGACAATGTGGCGAGAGGATGAAGGAATTGATACCATTGACTGCCCCCCGCCCCCCCTCCCCCCCTCCCCCCCGCTCACTTGCTTGACCACAATCCAATAGAACACCTCTGGGTGTGACATTATGTTTCGTTCCATCAGATGCCCCAGCCTGTCCAGAAGCTCAATGATGCCCTGGTCCAGATCTGGGAGGAGATCCCCCAGGACACCATCCGACATCTCATTAGGACGTTGTCAGGCTCTTTTACAAACTACTGAGTACCATTTGGAGTTGCTGCATTGAAATTTCGGCCAAATGGACTCACCTGCCTTCCTGCCACTGCACCATTTAATCCCTTTGATTTGTGATTTGGGTCATTCTATCGCCACCATTCTGACATCACTTTTGTTTATTCCCGTTGTTAGGGCCGTCCCAGAGTGGGCGTGTCCTTAGAGGTCACGCCCTGTCAATCACGATATAATGGGATGAAGCGTCATCCTAGGGTCTGCTTCCCCACCAGACTACATGCATTCCTAAAACCTTCAGACCTTTGTGGAAATTTTCTTAGTTTTGTTTCTCTGGTTTTTTAACCTGATTTCGATTTTGTCCCGTTACTCCCAGCTTGGTTACTGATAGTTGTTCTCCTGGTTCTGACCTTCGTTTCGGCTTTTGATTACGTCCTTGTCTACCAGTAGCTTTCTTAAGTCTCGTACCTGCTGGCATAACAAGAAGGTGCTAAATTGTTTGGCCTCTTATATCCAGTTAAAAGATTTTAAAATCATTCCTGAATGACACAGGCAGCCAGTGTAGCAATGCTAAGACTGGTGTGATGTGCTCAGATTTTCTTTTTAGTTGAGATTCTTGCTGCTGTGCTTTGGACTCATAGTAGTTTTTTATGTCTTTTGTTTTGGTAATCCTGGTAGGAGTGCATTATAATAATCAGGACCACGAAAGACCAAAGTATATGTTAACTTTTCAGCCTCTTGCAGTGATGTAACTCCAACTCATACGATGTTTCTTAAGTGAAAGGATGCAGTCTGCTTAATGTGTGATTTGAATCTAAAAGAACGCTGAGAATCTTTACTTCTGGCCTTACTTGTAAAGCCAGATGGCCTCTTTTATTTCTAAGGTCCTTGCCTTCCTAAAATGATGTCCAATCAAGTCAATCTGTCCCACAAGGTGGACTCCAGTCAAGTTCTAGAAACATCTCAAGGAGGATTCAAGCAAACAGGAGACCCCTCAACGTAATTTAGGGGGACTATAGCAAAGGTTCTGAAGACTTCTAAGAATGAGAGATTTCAGTCTTTCATTTGTAATAAATTTGCAAGCCTTTCTGAAAACTTGTCTTTACTTTGTCATTATGAGTTATTGAGTGGAGAAATTTAACCATTTAACAGGTACAACACAGTGAAGTGTACAGAAAACAAAGGGGTCTCCATACTATCCCAATCTACTGTATCACGTCCACAATGGGCCGAAACAGAGTAGAGGTGAGCAGATCAAGAGACTGGAGGGACACTCCAGAGCCAAGAGACGGCATATTCAGAAGCAACTAAGCTAAAACAAAACCAAAACTCCAAGCCGGAACCCCTATAGCTGAGAATCCCCTTCCCCAAGTGGACTTGCGGAATGTAGAAGAGAAAATAAACATCAGGAGAAAACTTTCAAACAAGGAGCCCCCTGGGACTCCATGTCTTATGGCTGTCTGTTTCAGATTCTTACAACTCTTTGCGTAAAGAAGTTCTTCCTGGTGTCAGTCACTTCCCCTTAATTTGCACTGATGTCCTCGAGTATGTGATTCACTTTTAAGTTGAAAGAGTTCTGCTGGATCTCCTTGATCAGTGCTTTTGAGGATTTTGAAGACCTAAGACCTTCTCAGACTAAACAGGTTTAATTCTCTGAGTCGGTCACAGTAGGCCATGTTCTTCGGTCCCATGATGCTCCTGGTTATTCTCCTCAGCCCAGTTTCAAGTGCTGCTGAGTCGTTCTTGTAGCGTGGTGACCAGAAGGCACACAGGACTCCAGATGTGGTCTCACTAGTGCACTATATAGTCTGAACATAACGTCCTTTGATTTATTTTCAACGCTTTTTTGGATATAATTTCACATTCTATTTGCCATTTTGATTGCTTCTGCACATTTCTTAGACAATGGAAATGTGGAAATCCTTTTCAGGGGTCTCTTCCTGATACCTCAGTGTCACCCATCTTGCATTTATAGTTGACGTTCCTTCAGCCCTTGTGCAGCTCATTGCACTTTTCTGCATGTTCCAAGTGTTCTTGCAGTTCTTAAGCCTGTCCAGGTCTTCTTGAATTGTCTTTGCTGCATCCTCAGTGTCTGCCGTCCCTCCAATTTTAGTGTCATTTGTGAACTTCAGAAATGTGTTAACTACACCAGAATCAATGTCACCAATATAAATATGAAAAAAAAGCATATGGAATTAATGGAGAATTCAGTGAAAAAGGCCCGCTGACGTCGTGCATCTGTTTTCACAGAGTGGTAATTTATGGCTGAAAATGAGGAAGAAGTCGACTCTTAAGCATGTGAAGCACCACTTCCACTCGCACAAAGCACTATACCATGATTGTTAAGTGTTAAATTCAGAAGTGGCAGCCACAAACACTGTGAATGACTAAGTGTTAACACACCAGACGCTTGATTATTTTAAGATGCTTTTTATGATCATGGGAATTTTGCAATATTTTATTTTAGGATGTCTCAATCTATTTGAACATATGAATCAACCGCTGCATTTTTTGGCACGAATATGGTGGCAGGGCCATACCTGAATGTTCCTCTTTGTGCTCAGACGTCTCTAAGAGAGCGGATCTCGGGTTCAGTCCTGTGGCAGCATCTCATCATCAAAACCAGTGCCTTCTCTAAATTGAACTCCTACGCTAATTTCTGTTTATTCCATCTAGGAATATTTTTTTATTGAATGAAGCAGGACTTTGAAGGCCTAAAAATTATTAATTTTTTTTGCTTTCAGTATTTTCTTCCTTATTAAGCCATTATTTATTAATAAGCACAGAACTGACTAATGTTAAAATATCTGTCAGACATAATTAAGTGTGCAAACACCACAGAGAGAAATAGAATTAAAAAGAAAACGACAGAGTTAAGCTCTGAAAGATCTGGTAACAAAAACAAATACCTCACAGTTTCTTATAAATGTAAATGTAGTTTTCCTAAACTTAAAATAAGAGAAGAAATAAAAAGGACAGTTAATTGAACAATTAGACCAACAAAAGATAAAAATGACACAATTCAGTTCTAAACCGTTCTCACAGGTGGTGCAGTGATAGAGCTGCCGCTTTGCAATAAGGAGACTGTGAAAAATTGTGGGTTCGCTTCACGGTTCCTTCCTGTGTGGACAGCAGTTTGTGAATTTCCCCTTGGGATTAATAAAGTATCTATCTATCTATCTATCTATCTAATCCTGCCAACTACGCTATCTATCTAATCCTGCCAACTACGCTATCTATCTATCTATCTATCTAAACAACACTGGTAGCCAATGTAACGATGCCATGGCTGGTGTGATATGCTCAGAATATGTCTTGCTGCTTCATTCCAGCTATGTGAAGCTACAGGGGGGCCCAGGCCCATCCATCCACCACCACCCAAATACTTCTGTTAGATTTATTCTGATAGTCAATAGTCAATCACTTGTGCTGCTCGTCTGCAAAGGGGACCACCACAAACCTTATTCTGAAGGAATCAGGACATGCTAAACTTCAAGGGGGAGCTCCAGGCATGAACTTGCCTCTGGTCCACAGAAACATCTAGAATATTTTTTTAAATGTTATTAATTTTATTGTAATCATTCCATACAAATGTTTTCAATCCTATCTTTTATAAAAATTGATCTAAGTCTTACCCCCCCACACCCCTGAGAGAGAGCATGGCCAACAGAGTAAAACGTTTGGCTTGTAAACATACCTAAAGTGATGAGTTTAATAGGGCAGTAGAGATAGATGGAGAAGTCTAGGTGCATTAAGAGCTTATTCTAAGATATTATTGATTAGATCCTGCCAGGTTTTGAAAAAATTCTGTATTGATCCTCTAACTGAATATTTGATTTTTTCCAATTTCAAATAGTATAAAACATCGGTTTCCCACTGACTTTAAAGAGGAGAGTTAGGATTCTTCCAGTTTAGCAAAATAAGTCTGTGTGCCAAAAGTGTAGTGAATGCAATCATCGTTTGTTTGTCCTTCTCCACTTTAAACCCTTCTGGAAGAACACCAAACACAACTGTTAATGGGTTAGGAGGGATTGGGACACCAAGGCTGTCTGAAAGGCACTTAAAAATTTTGGTCCAAGATGATGTTAATTTGGTGCAGGCCCAGATCATGTGACCCAGTGAGACTAGAATTTTTAAACTTGCCCACCCACTTAAGTTCAGGCCTCTCCACTTTACAGTTTCTAGCTTCGCTGCTGCTTCATTTTGGATTCACTGCCACCGATTAAAGTCATTCTTATGTAGACCAGTGAGGAGTTCGTTACAATAATGTAGCGAACACAAACAGAAGCGAGACTTCATTTCTCAGCATCTTACAATGTTGTGAGAGGTTTGACTTTTGCAGTGTTTCCTAAATGGGAGAATACAGCCCTGGTAGTCAGGGGTACTGTGCGATTTAAAGTTGAAGTCAGAGTCCATAATTATGACAAAGTTCTTTACATCGGACTTGACGTTTAATGCTAAGAGGTCAGGTTTATTTCTAACACCCTCATTATGTCCAGATTTCTGCTTTTTCTTTTCTTAATTTAGCTTCAGGAAGTGACTACTCATCCATTCAGAAATACTAGTAAGACATTGGGTTGGAGAGCCCAGTTTGTCATGATCATCACGTGCTACAGATAAATAAAGCTGCGTGTCACCTGCGGTAGCTCACCTTGTGTTCTGAGATAATCTGACCTACAGGAAGTGCCGAGATTGAAAGTAATGGCGGGCCCAGAACTGATCCCTGTGGTGCACCATATACAATATCGTGAACTACATCAACACAACTAAAACAGGAATTTCTACCTGCTAAATCAGACCGAAACCAATTTAAGACGCGTAAGGAGGAGCCCACCCACTGACTAAGGTGATTTATTAGAACACTGTGGTCTGTGGCGTCCAATGCTGCTCTCAGATCTGGGAGAACAAGAACAGACATGTGGCCTCTGTCCTTAAAGCAGAGCAGCTTCTGAACGAGGATTTGTAAACCTCAGAGTTTATTAAAACAGTCGTTTAACTGATAAATAGATGCTTCTGGAATTTTACTTAAAAAAAGGCAGACTAGAAAAAAACTCAAAAGACAGAGGAGTCGAGATTATTTTTCTTAAGCAGACGTTTAACTACTAAAGTGTTTAGACAATCTGGGAAGAGTCCTTCTTTGTAGTTAAATATGATTTGCACTATTTGATTATATATTGATTATATCAAATGACTTCTATTCTTGTTAACTGGTAGCGTTTGCCCTCATTTTAATTAAAGCCCCTTGATCTGTGACCCAGCCCCAATGGTCTTCATAAGAGAACCAGTACAATCTAGCAGGGCAGTATTCTGACTCCGAGGGTCCGTTTATCAGTATCTTGCAAGGATATGAGAAATACCCACTGGTCACGTACTCCTGCAATTAGCTATGAATTTAAGAAGTAGGATCAACAACTGTAATGCAGTTATCTCCTTCTTGGTATCGGGTGACTCCATGCACATGTGACAAATAAACCCCAGGTCTAAGGATGAGTTCACTACAGGTGTTCTACCTCCATGGGAATGTTTTCTAGGAACCAGAAACATTTGTAGCATTCCCACCACAGGAACTCGGGCCACTTGTAGTTCCTGGGGGAGATAGTTCCTGGTGCTATTTGTAGCTGGTACACCATGGTATGTACTTTTTCTTCAACCAGGACCTAGCATGAGTGGGGCTCAGCTGATGAGTTGTGTTGATTGGTTGACCACAAGCACTGGTGCCATCTCACACATCTCTTAGTAGATTGGAGTTATAAGTAAAGATGGAGGCCGCACTTCATACTACATCCCTCTTATAAGCACCTCCCTGATGCACCACAACGCATTAAATCAATAATCTCCCCCATAAAGTCATGGACACTTCACAGAAATTGGGTGCGCAGGTCCCAAAACGAACTTCCAATCTTCACACCACATCACTCTTCATATCTGCCACTTCTTCTGCGACATGCTGTACCCCTCATTGAAGCAATAATCACCCTATAAACTCACAACTGACATGAAGTAAAAACGTATGAGTTTACTCCGTGAACTCCCAATCTTGCTGAACTTTGCACCACATCAGTCTTCATAGTTGCCCTTCCTTACGCGCCATGCCATTCACCTCATCGAAGCGATAAACTCCCAAAGGTGTCCCACTTCAAACACCCATCACTCTTCTTTGCACATCACACATTTTGCATAGAAGTTACACTTCACGTTGTGCGGTTTTGCACGTAATACACGAACGTGGCCAGGACCCACAAGTGGCCCAGGGTCGACATTATACAGGAACTCATTGCACTCTGAAAGTGAAGTTCTTGTGGTGGTAAAGCGCCTAATGTCTACACGAGCAATGAGCACATCAGTGACATCTTTAAAAAGACCTGTTGGGACTGGTCAAGGACACGAGTGGAGAAATTTGGTGGAGAAATTAGTTAAGTTAAACCTATCTGAGTGAAAGAATGCATTCGCTAAAAACGGGATTCATTTTGGAGGTCTATATACATAAAGTGATAAGAAGTCTGTCTGTCTGGCATCTGTGCCCCTGCTCAGGCGTAATGACATTTGACGTCCACAAGAGGGCGGTAATGTCCTATGACCCAAGACATGTAGAGAGTAAACATACGTAATGGCGCAAGTCTGCGTGTCAAGTCATCCAAAACAGGTCTGGAATGACTGATGAAGAAAGGCAACGAGAAGCACCAAGAAAGAGGAACGTAAGAACTTGAATGTCCAATGAGGGTGAAAAAGGGAGGTGAGGCCTATCCGGTGAACAGAGGTTCACAAATGCATGAAACAGAACAGTTTATAACAGGCTTTTCATTATGCTAGGTACATATAATATGGTTTATTCTGTGCTTTAAAAATCCTGCAAAAGCCTTCCAAGTTTCATGAGATGCTTTCCAGCGGAATTCTGTGATGAATCCATGAGCTGGGCTTAGAAGACAATCAAGCATTACAAATAAAACTCTTGGGTTTCCTGAGTTATCATTTTAAATTTTTAGAAAAATAAGACTGCCTCCCAAGATGGCTTTGTTATACTCTGCCGTATGTGCCTTTAATTTTTCATAGTGAACTGCTAAGTTTCAGTTCCTCCATTTACACTCACCTCTACCTCTACAGAGAGAACCTCTCACCTTTATTTAACGATATTGTTTTAAATGAAGATCAAACCTTGCATGTTCACGTTCCAGTGGGGTGTACTTACTTTTTCACAGGATGGTAACGGTGTCACCTGGTCGTTTTTCCAGACTTTGTGGATTGGGGCCCTTAAAGTGTTGGGGTCTAACTGGACGTCATTGATGCAAAGTCTTGCTGTGTTTTGTGCTGGGACACGGGACATTTGGATGAGGTGTAACGTGATGGCAACGACAACTGAAACTGGGAACACAAAGTACAGAAACAGAATCTTCTCAGTGGATTATTATGGGATAAGAGCAAGATAAAGTCTGTCTAGACGGGAGGTGTGGCAGCACGTCTGTGTTATGCAATGACTCATGCGGCGTGTGGGGGGGAATTCAGCGGTGAGGGTGAGAAACGAGAGGACGGGGGCCACCTGTTGAAGACGCATAAAGGGAAGTAAAATAAAAAATAACAGTGAACCAATGTAATAAAATAAAAACTGAAAATGGAAAGAAAAGAATCCAACTTGTTTACAAGAAGTAAACTGAATGAGCAATGGTGGTGACTGGAAAAAGAAAACTGGAATGAAATGAATAGCAGCCTCCTGAGCTTGGGTGGCTTTCTTTCTTTCTTTCTTTCTTTCTTTCTTTCTTTCTTTCTTTCTTTCTTTCTTTCTTTCTTTCTTTCTTTCTGCACAATTCTATGCATATTCAGTCATGTGAAGAAGTACAAAAAGTGCACTGTTTGCATGAAGATCTCCGATTTGTCTGTACAAAAGTTTCCAAGGGGTGCACTTACTTTTTCACATGACTGTATGTCAGCCAGGTCCCGGGTCTCTCCCTCCATCCAGCTCCACTTCGCTTTTGCCCCTCTAATGGATTACTCTTTATTTCCGTATTAACTGCAAAGACTCAGTTACTCGTGTGTTCCTCTGGACTATTTGTGCAGAGCCACCGCGGTATACACAAGAGCACCTGCAGAGATGAACTCCTTGGCCCGCATCTCGTCTGACGTCCAGGCTGGCAGCAGGACTGTTCCGGAGCTCCAAGACTTTAAAGTAAACTTTAAATAACAAACTGAGAAGTCATGGAAAGTTAAAGGGAAGGCATTCCGGAATATGCTGATTTGGGAAATGGCTCCCTCTAGGGGTGACAATGTGTCTTGCTATTGCTGTAACAGTGTGATGATGATGATGATGATGATGATGATGATGATGATACTTCATTTGATTTCCATCCATCCATTTTCCAACCCGCTGAATCCGAACACAGGGTCACGGGGGTCTGCCGGAGCCAATCCCAGCCAACACAGGGCACAAGGCAGGAAACAATCCTGGGCAGGGTGCCAACCCACCGCAGGACACACACAAACACACCCACACACCAAGCACACACTAGGGCCAATTTAGAATCGCCAATCCACCTAACCTGCATGTCTTTGGACCGTGGGAGGAAACCGGAGCGCCCGGAGGAAACCCACGCAGACACGGGGAGAACATGCAAACTCCACGCAGGGAGGACCCGGGAATCGAACCCAGGTCCCCAGATCTCCCAACTGCGAGGCAGCAGCGCTACCCACTGCGCCACCGTGCCGCCCACTTCATTTGATTTCCCAAATACAATTTCTGGCATTTGGAGTTTTAACCAAAGACACACAAAGAGGCAAACAGAAGCGTAGCGTCATAGCACAGGGTCAGCCATTTTGTACGCTGCCCCCTGGTGCAAATGCAGGTTAAGGCCTTACTCCAGGGCTGTATTAATGTATGGGCCTTTGCATCAGAAACATTGTGAGCCCATATGTTTCTGGGGACCCCCAACCCTTTATAATCCCCTTTGTCTTTTGTTACACTGGGTATTCAGTGCCTTGGAGGTTTCGTTGCCTCCATCCTTTGACTTGTGCTGGTCATGGAGTTGCTTGTTGTGTTCCTTTGTCTTCATCGTGTCGGTGAGCCCACCATACTGACTCAGCACAAGTCAGAGACAAATAAATGGAAACCCCAGACAGGTGACTTCTGTTGAACTCATGATGGAACTTCTAAAGCCAGTTGGCTGTACCGGTGATGATTCTGGGGTGTCATATTGAAGGGGGTGAATACTTTTGCCTTCACTTATTTTGTGTTTTATACTCCTAATTAATTTAAAGACCGTTATTTTCCCGACTCTCGCTTTACTCAATCGCCCTCGTGTTTTGCCTCAGTTGCCTCCTCCACGTTTCAAGCTTCGCTAGCCATCCGACTTTAACTTCCTGTACTCCACAGGTGGCTCGTCACCTCCCCGTCCCCTTTGTCATCCTCAGCCCTTTAGTCCACATCTTTTATCACAAGCACAATGCTTAATGGACACCAAGTTTTTAAAAGACGTTCACAGTGTCTCCTTTGTCTTCATTCCTCAGATCAACAGATGCTCCCTTCCCAAGTGACCATGACATCTTTTCTCTTGCTATGAAGTTCACGTTTTTGATTTAAGGCCACAGTTATTTTGTTTTGCTCCTTTATGAAATTTTCGATGGCTGATGGCCCCCCCGGCTGGCCTTGTTCTTTTGGTTTCTGCTTAACGTTTCTGCTCTGCCATTCTGATTAAACAGAAATTCATTTCTAACCAAATCTCTTCTCTTGAAAGACATCATCAGTGGCCGCATTGCCCACCACATCCTGTCACCGAGTTTGAGGCTTGCAAACCTGCCGACGAGCCTCATTTGAATCACATGTGTCCTCCACTCATGAGTTCAGCTGACCCACCAGGGGACACGTTCATTCATGGACCACAAATGATACACTGAACTGCCACCCTAGTTACAAACACGACCACCCTGAGCAGCTGCTGCCTCCTCACATGCAGAGAACAAACCTCTCTGGGCGGAAGGAGACGCCGACCACAGAGGAGCAGTCACAGGTTCTCATGCCAGCCAGACCACATCAGTGTGTGTAGAAGAAATCATGGGCTGGACTGGCACGTCTGGCTTGGATGTTGGGTGTTCAGACACAGGCAGAGAAGTCAACTGAAAGAGGAAGAGGAAGAAGTGGAATGGACTGTTAGCTACCAAGAAATGTGAAGGAGAAAAGCACGGGAGCAGGAAACCGATCTGTGGAAGATGGCGAGACCACTGTGAATGTGGACATGTGACGGTCGGCCCCACACTACCAGGTTCCACCAAGAGCCTCTCAAACCCACTACCACCATTAATGTTTCCAAAGGATGAGCCGAGAGAATGAGGACACCACACAAAGCAAGGGGAAGGTGAAACAGCGCCGAGGTCTTTCATTACAACAGTCCAACAAAACCAAAAGGACTCCAGGAGTGCAGGGCCAAAAATTAATAAATAAATCTATGAAAACACACAAAAAAAAAATAAGAAAAACAAGGTTAAAAATCAGCTGGCAGGAAACTGTCCTTTTGTAAAAGCCCCGGTGCATCTTCCTTAAAATGGACGTCTCCTCTGCGAGGCCCGAGGAGTCCCCCTGCCGACAGACACAGCCAGCCTTCCACGGGACCATGTCCCTGCCATTCCATGGCTGTAGTGAGGATCAACTCTCCGGTCTCATCGATCACAATTGCCGTCCCTGCTGCCTTCCCAGTCATTCACACACCTGGGGCCTCATGCATAACGCCGTGCGTAAAATTCACACTAAAACATGGCGTAAGCACAAAAGCGCAAATATGCGTACGCACAAAAAAATCCAGATGCATAACTCTGTGTGTACGCCAACTTCCATGTTCTTCTGCTACATAAATCCCGGTCAGCATGAAAAGTAACACACGTGCACGCACCTGCTGTCACTCCCCAAACTCCTCCCAGAATTACGTCTCTTTGAATATGCAAATCAATATAAATAGCCCTTAAGCTCAGCCTTCTGTGAAAAGACAATGGCAAAAGCACGGGGGCAAATAGAACAGTGAATACCAAGTGGAGGCAAAGAAAAACGTACAGTTTGTAGGTTCAAACAGTGATATAAACAACAAAAGGAAGTCGATCGAGTGACATAGCGTGTTGGAAAATATCTCGAAAGCTCGAGTTCACAAAGTCACACAGTGCCCGAAATTAAAAGAAGTTGTCAGATATCAAAGTCGCAGAGAAAAGACGAGTCGTAGCCCACGGTCTGAGTGTCACATGAAAGCTTATTAGGGTACAGAGAAAAAAAAATAGGCACACAGTGAGAAAAAAGCACGAAATGTCAACTTTAATCTCGAAATTTCCACTTCAATCACGTAGTTTATTTTGTCATTAAAGTAGAACATCATAAACTTCACCTTAAAATTGTTTATTTTACTAGTTTCTCAAATCCCATCGTAACTAAAGTAGCACATTAAATGCTTTGTTGTGTATTTGATCTTCTATGTGTTCTGTGTGCCTGAATCACTACGTGCTTCTTAAACGGGTTTTCTCTTCCTCCAAAAGGACACAAAATCCATTACATTTGAGATATTACAGCTCTCTGAATAATTAAAATACTGACATGTATACTTGATATCATTTTCATGATGATAGGAGTTAAAGCATGTTATTAAACATGAGAACACGGTGGCGCAGTGCTTGTTCAGGTCTCACGCAAGAGGCTTGCTGTGCCATGCGCGACTTTCTACGAAATAATTTATTGTAGCAGTGCTGTCTTTTTCAAACGTACTAACCTCCAATTCCTGTCCTTACTTTTCTTTCTCCAAATACCCAATCGCCAAACAATCAGCTCTGTAATGGACATGAAGCCATCTGTAAGCTGAGAACGCTGATTCTTCAAAACTTTTAAGGAACATTGAAATATCTTCATAGTACGTGTCTAATTATTCTATCCATGTATCCTTCCAGTGTCACGCCCTCCACAGCAAGAATCCAGCGCGAGGCAGGAACAATCTGTGAACTAGCTAGCACTGACACCGTGTAGTTAAATTTAAAGTTTTATCTGTATAATATAATAAACATATTTTGCTGCATTTCATCTTAAAAATGATATCGTCATCATATGTAAATACGCACTTTATAAAGTGGCTCAGGTTGTGTAATACTATAACCGTATCGTAAGTTTACAGTGAGGTGATTGTACTTCTAGGTACAGCACTTGATGGACTGACTGAGTGCGTTTAGAGCTCTTGGGTTGAAACTGTGAACCGCGAGGTCCGTACAGGGAAGGCTCTGAAGTGTCTGTTATATGAGAGCAGTTCAATAGACAGCATGGCTGAGGCAGCGTGTGCTTGATGCTGTATCTCGATAATTCTCTTTTCGATCAGCTAGATCTGTGATTCACACTCAGATACAGTGATATAAATACTCCGAGTGGTGCAGTGAGAGTAATATGGAGAAAGATGATCCGCTGTGACAACACCTAACGGAAACAGCTGAAAGCAGAAGAAGAAGAAGAAGGTGCAGTGAGAGGAACAACGCTAAAGCAGTTATGGTATTTGGAATAGTTTGACCATTCTGTGGACCATTATATTGTTACTGGTTGCATTAAACTAATAAACAATATGCGGTTAATTTCTGTGTATTTATAATGCCGAGTCAGGGATGTGGATCTAAAAAAGAAAGATAAACCACACAGGAACAGTAGCACTGCTTTGACACTGGGTGCTGCCAGTCTGCAAAACCGAGCAGAGAACTTGCGTATGCCAGGGTATGAGGTACCATGGAAATGTGTGTGGCTTTACACCAAGTTAGGTTTATACATCGCGATTTGAACGTGGAAAATTTCTTACGCCACATTTTTGTGCGTACGCACCATTTATACACGAGGCCCTGGTCACTCCTGCTCCTTACACGCTCAGCCGGAGTGAGCCATTCCTCCCCAGGGCTCTCCTCGATCCCAGATGCCTGCTGTTTCTCTCTTCAGCTCCCTCACTCCTCCATCGGCGCTCTGTCTGTCTCTCTCCGTCTCTCCCTCACATCTTCCTTCCCTCCTCTCCGATGTCTGTGCTGTTTTCACGATCCCAGCATATAAAAGGGGAGCGGTTTGCAGGTTCAATGACTGCCAACCCAGGCTGATGAGACAATCATCATTCTTTGGGCTGGGGATAATTTCCAGGACCTGACATCCCTGGTGCGAAGAGCGAATTTCATAGATGGTGGTGAACAGAGGTGGGTGGGAGGGGGGTAACTTTTAACACACGCTAACCCTAATAATAATAATAATAATAATTCATTACATTTATATAAGTCCATTAGAGAGGTGATTACAACTAGACTTACATCGGCTTTTAGCAATGAGTCTGTCCTGTTGTCCTTGTGATCTTTTCATTATACTTTGCCATGCCTATGTCTTCTATGCTACAGTTTGAGGATTATTATTATTATTGTCATTGTTGTTTTTGTTTGTGTTATTATTGGATTGTGGATTGTCTTACGTTAAGACCAAATATTGCCAGCATATGAAAATAATATAAAACATTATAATTGGATAGTTGTATAAAGCCAGAATGTTCGTAGGTGTGTATTGTTTTAAAATAAAATCCGCCCCCATAAGTTTTAAACCCACCCCACACCGGTGACCACCTAGTTTGCCTAAACGGTTGCGCAGACCCGTAACTCCATTTCCTGAACAGCCGGTCGTATATACAAGCCGATGCGAGTCATCTGCCATCTGCTGGACGATCTGTGCACTGCACGCAAAAGACGCATTTAAAAGTGACAGTCGTTTGGAAAGAGTCGCCTCTTCGAACAGAAACAGACACACTTTTTTTTGTGGAAACCGTGACTCCATTTGAAAAATAACATTTATAGAGATACTGATATTTCAAGATAAAGTTCTAGTGCATTGAAACAGCTTCTATTTACGTGTTACTCTCTACTCGTGTTAATGATGGAGGTGTGTGATTATGTAGGCATTTAGCTATACATCATTTTTTTGCACTTCGTGTTGCAATAAGCATCACATATTCCACGGTGCTAAATAAACTTCTGATTATAAAATTACACACTGAATTGTCATTTTAGGATATACAATGCCCCCCATAATGTTTGGGACAAAGACACATTTTTCCTTGATTTCCCCCCTCTGCTCCAGACTTTAAAAGTACAAATCAGCTAATTCAGATGTGATTAGAGTGCGCACTGCAGGCTTCATTTAAGGGGATCTGCAGACATTTCGCTCACACAACACTTTTTCTACAAGGTCCCCCCATTTCAGGGCATCATAATGTTTGGGACAATTAGTGTCATAGGTGTTTGTGATCAAAGTCAAAAGTACAAAGCCAGTGTTCTATGGTCAGGAATTACAAATAAATAAATAAATAAACATAAGAAAATCACAACTTAAATCTATCTTAGATCCAGAATGCACCTTTATACAACTAGCTATTGCTGAAGTCAGGAGTAAAATGGGTGTCTCCTATGGGTGTGGCTGTCTGTCAATCATATTGGACTTCAGCCAATCAGATAATAGGTTTCTGTTTGTCACTCACTTCTTCATTCATTCATGATTCAAATCTTTGCACTGGTAATCACCTTTCCCTCAGTCCTTCCATTACTTGTCCCTGATACCAATTAAGGCTTCGCTCTGCCAGGCTGCATTTCCATTCCTGGGGTCCTTCCATTATGTCTGCCCAGCTGGGTAAGGAATTTAACTCAACCCCTGTAGGGATACCAGACCATGGAATGGATGGAATTCCTTGTGATTTGAAGCTGCTTTCCAGGTGGTGATGCTTACTCTTAGTTCAGGACTGACAGTCCATTCATTTTTTTGTTATTTTTCTGTAGATGTCTGCCTCTCAGTTTAACAGGATTTCCATCTTGGACCCCAACCTCTTCCTCGTTTTCTTTCCTTTTTGTGACAATGCATATAACAAATACACACACTGCTCTTCATGTTATGCCGTGTGTTCTCAGGTTTTGGTTCTTCAGTAATCCTTACAGCCAATTCCTGAATTCCTGAATGGTCCAGTACTGTTAGGACAGAATCTCACGGGCATCTTAGCCCTACCTTTACTTATGGGAAGGAGAGATCTCAGTTCTTGGTTTATAAAAAATCTCTAAACCTTTCTGAAAACCTGCTGTCATTTTGGGTTATTGATTGTAAACTGATGGGCAAAAATGGTAAACTTATCATTTAAAATGAAATGAGCAACACAGTAAGTTGTACAGAAAGTGACGAGATCTTCTGAATTAATCTGTGACAATATGAATATTTAAAAGTTAAAAAAAACAGAGCCTACTGTGATTGGCTGTGGACGGTCTCACCTATGATTTAAGAAGTGACACTCACTGGTGCTGATACAAATCCTAATGGTACTACGACTAATACCAGTGCCGATGCTAATACTACAGTCCTACACGTTCTGCTGCAGTTACTGTATGTACTGATAATAACAATAAAAATAGGCATACAAATACTACTGCTATCACTAATGATAATAATAATACAAATAATGATAGGAATACAAATACAACTACTACTACTAATAATAATAATTATAATAATACTAATGATACTACTACTACTACTACTACTAATAACAATAATGATAATAATAATAAAAATAATAATAAAAGGAATACAAATACTACTACTACTAATAATAATAATACTAATGATAATACTAGGGCAGCACGGTAGCACAGTATTAGTGCTGCTGCCTCGCAGTTAGGAGACCTGGGTGTTCGCTTCCCGGATCCTCCCTGCATGGGTTTCCTCCCACAGTCCAAAGACATGCAGGTTAGGTGCATTGGCGATCCTAAATTGTCCCTAATTTGTGCATGGTGTGTGTGTGTGTGTGTGTGTGTGTGTGCCCTGCAGTGGTTTGGTGCCATGCCCGGGATTAGTTCCTGCCTTACGCCCTGTGTTGGCTGGGATTTTCTCCAGCAGACCCCTCGTGACCCTGTGTTCGGATTCAGTGGGTTGGAAAATGGATGAATAGATGATAATACTACTACTAATAATAATTATAATAATACTAATGATACTACTACTACCACTACTACTACTAATTATAATAAAAATAATAGGAATACAAATACTACTACTACTACTAATAATAATAATAAAACTAATGATAATACTACTATTACTACTACTACTAATAAAAATAATAATAGTAATAATAATACTAATGATAATACTACTACTATTACTATTACTACTACTAATAATAATACTAATGATACTACTACTAATAATAAAAATATTATTATTATTATTAATAATGATAATAATAATGATACTACTACTAGTAATAATAATACTAATGATAATACTACTACTACTAATAATAAAACTAATGATAATGCTACTACTACTACTACTACTAATAATAATAATAGGAATCCAAATACTACTACTACTAATAATAATAATACGAATGATACTACTACTACTACTAATAATACTACTAATGATAATACTATTACTTCTACTACTACTACTACTAATAATAATAATAATAGGAATTCAAATACTACTACTAATAATAATAATACTAATGATACTACTACTACTAATACTAATAATAATACTACTAATGATAATACTACTACTACTACTACTAATAATAATAATAATGATAATACTACTAATAGTAATAATAATAGGAACACAAATACTACTACTACTGATAATAATAATAATAATAATAATAATAATAATAGGAATTCAAATACTACTACTACTAATAATAATAATGATAATACTACTACTACTACTAATACTAATAATAACAATTATACTAATGATAATACTACTACTAATAATAATAAATAATACTAATGATAATACTACTACTACTATTAATAATAATAATAACAATAATAATAGGAATTCAAATACTACTACTACTAATAATAATACTAATGATACTACTACTACTACTAATAATAATAGGAATTCAAATACTGTACTGCTACTAATAATAATAATACTAATGATACTACTACTACTACTACTACTAATAATAATAATAATAACAATAATACTAATGATAATACTACTACTACTACTAGTAATAATTATAATAATAATGATAATACTACTAATAGTAATAATAATAGGAACAAATACTACTACTACTGATAATAATAATAATAGGTATACAAATAGTAGTAGTAGTAGTACTAATAATAATAAAGGGTGAAACTAATAACAAGATCCCCTTCCATTCATCAACAGTAACGATGCTGCCCGTCCTCCTCCTCCTCCCTGAGCTCCTCAGCCCTGGCAGCGCGCCGCTCTCCTCCCTCCAGCTATCAGGTCTTTTCAGGGACGTCGTGCCCCTGGCATATGAACTCCCTCTTTCTGTTTTTTTAAACTGGCTCGGCATATTTTGCTTTCAACAGTTCCTTTTATCTTCAGTTCAGTAACATGTACTGTACTACATCACTTGGAAAAGAACGTTCTGAAAACGTAACAAACCACACGATATCAGCAAAAGGGGCGTAAGTGCAGGAGACGCCAAGTCAGAGCTGAGGGTCACCGTTACGTCCTCGGATGTGCTGCTCCAGTGGGTATTAATAATACAGCAGGTGGGTGAGCATGACGCTCTGGTGGCACTCCTGTCTCTCAGGGGTAATTAGATTCTGTTTACTGTGACAATGAAAAAACAAGTCTCTCTGTTAATGACGCCGAATGAAGAGAAGTTAGGCACAGGCGCTGGCACAGTGCGCTGCCGCACCCACCACATGACAAACCACCTCAGGATCCCAGATTAGGACCCGAGTGCAGCCATGTAAAGGGTGACACCTCAGCACCTCACTAGTTCAGGTGGAATGGAGCACTGGGAGGATTTTTATGGTGATGGTGTGCCAATCTGCCATCAATCCCCAAGTGTTCCCTGCAGGTTGGAGGGACAATTGCAGATTAACGTTCATCCCCAGGATGGAGCAACTCCAGGCTAAGGGTCTTGCTCAGGGGTCTAACGGAGGTACAGTCACTGCTGGCATTTACGGGATTCGAACCGGAAACCTTCCGATTGCTGGTGCAGATCTCTAGCCTCAGAGCCACCACTCCGTCCCTTACTGAAAGAAACCCCAAAGTAAAGTTTAGAGAATTACAAGGTGGCCTTGTGTGTCACTCTATCTGACTAACTACATGTCTACGGGACAAAGCTGTGACTTGTGCCTGTCGTATCTTTAAATCCAGCACACGATGCACATCACGCCTGTGGCTCCATCTGTTGGCCGTGTAGTGTCATTAATATTTCTCCGCTACTGTGCCCTTTCTCTCCTCCTATTTAGTTATTTACTACTTTTGAAAGTGATCTTTAGATTATATAGTGCCTTTCATAACAAGTTCAAAATAGAGCTCTTCAAATGTATTTCTTGATGATATTGTCTGTTTCCTATCAGTTAATCCATCATATAGTGCCTTTCACATCTGTCTGTCTGTCTTTTTTATATAAGTCCATCTTCAGATTGTATGGTGCCATTCATATTTGTTTCACATATGCGGCTCTTCAAATTCAGTGCTTTTCGAATACTTCAGTTACGAAACGCTAATAAATTAAACGTTAACTTTAAGATGGAGGTTACAACGAAATAAACCACGAAA
The DNA here is from genome assembly GCF_900747795.2 of Erpetoichthys calabaricus. NCBI lineage: Eukaryota > Metazoa > Chordata > Cladistia > Polypteriformes > Polypteridae > Erpetoichthys > Erpetoichthys calabaricus. Next base: position 2,200,693 of record NC_041410.2, on the reverse strand, counting down.
TTAAAGTGGAAATTTCGAGATTAAAGTTTAAATTGTATGCATTTTTAATTAGAAAATTTAAATGGGCATTTGGCTGAGGTGGTTTGGCACCCTGCCCGGGATTGGTTCCTGCCTTGTGCCCTGTGTTGGCCGGGATTGGCTCCAGCAGACCCCCGTGACCCTGTGTTCGGATTCAGCGGGTTGGAAAATGGATGGATGGATGGAAATGGACATTTGGATGCTAAAGTGGAATCACGAAATAAACTATGGGATTTAAGTGGGAATTTCATAATTAAAATTGAAATTTTGTCTTTAATCACAAAACTACGAAGATTTAGGTTGAAAATTTGAGATCAAGGTTGAAATTTTGTTTTTAATCACAAAATAAATGCCAAGATTAAAGTGGAAATTTCATCTTTAAATCACTAAACAAGCTACAAGATTGAAGTGAAATTTCGAGATTAAAGTTGAATTTTTATATCATAATCTGGACTGCCAGTGAAAAGGACCTCCTCCATTTTCAAAATGAATATAATTGTTTTCACCCCAACATAAAGCTGAAGCTGAATTACTCAAAAACAGAAGTCAGCTTCCTTGACACCACCGTTCAACTGAAAGACAACACCCTTGTAACTTCTATTTTTCACAAACCGACAGACAGACGGACCTACCTGAAAAATGATAGCTTCCACCCCAAGCATATAAGGTGCTCCATTATTTTCAGCCAAGCAGTACGGTACAATCGTATTTGCTCAGACCCAACAGACCGGGATCAACAACTGCAGGAGCTCAGACAAGATTTCATCAGACAAGGTAACACCCCGAAAACAACAGACACTCAAATAAGAAGAGCTACTGCCATACCCAGAGACAACCTACTGGAATATAAAAACAAAGACAACAAGGATCGCATCCCCCTTGTTGTCACCTACAACCCACATCTTGAAACACTTCGAAAAATTATAAAAGAACTTCAGCCAATACTAAACAATGACCAAACACTGAAAAATGTATTTCCTGAACCTCCCCTCCTGGCATACAGACAACCACCAAACCTTCAACAATTAATTGTCCGAGGCTCCCTAAGTGAACCAACAGAAAATGGCACATCTCCATGCCTACAGAAAAGATGCAAAACATGTGCCCACATCTATGATACAGACCGTATAGTTATACCACACTGCCGACTTGAACATCACATCAAGGGATCATTTTCCTGCAGATCATCTAATGTGGTCTACCTAATTTTCTGCATGAAATGTCCTGACACTGCACTCTATGTGGGAGAAACTGGACAAACACTCCGCCAGAGAATGAATTTACACAGGTGCCACATTAAACATGGCGACACAGATGTTCCTGTGGCGGCCCACTTCAACAGCCATGGACACTGTGAGAAGGACTTTAAGGTCACAGTGCTTATGGGCGACTTCAAAACACAGCAAGAGAGAAAAGAATGGGAAGTTAAACTCATGCTAAAATTTAATACTTTACAACATGGATTGAATAAAGACAAGAGTTTTATGGCCAGATATGAGGATTGTTCACATCTCTCTGAATGACAGACAACCTGTCTACAGACCCACATTGTTTTGAAAAAACTCATTACAAACTTCAAAAGACTTTGTTGGACAGTTATCTTATCCAGAGATCTTGACAATACATTGTTCTTTTCTCTCTTGCTAAATTAACCCTAGCCTGAATGAATCTATTAATTTTATACATTCAAAATCTCTCATTTAAAGATTTACCAATGTTGTTTCTTGTCCTAGAGTGTGTATATAAACACAGGAAACTTCAGTTTCTGTATTACATCTCGCCTGAAGAAGGGGCCTGAGTTGCCTCGAAAGCTTGCATATTGTAATCTTTCTAGTTAGCCAATAAAAGGTGTCATTTTGCTTGGCTTTTCTCTACATTCATAATGGCTAACACGGTACAGCACCCTAGTACTATATATTTAGTCACAAAATAAATGACAAAACTTAAATGGAATCACAAAATAAACTATGACAGTCAGTCATATATATCCGCTATGTCTTAACACAGGGTCACGGGGGTCTGCTGGAGCCAATCCCAGCCCACCGCAGGGCACACACACACACACACCAAACACACACTAGGGCCAATTTAGAATCGCCAATACACCTAATCTGCATGTCTTTGGACTGTGGGAGGAAACCCACGCAGACACGGGGAGAACATGCAAACTCCACACAGGGAGGACCCGGGAAGCAAACCACAGGTCTCCTTACTGCAAGGCAGCAGCGCTACCCACTGCGCCACCCTAAACTATGACATTTAACTGGAAATTTCGAGATTAAAATACAAATTTCATTTTTAACCCTTTCGGCCCTGAAACAAGTAGCAGATATTGTATAATAATCGTGATCTTTTTTTTTTTGTTTTTTTTTTTTTCATTTTTGAGCTTCCTAGACACCCCAAAGGGTAGAATATCTCACAAAATTATTTTTCCCATTAAAATAGAAAATCCAGGGCCAAAAGGGTTAACCAAAAAACAAACTACAAGATTAAAATGGAAATTTCAAGGTTAAAGTCAAAAGTTTGTCTTTAATTGTGAAATAAATGATGAGATATAACAGCAGTTCACAAACTGTGGGGCAGGCCCTCCTAGGGGGGTGCGAAGTAACAAAAAGGGGGGCGTGAAGATGTGAAAAAAGGAAAACAAGAATCGAAAATATGAAAAATCCATCTATTGAAACCACAACAAATGAACTTAAACTACATTCTGATACTAGAAAAATAAATCTAGAGTTAGATAAATGTCGATAAAAGTTAAGTAGGTATAATAAAATGGGATTAATAAAGTATCTATCTATCTATCTATCTATCTAAAATATGCATCTATGATATATCATTAATTAAAAAAGAACAAATTGGTATTAGTGGGCTCCTTTCAAGAAAACGTTAGGGGGGCGCGATTAAAACTGTTATGAAAACTCGGGTCACAAATACTTAAAGGTTGAGAAACGTTGAAATATAACTTGAAATTTTGAGATTAAGGGTCGAAATGTAGCCTTTAATCACGAAATAAAATATGAGATTAAAGTGGAAATTTTGATTGTAAATCACAAAATAGCCAGATTAATCCAAGAAAACCAACCTTCGCTGTGTCTCTAAGTTTTTTCTTCTTCTCTGTGGCTCTAATACTCTTCCATAATTTTATGTTCTCTTTTATGTCTGTTTGTCTTTCAGGCAGCGTCTCTCTATGTGTTACACGATGGCTTTTCTTTTTGTATTGATTCTCTACTGTGTTGTGCCTTTCATACCTCCCTGTATGTGTTATGTTTTACTGTTTGTCCGTCTACCACACTTCTTACACCTCAGTTTACGAGATTTAAACAGCCGCCCTGCAGTTTGTCCACTTGCTGACCCCTTTGACCTCCAAGGTGCTCTGCTCACTTTATTTTTGCTATCATTGGCCAGATGTATAGAAAGGGGGGCTTTTAAAAAAAAATACCTTCAATTAAGTGCCAGGATTTCTGACGAGGCGCTGCGCCTTTCTGCATACAAGATGATGGTATTTGTCTGAAACTACACTAATGAACACCATGAACGTCAGAGCACTAATGACATGATGTTTTCATAGGTGATAACGTACTAATGGGAGATTTTTGGCATTTGGGTTAATAACAGAGGCACTCATTATCACACACTCAAGAATTTCAAGTCTTTCGTGTACCGTACATAAAGTCCCCGCTAGTCCTCAGCCCATTTAAAGGCAGGTGAAGTGAAAAGGCCAACAGACTCTGGGGAGACACCTGACAGGTTTGGACACTTTGGGATCTTAAAAGAGAATTTAGAAATTTGCATGTGGATTTGAAAAGGAGAAATGTGACTTTTCTTTTTGTTGGAAGGAACAATAATCATAATTGCCTATAAAAACTTGCAGGTAGACATATTGTACCTTTCTATTATTTTGCTTTTTTTGCAGATGTAGTGTGATGAATACTGTGGGGTTCAATAAAGGAAAGTATGACATTGAGCTGAGCTGTGAACTGTAGCAGCATGTTAAACCTTGGCTGGATGAATGTGTCTCATGAATAGATAGATAGATAGATAGATAGATAGATAGATAGATAGATAGATAGATAGATAGATAGATAGATAGATAGATAGATAGATAGATAGATAGATATGAAAGGCACTATATAATAGATAGATAGTTCAGCCCTGATTCATTTCCAGCAGAATCAACTGTCGATCCATTTATTAAAATCTAGTTGGAGGACTGACGAAGATCCCGGGGTCTTGTGCCCCATCTTATATTTCACTTTTCATTTTTGTTTAACTTTCTTCTGTTTTGCCGAACACTCAGATGGATTAGATGCGTGTTCAGCTCTAGAAGCCACCTTGTGTAATGATGTCTGATAAATCATCATCATCATCATCATCATGAGAGAGTATAGTCCACAATGCCGTATTATTTTGTTTTGTATTCACACTTTTATTTCCAATTTCTTGATTGTATTGCAGGTTCACACGAGACGATATGACCTCAAAAAGAAACATTTGGTTTTTGACGACCGCAGTTGTCTTTGTAGCTGGTAATTAATATTTAATGTGTGCTTTGTTGGCTTATAATGACCTTACGCCTCTGCAGGAGGACAGCTTTTGTGGTTCTACAGACAAAACAAGCCAGCGTCACAAGAATAATGACAAAAGTTCAAGAACCAGTTGACATTTCGGAAAATTCGGGGCAAAATCAGCAGCGTGAAATGATCTCTCACAGAGTACAAATGAACAGCCTGATTCCCGTACACAGCCATTTTTAAGACTAGAGTTCGCTGTTAAGAGATCAACGAATGCTGGCGATGCCGCTGTGCCGAAGATGGTGTTGCTACTAAATGCTTTCGGTCCTGGGCTCACATCGTACTACTGTCGCCATGCCGAGTCTGCATTGCTCACTGTCTGTAGCCGAACAGCTCACGTTATACAGAGCCTCACTATGCGCGCGCCCATGCGCATACCTGCCTTAAAGTGAGCATGCGTGAAGTGTCCGGAGGCGCCGCGACTTCAGCTCCATGCCATACGGTCTCGGAGTTAAGTGGACTCCGATCCTGCACTCGGTAAAGCGCACTATACAAAAATAAATTAAATTGAAATCGATTGAAACATTAATGAACGAATGAATACATGAATATGACAACTTGACTTCAGGTACACGAAAAGTAAAAGAGCACAAGGTAAAGAAAATCATTCATAAGGCGATGCCATTCTTAACACGACCCTCGGTGCTAAACCGCGTGCAAAAGATGCAAAAATAGTATTTAGCAGAGCTTAGATATTTGGTGTTATTCTGATCAATAATTTCCCATTAGGTAATTCATCACCTTTATCACTCATACCTGCATGTTTTATTTTCCATTCCTACGACATACTGTTATTATTTTATTGTTTAACTTAATTAGTATCTATCTATCTATCTAATAACTCTGTCTTTACCAACCATTCCGTTGTAAAACGTTGTCATTCCTGTAATAAAAATGTTTCAGCTGCTCAGAACTTGTTCTAAATGACGCCGCGCGCTCACAGTCACGTGTTGTCTGCCACACTCGTTTCTGTCATTCCATAAGTCACTTTGCGGATGTCAGGGTTGACGTATTCATGAATTACTGTAAATCAATACTCCATTTTTTATACGCATGTATTCCAAAATCCCTGTATATCTGGCAACTAATAAATAAAATAAATAACGAACTCGGCACGTGAGCCTCGAGTGCGGCGACGATGAGAACAAACACCGCAGGCAGGCAGGCAGAAGTGCCGCTTGGCCGACATTTGAACCTCCGCGAATTAAGAGCAGCAGAGAAATCTCAATATATTCATTTCTGTTTTACTTCTGCAACTTTTTTGTTACAGATTCTTAGTTTTCTTTTCCTAATTACGTTTTATGTTTGACCGTGTGCATAATGACGTTTTCTGTGTGACGAGATGGTGTTAACAATGCTGTAAAAAGAACAAAGAAAGAAAGAAAGAAAGAAAGAAAGATTTATTATAAGCATTTTGTTTGTTTAGTTTATTTTCCCCACGCCCGTGATGTATTCGGCAGTTACAGACACTCAGACTAATTAAAACAACTGAATCTATTGAATATCAAGTATTTTTTACAATTCGTCTTACCGTGTAACACTTTTTCAAATATAATTCTTTAAAAACAGATATCAAATATATAAAGTCACTCGCTCCGCATTCGGGGAATGTTTCGCTACATCCGGAATTGCGCAAACTGGTCCGATGAAATAAACTTCAGAATGAATAACCGCACCGCACACTGCCCGTCCGCTACACCAAAAAGCGTACCTTTGAACACTACAGTATACTACTACTACTAATAAAAATAATAATCATCATCATATTCATTATACATTTTATTTGTATAGCGCCTTTTGGTGATGTGGCGTGCCGCTACTTCTATTAACATCTAAAACTACTACCACTAATAATAATACATTTTATTTATATAGCGTCTTTGCTGTGGTATGCTTCGTTTTACTGACATCTGTATTTACTACTACTATTAATAATAATAATAATAATAATAATAATGTCTTTTTGTAGCATCTGCACAGCACATGAAAGCTACGTACCTGCAAATGGAGATATGCGCCTTGATGAGCTCCTCTCTGGTCATTAACTGCACCTACGAGTACCCAGACGGCCTCCCCATCGTGGTAGAGAAGTGGACGATGAATTCGGAGCAGGACGACGGCCAGAAAGACGTGACGGTCTACCACACCGAGGAGAGCAAAGTGAGCCCGTCATACCAGCACCGCGCCGTCTACCTGGGGAGCAACAACAGCGTCTGCTCACTGAGGATCCACGACGTGACGAGGAGCGACCGGGGGCTCTACCGATTCCGCTTTGAGTCGATCGAGGAGAGAAACAGGTGGACGCAGGTGCCTGATGTGGTGGTAGATGTCGCAGGTAAGGATTATACTTTTGTGCACGGAGGCTGACGTGAGGCACGAGTTTCGTTGAATTCGAGTGGTTCTTCCACGCTTCGTCAGGTTCTTTGCGGGTTGTTTCGTGTGGAGGCGGAGCAGGTGGGCCATTGAACTACGCCTCACAAGCGGTGGCGTCATTTACGTTTAAACGAGGCTGAGGCCTCACGTCTCCAAAACGCGCTCAGTTATTACTGTTTAATTTTCGGAAGATGTAGTTTACCCCAAACGACTTACAAAAATCAGGATACGTTCCCACTAAACTTTTTACTCGCACAGTATTTTTTAAAGTAGGCTCTGGCAGGTTCAGTCACACCGTGTAGGCAGATAGGCAGGCAGGGCAGATGCCGCAAATTAGCGTTTCAAGTCCCATTAATACGACATCTGATCCGAGGGGGTCTCAAACCTGAAGACTTCGGTTGAGAGATCTCGTCGCCTGAGGATGTCAGATTACACAACCAGATATAGCGGGGATGATATAGCGCAATTACCCCCCCCCCCCCCCCTTTTTGATGTCAAGTGTGGGGGCTCGTGAGTTTAGGGGATGCCATTTGTACTAACACACGTGTTCGGTTTGTCGCCTCGTTTCTTGCCTTGGCTTGGCTCTCCAAACATTTTTGTTTGTATTTTGTACAGTTGCGGAATAAATCAGACCGTAAAAAGATGCAGGATTACGTGCGTGATCTTTTTAAAGGTTCTGAAATGTTTTAAAAGCACGTAGTATTAACTGAAAAAATCCGCAATTTAAATCCCGTTTTCACAAAGCAACGCACGTACATATTTCGTGTTTCACCAGTTCGTCGAACTCTGAGCATTGTGCGCTCCTTACGTCTGAACATCTGAAGTGGTGACATTGATTAGGTGGACCACACATCGCGACAATACAATAAAGAGCCGCCAGGTCGATCGAGCGCACATTCAGGCATTTTGCGCTTCTACCGCTGGAGTTCCTAAACTGAGCTCTCAAATGAAGAAGGTGAAGAGTCTGAAGAACTGAGAAGGAAGCGAAAGGACAATTACACATGCGAGCATAAACTCGACCGCTACTGCCATTGTTTCATAGTTACTAAAGTATTATTTGTTTGTTTGTTTGTTCCTAGAGTCAATCGAGGCTGATATTGTGGCCTCATCAGCCACCGTAATCAAAGAAGGCGACAAGGTCGCATTGGTCTGCAATTCAAGCTGCAGCCTGGACCAAGTGCCGCTGGTCTGGTATAAAGATGGCAAAGAAGAGTCGGGAAGAAGAAGCAACGTGCTGCCCTTTGCTCAGATCTCCTACACCGACGCTGGAGTTTATTTCTGCGCAGATGTCGACAATCGACAGGTCCGCTCTCAGGAGGTGTCGCTGGACGTCCTCTGTAAGTCACGTCTGGTTTTAAGGAAGTCATTTTAGTCACCTTACAGCAATCATTTGTACAGGAGTGAAAGGGTTAAACGGACGGAGTGCGGGGTTAGTTTGGGTTTTAGTTCATTCTGAAAAATCTGAGCTGCGCTTTAAGCCCCGCAGACCCGGTTGGAGGGGAGGCTATTAGAGGGGATTTAGTCTGACATTTAAATGTTAAACCAGCGGTTCTCAATCTGTGGGGTGTGAAGATGTGAAAAAAAGAAAACAAGAATCGACAATATGAAAAATACATCCATTGAAACCAAAACAAATGAACTTAAACTACATTCTGATACTAGAAAAATAAATATAGAGTTAGATAAATGTTGATTAAAGTTAAGTAGATATAATAAAATATGCATCTATGATATATCATTAATTAAAAAAGAACAAATTGGTATTAGTGGGCTCCTTTAAAAAAAACCTTAGGGGGGCGCAATTAAAACTGTTATGAAAACTCAAGTCGCAAATACTTAAAGGTTGAGAAACGCTGACTTAAACTGATGTACCCTCATGAGCAGTCCTGGGAAGAAAGGGGAAAAAAGGAGTTACAAGGCTATAGATAGATAGATATGTGAAAGGCACTATATAATAGATAGATAGATAGATAGATAAAGTTTAGTATAGTCGGCAGGAATAGATAGATAGATAGATAGATAGATAGATATGTGAAAGGCACTATATAATATATAGATAGATAGATAGATAAAGTTTAGTATAGTCGGCAGGAATAGATATATATTTGAAAGGATCTATATACTAGATAGATAGATAAAGTTTAGTACAGTCCGCAAGGATAGATGGATAGATATGTGAAAGGCACTATATAATAGATAAAGTTTAGTATAGTCGGTAGGGATGGATAGATAGATAGATAGAAGTGAAAGGCACTATATGATAGATAGATAGATATGTGAAAGGCACTATATATAATATATATAGATAGATAGATAGATAGATAAAGTTTAGTATAGTCGGCAGGAATAGATAGATATGTGAAAGGCACTATATAATAGATAGATAGATAAAGTTTAGTACAGTCGGCAAGGATAGATGGATAGATATGTGAAAGGCACTATATAATAGATAAAGTTTAGTATAGTCGGTAGGAATGGATAGATAGATAGATAGATAGATAGATAGATAGATAGATAGATAGATAGATAGATAGAAGTGAAAGGCACTATATGATTGATAGATAGATATGAGACGCGCTATATGTAACACACAGACAGGCAGACGTTTTCCGATTTCAGGACGCGGTTGATTCTTTTGCTGCGGAGTCAAACTCATTCACAGCGCAGCTCAAACGCAGAGTACATTTTTAAACAAACCCCTCATTTATTAAAACATCCATCCATTCATTTTCTGCACCCTTTCTATCGTAATCAAGATCGCTGGGGAGCTGGAGCGCCAACCCCAATAAGAATTACAATAAAAAGCTCATTTCTGTTTAATTATGTGCTGTGCTGTTATTCGCCATTTTCTTTGACCGTCATTTCGTTTTAGATGCGCCGAAGGAGACGGTCGCTTCAGTAAATCCTGGACAAGTCATCCTGGAAGGGACGCCATTACATCTGAGCTGCAGCTCTAAAGCGAACCCCCCGTGTAACTACAGCTGGTTTAAAGAAAACGGGGGCGTCAGCATGAAAACAGGGTCTGAGCAGAAGCTGAGGATCGAGACAGCGACCTCCAGTGACAGTGGGGTGTATTACTGCCAGGCGACAAACGGACACGGACAGGAGACGTCCAGAGGAGTGACGGTGGACGTGGCGTGTAGGTTGAATGTGGACATCGAAGTTTTTATTTTTTTTTTAGCATTAACGTTTTCAGTTTCGATGGATGTTAAGTTGATGTTTATCTGTCTGTATATATCGGTTAACAAATCAATAGATGTATAGGAAAGGCACTATATATCAATATGAGTATGTAAAAAGGTGCGGTCTGAATAAACACGCATGTCCTCCTTTCCCCCTTTTGCTGGTCATCCAGTCACAGAGTGAGCGCCAACTCAGTAGCGGCTTTGGGCTTTTCTTGTATTTCTGAAATAATTCAATAAACAAACAGGTTGCTTTTAGAATAAGTGGCGCTTTTACACTAGAAACGTATAACACCTTATGGGCTACACGTACGTGCATGTTTGTGATAATCACCTCATCATATGGTCATTCGCCATACTAACTATAAATTCTGTCTGTAAATTCAGATGCGCCGAGGAGGACACAGGTCACCTCGAGTGTCCCTGGACTTTTATTAGAAGGGACATCAGTGACGCTGACTTGTATGGCCGACGCAAACCCAGCTGGCACCTACGCCTGGTTTAAGGTGAACGGAGACACAACTGCGGAGAAGGCGACGGGACGGAGCTGGAGCTTCACTGCAGTGACCCCTAGTGACGGCGGAGTGTATTACTGTGAGGCACGAAACCGACATGGAGAGGAGAAATCGAAACCTGTGACTCTGGACGTGCAGTGTATGTGTGCAAATACAGAAATGAAGAGACACGAGGGAATAAGAGATTAGTAGACAGGGAGAGTTTTAAAAATATGGCGTAAGAATTTTAATTAAAAAGACAGATATGAAAAGCTTCATAGTATTAATAGATAGATATAAAAGGCACAATATTCTAGGTGGATAAGGTACATGCATTTGTGATATGTAGGGATACTTTATTTCATTAAAATGGGCAGAATATAAAAGTACTGTATAGATAATAGCTATAACAGGCACTATAATCTATAAAGATAAGGTAGATTACTTTGTAACATTGATAGAGAATATGTAAGCAATATGAAATAAATGCAAAGTCAGAATAAACAAACCTGTCATCCGCTTGATGTTGCTGCGATCACAGACAGAACGCTAAATCTGTGGTGGTTTAGATAATTTTCAAGTGTCTGAAATACAGTAATAAATCAATCCGCTTGGTTTAATTGTGCACGTGGTTTGTTATAATTAAAAAGCATATGATATCTCATACAGTATGTCTAAGTGCACCTTATCCTACTGTCACACCCTGTACTAATTATGAATTCTCTCTGGGATTTCAGATGCGCCAAAGAACACGACGGTCACCTCGAGTGTCCCTGGAATTTTATTAGAAGGGACATCAGTGACACTGACTTGTATGGCCGACGCAAACCCAGCTGGCACCTACGCCTGGTTTAAGGTGAACGGAGACACAACTGCGGAGAAGGCGACGGGACGGAGCTGGCGCTTCACTGCAGTGACCCCTAGTGACGGCGGAGTGTATTACTGTGAGGCTCGAAACCGACATGGAGCGGAGAAATCGAAACCTGTGACTCTGGACGTGCAGTGTATGTGTGCAAATACGGAGAAATAACAGAGTAGTAGACAGGGAGAGTTTTAGAAATATGACATAAGATTTTTATTTAAACAGATATGAAAAGCCTTATGCTATTAATAGATATAAAAGACACTATATTCTAGGTAGATAAGATACTGTACTGTATATGCATTTGTGATTTGAGGGAGACCTGGTTTCGTTAAAATTGGTAGAATATAATAGTACTATATACATTTTTATAACAGACACTATAATTTAACAAGATAGATAACTTTGTAACATTGATAGATAGATAATATGTAATCAATATGAAATAAATGCAAAGTCAGAATAAACAAACCTGTCATCAGCTTGATGTTGCTGCGATCACAGACAGAACGCTAAATCTGTGGTGGTTTAGATAATTTTCAAGTGTCTGAAATACAGTAATAAATCAAACCGCTTGGTTTAATTGTGCACGTGGTTTGTTATAATTAAAAAGCATATGATATGTCATACAATATGTCCAAGTGCACCTTATGTTACGGCCATGTCCAGTACTAATTATGAATTCTCTCTGGGATTTCAGATGCGCCAAAGAACACGACGGTCACCTCGAGTGTCCCTGGACCTTTATTAGAAGGGACATCAGTGACACTGACTTGTATGGCCGACGCAAACCCAGCTGGCACCTACGCCTGGTTTAAGGTGAACGGAGACACAACTGCGGAGAAGGCGACGGGACGGAGCTGGAGCTTCACTGCAGTGACCCCTAGTGACGGCGGAGTGTATTACTGTGAGGCTCGAAACCAACATGGAGAGGAGAAATCGAAACCTGTGACTCTGGACGTGCAGTGTATGTGTGCAAATACGGAGAAATAACAGAGTAGTAGACAGGGAGAACTTTAGGATTATAATATAGAGATTGCATTAAAACAGTTACATGAAAAGCACTTTACAGTTAATGTATGGATGTAAAAGGCGCTATATTCTAGGTACATAACATGGCTACATTTCTGATAGGCAGGGAGACTTTATTTCATTAAAATGGGCAGAATATAAAAGTGCTATATAAATTATAGAGATAACAGGCACTATAATCTAAAAAGATAAGGTAGTTTACTTTGTGACGTCGATAGACAGATAATATGTTAGCAATATGAAATAAATTCAAAGTCAAAATGAACAAACACGTCACATTTTCTCATCCGCTTGCTGTTGCTACGATCCCAGAGACAGAACGTTAAATCTGTGGTGGTTTAGATAATTTTCAAGTGTCTGAAGTAAAGTAATAAATCAATCCGCTTGGTTTAAGAGTGCGTGTGGTGTTATAATTAAAAAGCATATGATATGTCATACAGTATGTGTAAGTGCACCTTATGTTACGGCCATGTCCAGTACTAATTATGAGTTCTCTCTGGGATTTCAGATGCACCAAAGAACACGACGGTCACCTCGAGTGTCTCTGGACTCTTATTAGAAGGGACATCGGTGACACTGACTTGTATGGCCGACGCAAACCCAGCTGGCACCTACGCCTGGTTTAAGGTGAACGGAGACACAACTGCGGAGAAGGCGACGGGACGGAGCTGGAGCTTCACTGCAGTGACCCCTAGTGACGGCGGAGTGTATTACTGTGAGGCACGAAACCGACATGGAGAGGAGAAATCGAAACCTGTGACTCTGGACGTGCAGTGTATGTGTGCAAATACGGATAAGCAGAGAAGAGACACGAGGGAATGACTGATTATTAATTTCTTAACGAGTTGATTGATTGATAGATTAATTATTAATAGCAGACAGGGAGACTTTCAAGAATCTGTTTATGAATTTATTTCAATAAACACATGCAGACTGAGAAATAGAGAAAAACACAGGCTGCGCCGTATTGTCACACAAGTCCAGAATAAAGTGAAATTCTTACTGGCAAGTAAAAGCAACACGTCAAATAGACACCATACATGAATAAAAAGGCGCTTTATAGAATTTGAAGATGTGAAAGGCACTTTAGAAATGTTTAGATTAATATAAATATAGGAATGGCACTGTGTATTAAGTCAATGATCATGAAAGGCACTATATAACACTGTCACGTTAAACAGTAAATGGCACTTTATAAACGTTATAAATATGAAAGGCGTTATTAAAGTATGTGTATTAGCATATATTTCAGAATGACACTATAAAATAAATCAATAGATATGCAAGGCACTATATAACACAGACATAAGCTAAATAAATTAAAACTAGAAAATAAATTGAAACAATAGCAATGGTAATGAAATGAGTTCTGCAGTGTCCTATTATGTCACATTCCTTTGATGTTTTGCTGTTTCTTTTATTTATGAAGTTTAAACTTTCTTTTCAGATTCTCCAAAGATGTCCGTCATGCCCGTCAGCCTCTCCGTGGCCATGTTAGAAGGAAGCTCGGTGACGCTGCTCTGCGGGCCCACCGCCATCCCAGACGCCAGCGGCTCCTCGTGGTTTCACGTGACCGGCCGTGGTGTGTCCAGGAGGGCCGACGCTGACGCCTTGACCCTCACATCAGTGACCCCCCGCTGACAGCGGCCTGTATTACTGCACGAGGAGCAGTGGGCACACGGCCGACAACGCGACGGCTCTGATTCTGGACGTGCAGTGTACGTGTGCCCAGCTTTCACTTTATCAACGGGGTCTCTCAGTCTTTAGTGTTCATTCATTGGTCCACCGCTCACTGGAGGCCATGACACATTACACGACTTTTCTAATGATTTTCTGTCGTAGACATTATTCATATAACTTTGGTGATTTGGGTGCAGTTGGGCGCCTGTCACTTCCAGTTGTGCCGTCCACGAGTCACCTGACAAAATCAAACCATGGGGGCGGGTCCTGTGTGTGCGTGGGAGCTGACAACCAATGAGTGTTCAGCTGGAAATAAAAGTGCGCAGCAATGGAAGGCTTACAAGTGGAAGAGAGGCTCGTCTGTCTGATGTCTCATCATTTATATCCCATGACATGAAGGAAAACCGAAAACCAATGGCAGAGATTGTGTCTGAAGTCGCCATGTCTGTAAACCTTCATATGGGCACTGAACCTTACTGGCTTCCAGAAAACGCCGTGAGCTTTTGATATGTCACAAATGTAAAAATCTGCTGGAAGTCATCGGTCAGTCATTCAATTTGACACCCTTGTCACAGCACCCCGGCAATGAGATCAGCAAGTGCGGTCACCAGATGTGACGTCCCCTCTGACTAGAAGTCGTGTAACGTGACGTCGGCCCTACTCACTTCAGAAACCTCATGCAATGAAAGGAGAACATTAGGAACAATTCAACATCAGTGCAATTCAAGGGCAGTTCATTGATTGCCAAAGAGCAACAGGTGGCTGACTTTTTGAGGGTTTCTTCCTTACGGGTGGCACAGTGGTAGTACTGCCATGCAATAAGCAGACTGGGGTTCATGCCTTGGGGGCTCCCTGTGTAGAGTTTATATGTCCCCCCTTATCTGCATGGGTTTCCTCCAAGTGTTCCAGTTGCCCCCCACAGACTAGAGACGTCCAGTTTAGGTGGATTCGGGAAATCACCTCGGCCCCAATGTGTGTCTGTTCACCCTGTGATGGACTGGCACCCTGCCCGGGGATTGTGCCAAATGCTTGCTGTGTTAGGCTACAGTCTCCCCACAGGACCCTGCCCTGAAGAAACTGGTTTGAAAATGGATGGATTGTTCATCTCACACTGTCTTTTTTATTGCAGATGCTCCAAAGAACACAGTGATGTCCATGGATCCTGGTGGCAGCATACTAGAAGGGGACACGGTCACTCTGTCCTGCTCATCCGTGGCCAAACCATTAAGCAACTACAGCTGGTATCAAGTGAAGGGAGCTGCCGTCATAAAGAGAGGATCTGCACAGAACCTGACCCTCGTCACAGTGACCCCTAGTGATGGCGGGATGTATTACTGTCAAGCTGCTAACCAGCATGGAGGGGAGAAGTCGCCGGCCAGGAATGTGACTGTGCTGGGTAAGCGGTGGCGTGACATGAAGTTCAGTCTGTGGGTCAAACTGCACGTCATCAAGTGACACAAACACACACAGCGGGTCACTCAAAAGTTTAACCCTTCAACTGCCATGCTGTCACCCACTGAGTGGGGATTCTGTCAGGATGCCATTACAGTCCGTCGCCATCTGTGTTGGTCATTTTTGGATCATTACTGCCATTCTTGTGATTATTCATTTGACATAATTTAACTGTAGAACATCCTGGGCTTCAAGTTTTAAAAATTTGCTTATTAATGGATTTTTATTTAAATTGCTTTATTATAATCTTTGTACAGTTCAGTTGTTTTTAAATTTGCTTTAAATTTTTTTTTACTTGCTTCCCCTCCACGTTCTCGTCCCCATTTCCATCATATAGATAGATAAATAGATAGATAGGAAAGGCACTATATAATATAGAAGTAGAATTTGGTATAGTAAGCCAGATAGATAGACAGATGTGAAAGGCACTATATAATAGATAGATGGATAGATGTGAAGGCACTATATAATAGAGAAATAGAATTTGGTATAGTAAGCCAGATAGATAGACAGATGTGAAAGGCACTATATAATAGATAGATAGATAAATGTGAAAGGCACTATATAATAGAGAAATAGAACTTGGTATAGTAAGCAGGATAGATAGGTAGATGGATGGATGTGAAAGGCACTATATAATATAGAAGTAGAATTTGGTATAGATAGATAGATAGATGTGAAAGGCACTATATAGTAGAGGAATAGAATTTGGTATAGTAGGCAGGATAGATAGATAGATATGAAAGGTACTATATAATAGATAGATAGGAAAGGCACTATATAATAGAGAAATAGAATTTGGTATAGTAGGCAGGATAGATAGATAGATAGATGGATGGATGTGAAAGGCACTATATAATATAGAAGTAGAATTTGGTATAGATAGATAGACGTGAAAGGCACTATATAGTAGAGGAATAGAATTTGGTATAGTAGGCAGGATAGATAGATATGAAAGGCACTATATAACAGATAGTTTCATTAATATAGCGCACTTCTAGACACTCAAAGCACTTTATGTACACAGTGGTGAGCCACTTCAACTGCCTCCAATGTGCACCCTCCACCTGGATGACGTGATGGCAGCCATGTGCCCACCACCATTAACTAAGAGGTGATGAAGAGCAGAGAGAGACAGATGGGATGATTAGGAGTCCAGAATGGATGAGGCCATGGTGGCCAATTTATCCAGCAAATCGCGGTACACTCTGCTCTTTCTGAAGGATGCCCTGGATTCTTTCATGACCACAGAGAGTCGGGCCCTCAGTTTTACGTCTCTTCAGAAGGACGGCATCAGTTTTGCTGTACAGGGGCATTGGGGTCTTTTCCCAGATGGTCTCCCATTCAAGTAGTGGCCGGGCCTGAGCAGGCTTGGCTTCGGGTGGGCTGACCTGTTCTGAAGTGAAGGTGTTAGGATGTGACAAGCAGGTGCTTATGGCTGACAAGCACAGCAGTAGCACATGGTGATCAGTCCTCATATTTCCTGATGTTCTCCACATTGTGTTCTGTTGTACATTAATTACAGAGTAGAGACTGAGCAGTACGCCATTTAGCCAAAGAGATTCAATGGAGTGATCAGCAATGAGAAGATGAATGTGCTCAGTCTCTACGTCGACTCTAAGTCTTCGACTCTGTTTTTATTCTCCTTTACAGCTTGGTCAAGCGTGCATAAAAATCTTGTCCCCAGAGAAGAGACATCTACGGGTGGTCCTCTACTTCCTCGGACACAGTCACCCCTCCACATGTGCAAGATAGCATCGAAAATACCTGACATCGGCGAATCGGCCCAGCAAGTCATGGATGTGCACGGTAAGAATCTAAAATGGCGGTCGCTCTAGTGGTGCTAATTACAGCGGGTTCAGAGACTATTGAGACCCCTTCACTTTCTGTGGATTTAGTTTTAAAACAAGAAATTTGCCCTTGTTTTGTTTTTTTGCCCATTTCACATTTTCACTTTGTTATTATGGGTTATTGAGTGCAGAAGAATAAAACCCACCCTCCATTATGGAGCCTGGATAAACGGAGAGTGTTGGCATCAGGAAAGGCATCTGGCCTTAATAATCACTCGTAGACGGCCTTTGGAAAAGTCGAGTCGATGAACAAACAGAGCCCTCTTATTCAAATAGGAAAAGCTATGGAGGACGAAGAAGAAGAAGAAGAAGAAGAAGGTCACGTGTAGAATTATAAGCAAAAACAGCAATAAAGTGTGCAGCAAGTGACGGGTCCTGAATGCATTCTGAATCCACCGTACGTCCATTTTAAATGTGCATGTCAAGCAAAGAAATTCTTTTTTATACTTCATTCGTGCAGCAGCTACTGTGGAAGAAAAGGAAGGAGCAGTAAAAATGAACATAAAGGAGGTCTTCCATTCTGGGCACCTCATAAGATGAGAATTAAACTCTCTAATCCAAACTGAACGAACACCAGTTTCACACACCAGTTCATACTGGCTGAGATACATAACCGGCTTGGCGTATTCTGAGTTCACATGCTGTATCCCGTTTTCCAGTTTTTTAAAGTGTCATTAAAGTAGGGACGGAAACATCTTTGTCTTGCATTTTCACGTATCAAGCAGAACTTGAATAAAACATCCACCTTAATAAAAGAATAAGTTGCTCTGTCTCTTTCATTCCAACAGATGGCGCATCACAGACACTGACACTGCTTTTACAAATCCCGACTTTGTCCAGGGTTAGGCACACCACTGTAGACTGCAGCAAAGACCTTCTCAATCCCATACCATATGGCATATAACAGAGACAGATGTGCACTGCATTCGTCATTCCATCACAAACATTTGTAGTACTGCATTTAATAACTACGTATGTTTGTGATGCGTCATCTGTTGAAGTGGAAAATGCAATGCATTGTATTACTACAAGTGTGAAAAAATACATTCTAACAGATGGTGCACTGCAAATTTTAACGCCGAGGTCTACATTGATTATTTGGATTTCAACCTGCCTTAGATGGGGAGCACAGCTAGTTTTAAAATAATGGGTTCATATAATAAAAAATTCGTATTTTTAATTTTTTCACATTACCCGTCGTGGATACCAGGGGAGCTCCAGCTGCCCCAACCCCGACACAGACAGGCAAAGACCCGAGTTCAGCACAGCACACGTTTATTTACGAAGGGGAAGCACATCTCCCTCGCTCCCCAGAACAGCACCACATGCAGTCCCTTCCTCTTCTTCTCTCCTTGTCGTCCGCCTCCACTCCTCCTCTTGACAAGCTTCATCCCTCTTCCACCCGACTCTGGCTCTCTGAATGGAGTGAGGCGGCCCCTTTTAAGCAGACCCAAGGAGTCTTCCTGGTGGCTCATTAATCACCCCCAGGTGTGGTGAAAGCCCCCTGTAGGGCTCTGCTACCCCGACAGAACCCAACAGGGCTGTGCCACACTCCAACTCCCAGCATGCCCTGCGGGAATCCATGGTGAGCTGCCCAAGAGTGCTGCCCTCTAGTGCTCTGGGAGAGGTGGTGCCTTGCAGATGCCCTCTCCCCAGAACCTTCCATCCAGCTGGCATCTTGGCATCGTGTACTAATGATTTTCTTTACAGGTCCTTCATTAACATTTCATTTTGCATTTAGATTCTACGAAGGGAAGCTGTCGACCTGAGGTGCTCTGCTCATAGAAGGTCCCATTAAGTAACGTGTTTTTTTCAACAAAGCCTCTTTTTCCAGATGTCCCTCAGGTCACAGTTGATCCACCGGGCCGCCTTGCAGAGGGCTCGTCGGTGACTCTGAGCTGCCAGTCCAAAGACAGCTTGCCCGGCCTTTTCACCTGGTTTCATGTCGACGGAGTCTCCATCTCCAACAGAGGGTCTGGGCAGAACCTGACCATCAGGCTGGTGGGCCGTCCGTGACAGCGGGGCTTATTTCTGTGAGATGACCAACAAGAACGGAGCTGAGAATTCAACAGCCGTGACCCTGCATGTACACCGTAAGAATATTGTAATCATTCAGACTAACATTTATTTAGTTTAAATGACTAAAACCTTTTATGACGTTTTAGTAATTCACTGGACTGCAGGAGTCCCTCTGATGTCTGCTCCACTCATTAGGTGTTATTAACAGGACACCATTAAAACAGCAAACTCCACAGAAAAGGTGAATTATTAGAGAAATGAAGGAAGGAGAGTTGATTGGTTACGTCAAAAATTAAAAAGAAAAGGATCGTTGCCGTCGTCTCCTCACAGCGGTCATTGAAGTGTCTCATACAGACGTGAGTCCAACCAGGACGGCCTGAGTATCCGGGGCAGAAGAGGCGGAGCTCCCAGATAAGAGGTGGAAGTGATGTCACAGGTCTTCCTCTCAATGACCGTTTGATTTGAGGGTAAAAGAGGAGAAGGAGTAAGTGACAGCGCCAACCTGTGGCTCGGAGTGGAATCACAGGTATAACAGGTGTGCCCGCCCTACTCGCACGCACCTGACAAGAGATAAACTCACCTCGATGTCTTACAAGATCTTTATGGAGTCCTTTCAATTCTTTGCTATAATTTGTTTGACTCTGAATTTTCAACTGTTTTTTGACTTTGACGACACATCTTCTTGTCTCCCGGTTTTGACCTTTGGCCCATTCTTTGATTTTTCAAGTCATTTTCATTTTTCTTTTTGCTGCCTCTGGAAAGCCAGTATAATTAAAAAGCTACCTTCTGTTTTTTGAAGTATAAAGCAAAATGCAACAATTAAAGGTTAAAGGAGAACAACACAACAAAATAGTTGTGAATTAGTTAGAGTTTACAGAGAATTTTGTCAATGGCTTAAGTAAAGTTTTCTGTTAATGTTGTAACGGACAGCAGGGGTGGACTGACATCCTGGCCAGGAAATCCCCAAACCCGTACCTGGCAGGTCAGGTGGTCCAATGGGAGGACGGCCTCCAAAGAGGGTATGCTTCCCCAACTGGTACGGCCATTCATGTGTCTGCAGGGCATGCTGGGAGTTGCAGTCCTGTGGAGCTCTGTGGGTAGCTGCAGGGGAGGGCTGTCCCTACATTCTGGGGCTGCCACCTCACCCAGGAGTGCTTCCTCCTTGATACTGGACGTAATCCCGGGTCCAGCATAAACGGGGCCACCTCTGTTCACTTGGGGATTCGGTAGAGGAGTGGGACAAAGCTCACCGCGGAGGAATGGAGGAAGAGGAGAGAAGTGCATTGTAGTTGTGGACTGTTGAAAGGAAGAGACTTGTGTAAGGTGTTTGTAAAATAAAACAATGTGACTCCACCGGAACTGTGGTTGTGTAGTAGGGTCACAGGTTTGGGGCCGTCAGACACCCCCCATAGGCTACAATGTCATATTTTTGAGGCCTTTTGACTATTTTAGTTTAGTTTTAGTTTTTGTCTTTGTTTTCTATTTGTGTTATAGTTTAGTTTTTATTATTATGCTATTCTGTATTATGTTAATCTCTGACCTTTACTTTAGTTATCTGCCCTGCTCCCTTAAAATGGAGGCCAAGGAGGCGAGGCCACCTGTTGGTGCAGCTGTCATAATTTGACTTTTCGTTCTGTATATTTATTTTTTTCATTTGTTTTCCTTCAAGTTATGTTCTAGAAATTTTAGACCTCAGGGGATGTGGTTACATTTGTTTTTCGATTGAATATATTTTCAACATCGTTATAATTAAATCAAGTCTTTCCGCAATGCCGTTAGGCAGGATGACTAGGAGTAGACATTACACGATGTCATTACTGGGCAGGTAGAAAATGTTAGTGCCGTGCACTTCCAGGTCTGTTCAGGTTTCTATGAACTCAACTTAAAAAGTCCATCCATCCATCCATTATCCAACCCACTATATCCTAACTACAAGGTCACGGGGGTCTGCTGGGGCCAATCCCAGCCAACACAGGGTGCAAGGACAGGAAACAAACCCCGGGCAGGGCACCAGCCCACCGCAGGGCAACCTAAAAAGTCGCTAGCATTATTTTTTGTGCGTCATTTTGATTCCTGCTTATAAAACCTTTTTGTTTTTCTGTCCACATCAGTTTAGAACATTTGAGCTGTACATTTCTCACCTAAATTTTCAATCCTATCCTTAATAATTCCTTCCATTTTCCTGTGTTGCACGTTAAGCTTACTGGTCTACAGTTGATTGGATCTGCCCAGTTTCCCTTTTAATATAACAGGATAATATTTGCCATTTTCCAGTCCTTCAGAATTCCCCCAGTGTGCAGTGACTTCCTAATAATGTGCGTCCAGACCTTATATTTGTACTCGCTAGCCTCCTTATGACCTCGAGGGTAAATGTTATCTGGTCCTGGTGATTTGTTTGTTTTAATCTCAGCAGCTCTTCTCTCTCTACAATTTCCAAATCCCTCGGTACCTCCTTAATAGTCCCTGTTACCTTTAGGAGGTTATCCACTTCTGCACATCTGAAGACCACAGAGAAACGCAAGTTTAAAGCGCTGTCTGTATTTTTTAATTCTCCTTTATTATTCCTGATGAACTTCACCTCCTCCTTGACTGTTCTTATACTACTAAAATACTGAGAGAATCTCTTTGGCCCGTCCTTCGTCTTATCTGCAATATTCCTCTTTAACTGCCTTTTAGTTTGATGAATATTCTGGTTTTCAACTCTCTTGCTACACCAACGACTCGATTTTGATTTCTAGATTTTCGATCTCCCAGTAGTGAACCTCGGCTAGTTTATACTTTTCCTTTTCTCTTTTCTTCATTTCCTTTCAAAACTCCTGGAACGAGGCCTGTGAATTCCGAAGGCTGCCTGTTGAACTCTGTGCTAGGCCACACTTTGATGAAGGACGCGTCTGGCTTGTGGTCTTTTGATACCTGCACCCATTTTTGTGCTTCGTTGTGGCAGGAGCTCCTAACACTCGTATATCGCTCGCTTTAAAATTTGGCCTCTACAATATAAAGTACAAGTCACAGAAAACAATAATTGGGCGATAAGACAGACACGGACTCCGGCCCTCGTTTTTATTTTTATGCTCTTCTTGTAACCTTTTCCAATGACTCTTTCCACACACACAAAAATTAAGTTGTAAACTTTGTGATGGGCGGCCGGGTCCCATGTCCGGCCGGGACGCCTCTGCTGCATATGTTCCGTGGAAGCAACCACAGGCAGCTCAATACCTCCCCCGGGACACTTGGTGGCAGCCTCCCTGGCCGACAGTGATTCCCAAACCTCCCTCGCAGGGCTCCATGGGAGATGGAGATCCTCCACAGCCTGGTTGGGAGCTGGGGTGGCCACTAGGGGGTGCTGCTTGGATTCCACAGCCCGGCTGGACAAATCTTCAGCCCCACCCTGGCACCTGGAACAATTCTGGGTGGGCTATAAAAGGTGCCAGCCACCACCACTCATTGGCCAGAGTCGGCAGGAGAGGACGAAGCTCCAAGGGAGGAATGGTGGTGCCAGACGGGCGTGTTTTGGTTTACTTGTGCTTATTGTGGGACTGTGTATTGCCTGTGGGGTTCACGGGGAAGATGTGCCCTAGAGGTGAAGAAAAATAAAAGTCTTGTGTTTATTTTATACGTGCCTCCGTGTCAGTCTGTGCTGGGTCGGCGCCAATATAGCGCCTTTGTTACAACTTCTAGCAACAGTTCTCCTGAATTTCATTGACATTTTCCTTCGATTTCAGGGCATCAACCCAAAACGATTCTTTACGCACTCATGGGAACCATCGCCTTCCTAAGTATCGGCCTCTTTGGGTTATTTCTTGCATTGAAAATGAGGTAAGTGCCAAGCTTTCCATTAATGGCTGTTGATGTTTTCTTAATTCACTGATAGCGGCACTTTCATTCTGACAACTCAGGTAGTTGACGTTTATTTTAAAAGTGTCAGTCACAGCACTGGGAACATGAAGTTGGCTCCCAGTCCAGGGTTGTGTCCAAGTTCAGCTTTCTTGTCAGGTGTCCTCAGTACAATTACTTACTTTACTGGTATGTCTTCTTTGAACAGTGACAGTAATGAAACGCAGTAGTGCCACTCGCCTGTGCCCATTCTTGCCCCTTTCATGGTTCTTTCTGTTGGCTTGCTATGTTTTGGAAGATGGCTCGCTGTTGGAATTTATTTGTGACTTTGGCAGGCTTGCCAATTTTACAGGCACCCCTGCAGCTGGCACTGAAGCTCCTCATTTGTGTGATAGAATGCCAGCTCATCCTGTTGGTGACTCGTTCCCAGGTTCATGGCACTTTTGAGCACGATCGCACAGCCCCCTGGCACAGCTGTTGTTGGGAGTAACCTGAACTGAGGGAGCCTCTTCTGGCCTGGGCACCTGCTTTTCTGGTGTTTTTTTTGGAGGTCTCTACCTATTGTTTCAATGTTTAGGACTCTAATTCATGATAACCCCACAGAGCACTTTGTAATCTTTGTAATGGCTCATAAACGCTTCGCAACGTCAAGGTGGTCTTTGTTTCCACTTCAGTCACGTATCTGGTTATGAGGGCACATCAGCAGGGGTCCTGAGCACTTCATTGTCAGATGGCACAGTAAGGCTGTCAAGTGCTTCACTGTCATGAGATGCTGCACTTCTGTGTGATGATCTCCCCACCATACGTAAGCAGGTGAACCTCCTTTTGTGGAGCTACAGATGGTTCAGTTGGCCACCTTTCCTTAATGACCTCTTGGGCACGGCCATCAGCGGTGTGTCTGTCTGTGGAGAGAGTGTCGACCTCATCATTGAGAGGTTTACTTACCACGGCAGTGACTTTCATGTCCCTGGTGACTCTTCCTATGGGGAGAGCATGGGGGGTCATGAGGTCACTGGAAGGGATGTGCGGTGCTCCTGAATCTGCAAAAGGATGAAGGCCCAAGGCTTTAGAGTCCTGGAGTCCTCTGGAGAATCCTTGGGTCCCGCTGGTTTGACTTTGTGTTGCTCATGGAGTCTTGAATGATGGCACTATGGCCATGTGGTGTGATTACCCGAGGGTGATCCAGCTCATTGTTGAGGACCTGAGTGGCTGGACCAGGCCAAGGGGATGCCCATGTAACAACTGGCTGTGGCACATAGATGATCATTTCTGGAGAGGGGACTGGACCGTGTGTGTGTGTGTGAGTGCATGGAGGGTTGCCAACCAGGATCATGTGGTGGGTGTGGCAACTTGCTGTACCAGTATCTGCTCCCCAACCTGACCAGACCTTCAATAAATTGATTTTGCAACTGATGTTGAAGGTCTGGATCTCAACTTTGAGGCTCTGCCACTATGGCTGCTCTGTAATTCCTCTATGATCAGCCTTGTTGTCTCCTGTGCAGTTTAACCAGTCTTCAAAATGACTCCCCTGGGGTTATTGGCAACTCAATGTGCCACACTTGTCCCAGCTCCATGAGACCATGACTCCACTTATTCTAACAGAACTTGGCAGTTGGAGAAGTGGTGGTCCTTCCTTTACTGATGCTGCAAATGCTACACCAGGTCCTGGATCTTAGCGTAGAGAATCACCAGCAACTTCTTAGAAGAGCCCTGAGTGTTGAGCTTCTTCAAGGCACTTGGTGCTTTGCTAAGGTGTTTCTCTCATCCCACTGCTGACACCAATGCAGTGCTGATGTTGAGTGCCAGTGGATCCTTGGAGTTTACTTTGCTGTAACTCATTGTCTTTAAGTTCCACAGGGAAAAAAAAAGTGAGGGTTAAAGGG
Source organism: Erpetoichthys calabaricus (assembly GCF_900747795.2). Taxonomy (NCBI): domain Eukaryota; kingdom Metazoa; phylum Chordata; class Cladistia; order Polypteriformes; family Polypteridae; genus Erpetoichthys; species Erpetoichthys calabaricus. Next base: position 2,175,443 of record NC_041410.2, on the reverse strand, counting down.
TCCGAAGGGGGAATGGCAGAGTATGGGGGGGGGACAAAGCTACATTGGGGACTGATGTTGGTTTAAAATATTTTTATGAATAAATGCAATGCAGTAATTTTATATATTTAATGATTTCTTTCTTTCTCTCTCTTTTTGACCCCCACTCCCTTTAGAAAGTCCAGGTAAGACCAAATATTTGCTTGATTGTCATTAGTAATATTTAAAGGAGATATTTAAAGTGGACCTGTTTGATGAAGCATTCAAAACACAGAAAACATTTGACAAAAATGAGCGAATATTCAATAAAACAAGACGTATAAAAATCAATTATTCGAAATCCGAGCAAACACACTGACCCGCACAATTTGGGCACCCGAGACGTCTCATACCTTACAAGCCCCATTGGGACGGGAGAAGCTCTCTGGACGCCTGTCTGTAAAGCCACTGTGACCACACAATGTTGGTGATTTTTGTTATGGGGTTGTATGGGATATGTCTGGAAAAATGGCAGAGAGAGTCACACCTGTCACAGTTATGCAGAGTCGTCACCTCAAGACAGCCCCACGTGTTGTAAAGACGTCACTGCTGGTCCTCCTCATATCAAGCCTGTAGTGGTCCGGGGCCACTCAGATTCACACCATCGATGGGACGGTGATTCATTTATTTATTTTTTTGGTGGGGATTCCCAAAACGCACCCATCTTTCGCCCGACCCGCACTCACTCACTCACTCACTCACGGGCAGAGACATGAATCCACTAAATCAAATAAGTGAATGAAATACGACACACAACAATAAACACTTAGCGCAAATCACCCACAGCAATGTCCACGAATCAGCAGTAACAGAAGAACTGGTGTGGAGTGAAAGATGACAACCCCGGGGTCAGCTTTCAGTAAGTAACGTAATAAACAGTCCTACCGATAGTCCTGAGGAATCCAAAGACGAGCGACGACTAACCCACCACTATTTACACGACAGGCAGGCACGACACGGTCCATACATCGTTACGCTTGACAATCCAGGGTGTCAATGATATTCCACAGGGGTTTAAGTTAGACGGGACAAACGGGCAAACAGAAACACAGACCACCCCTTATTGCTGGTTTGCCACCCCTGCACCCGCATGCAGTCGTCCAATCAGGGCAATATCCTCGGGGCAGCTGGGAAATGTAGTCCCTCCAGTTGTAGCAGTGCTATGAAGCGTCCTCCAGTGCGGTATGAATTGGTTTAAAGGGTCCTAATGTGGAAAAGATCTTTGACTGCCTCCGTTTCATCCACAAAAACCTTTAAAATCCCAGGGGAAATATAATTTCACAGAAAATGATGGAATTTTGCTGATATGTTTGACTCACGTGACTTGTTTAACTGGGCTGTTTTTTATCGAATGTGCAGTCTGTAAAAATTTACTGAAGCGAGTGATTTCGATGGGACAAAAATGACTGAGGTCCTTCCTCCGTTATTAATTACTTTACCCCACCTACTGGTGTATCAGTCGTCTCTGTCACCTCCGTCACTTTGGGCTACCAAATGAAACAATCGGCTCTTCTGTGGTATCCTCCTTGTCACGCTTCTGGGCACACAAACTTTCCATGAGTGACAGAAATGGAGACGTCAAAGTAATTGAGGGAGACTTTATTAGCATTTTTATTTCCATGTGGACTTTGAAAGTGCTGGTGTGAGCAGACACAGACCACTATGGCATTGCCTAACGTAGTCCTTCTCTGTCTTCTCCACAGCCTTATGTTGTTTGTAACCTTTAAAGCAGTTGTCCTGTCCACACAGTTGGATTTTTTCGGCTCCTTTTGGCATTTTGTTTTGACTTCAGGTTTGCTCCGTAACTAATCAGTGGTCTTGTCTGATGAGCTGCGTATGCCTAATAAGAAAGATTTACACATTCAGAGTGGATGGCAAACGTTTAGAAAATGATATGGCGATGCCAGCTTTTAAAACGAAAGTAGAGGTTTCACATTAATTTGTGTACATAGGGACTAAAGCCTGGTTCATGCTTAACGGCTCCATGCTGGTGCCAAGGCCCACGTGGCACAAATGATGTCAGACACAGAGACGCGCCCCCTCGTTCAGTGGGGTTCTCCTGACTACGTGGTGATGCAAATGCACCAGTGCTTATCCAAAAATGGCAGAAGTGAGGCGATAACAGACTCCACAATGATTCCCCTTTCTGAGACCACACAGATGAACAGATGATGGCACATTTATGGCAGGAAATTGCAAATAGCAGCAGACAAGACAAAGCTGAATGTAACACCCGCAGTCCCTTCAGCACATTTGGTTAATGGAAGTGAAACCTTAAAGCCAGGAATATCCGAGTCTTCTGTCAGCAGAGTCTCATCAAGCGTAGACATCTTTACTGAACGGTCGCTTCCTCGCTGTGAACCTGTTATGTATGTGACGATGACCAAACACTGCCACCTACTGGCTAGGAGAAGCACACGTTTAACGCAGTGAGTAGAAATGGGACATTTAACGTAAAGAAAAAGAGAACACACGGCATAAAGAGAGCCTTTTAAAATGTCTTATGCTGCCAACAATATAATTACAATATTTAGAAAAAGAGTATAAAAGCAATTTTTGATTCTTATTTTCTTTATTGCCTCCTAGATTTTACGACTTGGAAATAAAAATGAAGTATTTCAATCACTTCACGCAAGAACGAATCCAAAGGCTTATATGACTTGTCACGGAGGCCGTGTGGACGTGACGTGCAAGAATGGGAGCTCTGCACACGTTTGAAAGGCTTGCTGACCATCCAAGATGAGGTTATGTGATGTACGCTTTTATGAAATATTAAATTATTTATGGAACAAAGAATGTGGAGAGGTAAACACATGGACCTGAAGGACTAAACATCCCCTGCTAATGGCCAGTGTGTCAAAGAAAGAAACAAACACCGCCATTTGAAACGCTTTTCACACCCGCTGTGCCCCACGTGTACCGTTACAGATTCTCTTAGTTTTCGATTGGATTTGTTTGCTCCTTTATTTGCGTTGCATTCTGTTTTTTATGATCCAATGGAATCTACCTTAATAAAAGGATAAGTGTCTGTATGTCTTTGTATCTGTGTGGTTGCTATGCATTTGTCATTCCAACCGATGGCACATCACAAACATTTATTGTAATAAAATACATTGTAGTTATCGTTTTGAAAAATGGCACATCACAAACATGTAGCGGTCAGGGGCTGCTAAGATTCACACTGTCAAAGATGACGGTGATTTATTTATTTTAATAGAAGAGATTCCAGGAACGTCCCCAGCCTTGGATCGACCCACACACACTCACAACAGAGACAATAAAGCACACTGGGAAAGGCAAACAATTACAAATATAATGACCCAAACATAATTAATGAAAACAGTAATACCACTCCTGACCCCTTCGGCGATATTACATATAAACACAAACACCACACAGCAAAGTCCATAAAAACCAAACCGGATGAAGATGAAAAGTGACCAAGTTAAGTCCAGCGATCTGTATGTTGAAAGGGTGAAGGAAAAATACAGTCCTACCGGTAGTTACTGATGATGAGGATGAAATCAGATGGTTGATTCAGGAGCGCTCCACTCTTCCGGAAAACCAATGAATCCAACACAGTTCTCAGTGCACAGGTAGACAGACGATCCAGACCCCAATGAACGAATACAGTCCAGGACACAATGATTAATTAAAGTTCCAATAACAGCAGGCAGCAACGACAGATAAACGCAACACACACCGCACCAAACAAAACAAACTTTTTTCCCCCCTCTTTTTGCCCTCTGCCCTCCTTTTAACTACCTGTGGCCACCTTTGACCCCAGCAGCCCCAGCAAGGACTGCTGGGAGATGCAGTTCTTATACAGTAGCCCTGCTACAAACATTAACACTGCCTTTACAAATCCCCACACCCAATGGCATATAACAGAGATATATGCATTGCATTTGTCATTCCAACAGGTGGAGCATTACAGACATTTGTAGTAACGCATTTTATTACTACAAATGTTTGTGATGCACCATCTGTTGGAATGACAAAGGAAATACATTTTATTACTATATGCATTCCATTACAGCACAAGAGTTCACATCTAAATACTGAATGGATGAATATGTGTGCACATCTGTTCTCATGCAGAAGATGAGGGTGACTTTCAACGGTAATCAAATACTTTTGCTCACCACTGTAAACACTGGGGTGTGTGATGTGGTCCAGACAGACCCCCGTAGGTTTTCCTGTGTGGTAAGCCAGTTGCTTGTGGTTTGTGGTTTTCTTTTCAAGTACTGAGCTTTAGGCAGTCGGGTTTCTATCACTTTCATTTTTGACTTGCTCTCAGTTCTTTGGCCTCTTTGGTTTTCATCTTGGCCTCTTTATAAGGCCGCACTTTTCTTTCTGTTTCCTCGTCGAGTACCCAAGAGACTCACAGCTGTGTGTCCTTCATGAAATTTGTAAAGCGAGTGCTTTGCATCTCACCTGTGAAGTTCTGCCAGCACCCCGTCAAGAACACTCTGACAATGGAGCTGAGTTGAAGCTCTTTAGTCTGAGCACACAACTGAAGATTGTGAACGATGTCCATAAAATCGACTTCGACAGAATTCTCTAAGTCAAGTAACGGATCGCATTAGAAGACGTGTGACAAGAACAGGCCGGCGAGCCTCACTGAGGCTCTCCAAAATAACACCAAAGAACCAGAATCGAGTTTCCTCGCCAAGTGCAGACATGTACAGTATAAGGAATACTTTACTCGGTCAGTGAGGTGCACACATGAAGACAAACAAACACGGCCGTGACCGACCAGCTGTAAATACGACTCGGAGAAAATCCACTGGAACACCTGGACAAAAACAACAAGAACAATAAATAGTGGATAAAACTGTGAATACAAAACGAGCGCAGTGACAGAATCACCAGAGTACAAAATCAAAAAGAGTGCAGTTGTGAGGAACTTTAAATATGGGAGGTGCTTTCTGCAAAAAAAGGAAATAAAAATTAAACTTATAAAATGAAAACACAATCTCTCCTTTGTTATTTATTTTTAAAAGACTACTGCTGCAAAAATTAAAAATAAAATGAAAGAACACCATCTGCAATTTCATAGAGCAGTGAAGCTGCAAACGTGAAAAGTAAAACGCAAATAAGCTCTGGCGCCACCTGCTGCTCATTGCATTGTCACTTTAAGTTCTCAACATGCAAATGTATTTTAATTTGTGCGGGTCAATGGGCGGGGCTTTACACCTCGATTTCCCACAATTCTTTGTCCTTTGTAGCTACTGTGATCGATAGTCTGCGTCTCACCATTAATTCATGTGATTTTGATCTTTTCACCTCCATACTGCGAGCTTCACAGCAAAACCATCTCACAAAATCCAAAGACTGCTCATAATTGTAGATCTGGAGTAAGTAATGTGCTGTTTAATTACAAGAATTAACCTGACAACAATTAGCCTTTGTTACATCATCACTTGCATTTATTTACACTGAAGCGGAAACGGGATGCTTTGTGTTTTTGAAGTATTTTATAATAAATGTACCCCTCTACAGTTTTCAGCACCTCCTCCTCCTCCGTCCCATTTGCTCGTAGTTAACCGACGACTCCATCAGACTCTTTAGTGTTATAACTTTTTAAAATAAGGTGATACAGTAGTGATTATTTTATTTACTATGAAGACCTTCCATAATCTGTCATTTTCGTTTAATTCATACTTCTTTTTATTTTTTTAACATTGATAAGATTTTTTTTTTAATTCACCTCACTAAGAAATATATAAATAACAAATATGAATGTTGTGATGGACGGCCGGCATTTCAGTCTGGCCGGGACGTCCCTCAACAGAGAAAAGGAGGGAAAAGTAGCCTTTTCAGGGCACTGCATCCCCCAGGACACTAGATGGCAGCTTCCCTGGACGGAAATGGTTCCCCAGATTCCCTCAGGGCATCATGGGACATGGAGTCCGTTTCATCAGCCTTGTTGGATGCCGTGGGTGCCTCCAGGGGGAGCTCACCAAGAACCTGAGGACTGTTACTGGTACAACAACCCGGAAGTACTTTGGAGTCACGAGGACGGAAGCCGCAGTACTTCCGGGATACTTGAAGAAGGAAGATGTGGCGTTTGACCTGAAGAAGAAATACTTCTGGGTCATGGACTATAACAGGACTCTGGGAGTTGGGAGGTTGAGTGATGGAGCTGCTGGGAGGAGTGGAGGATTGATTATTGTTATTGATTATTATTGATTTGAGAATTGTGGAGTGTGCAGTGCTTTGTGCACTTTATTTAAGAATATTAAAGAAATTATCCTTGGGGCTTTTAAACGTGTGTCCTGGACGTCTGTCTGGTGGGTTTAGCGGGGCAACAGCGACCCCTAGCGTCCACAACGTATTATCTATCAGTTCATTTCATATTTATACAAACCGCAATCAAATTTCAGACCATTCTAGAAAGTTTTGAACATATCATTCTAAAAATGTAATTCCAAAATATTCTTGCATAGGTACTGTAGCTGCGTTTTCCCAAAGTTTCCAAAATTCTGCAGCTGTAACTCAAAAAAATGCGATTCAACAAAGGCCTGATGCGCAGAAATGATTCCATAGACAAAATATCTTCGTTTTTTAAAGTTTAGTTAAATTTTAAAGTAAAACAGTTCACACAAAAAAGAAAATTAAAATAGCAAAAAAAGGAAAAATTTATAATAAGAAAAAATTCAGTTCAAAGCTTAATCTTGTTATATCTTAAATCGTTACTAATCACTTATAATTTCTGAACCGTTTCAAAACGGTCAGAAAACTGTGTGCTTATCCCATTTCTAAACTTAAAATGGGTTTATCAAGTCCCTCTTTACTGGGACCTGCTCTAAACACAACTGAGCTTATTATCACACAGTTTCTCAGTTACAGTAAGAAGGTTCTATCTCTTGCTAACTTATAGGGGGGAAAGATTATATCATAAGTTATGACTATGAAAGAAATTTATATTCTATTCAAATTAAGCAAACATTAATATGAGTTTAACTCAAAACTTTAACTTTCTAAGGTTGGCTCTTACAGGTACAAACATATCCTTGAATTGCATTATTTTGATATCGTATTATCTTTATGTTTGCATGTTTATGTGATCAGAGAATTGTTTCTGTGAAATGACCTCCATCGTGACTGGAATCCCCTTTAATGTCTACAGCTCATCAATCTTAATAATCTTCTGAGCTGCACACAGTATGTGGAATTGAATTTACAGCAGAATTATTTAAGAAGTGTCACCAGACGTGAAGCCATTTTCTGTGCACAACAGAGAAGGCCCTGGCCGGTTTATGGGTGTTTTCCTGTTATAATTCACACACATACAGTACAAGAACGACAAAGAGGTGTGCGGCCTGCCAAAGAGAGTCAAAATAGGACTTCATACTAGCCTGTCCAGGTAAGGCTCACTCCCGGAAAGTTCCAGAAGATCTCGACATATGTCTCACCAGAAGGGGAAGGGAAAAGCGTTATATAAATAAAATGTGTCATTATTTACTACTAGCTGTGTAAGCCCCTGCTGTAAAAAGCCCGGGCTCCTCTGGCACTTAAGTCAATCAATCAATCGCTTGCATCAGTTGTGTATTAGCGGCTAAGTGAGGTTCTCTTTCCTTAGCGGTTTTGTTTTGCCGATGTGCTCACCTTCTTGTGTTTTAGCTGCTAAGCGAGTCTTTCCTCTGCAGTTTAAATTTGGCGACAGAGTCGAAATCTTTGAGCTTCATGTTGTACCCTCGCACTTCCGGGTCGGACAGACACACACAAACACTCACACTTCCACATGTAGACACTTAAATATAGGATTAAATCTCTGACAGGTAATGAGCGAAGTCCCACAAGAAATGTATAAAAGAGGATACATGGAAAAAGTATGAACATACAAGTAAAGGCTCAAAAGTGCAAAAGGAGTTGTCAAAAGGAAATTCTAAGCAACAATATCCCAAAAACACAATCCAAAAGTAGAATCCAAGACCCAGAAAAAGTTCAGACTAGCAGTCATAATCAAAGGAAATGCAAAACTTATAATAATATGACTGAAGTTCACCAGAGCGGATGCACTGCCCCGCCTTCTTTTATGGGTTTGGGGCGGTCCCTATCAGTGATGGACAGTGTGGCCCCTCCTCTTGGGGCTCCACCTCCAACACAGCGGGAACATAATGACATTCAAAATGACAGTAAATAAATAGTCTCAAAAATAATAAGACACAAAACATTTCTACAAAAGAACAACTGGACAGAGCAATACTGACAGAAACAATAATAATAATAATAATAAATTTTATTTATATTGCACTTTATATTTTAGCAATCCTAAAGTGCTACAGAGTAAAAATAGAATAATAAATAAAAAAACAGAAGAATCTATAAAATACTTTAACAAAATGACTTTCTAAAAAGATGAGTTTTTAGGTTTCGCCTAAAGGCCTCAGTCGACTGTGGGGCTCTCAGGTAATCAGGGAGGGCGTTCCACAGCCTCGGCGCCACCGATGAAAACGCCCTGTCACCCATGCTGCTGAGCTTAGTTCTGGGGACTTGAAGAGTGTTAGTGAGTACAGAGCGGAGGGAACGTAAGGAGTTATGAGGGGTAAGGAGTTCCTGTAGATAAAGAGGGGCATGTCCATAAATGCACTGATGGGTAAGAAGGGAGACCTTGTACTCTATTCTGAATGAAACAGGGAGCCAGTGAAGGGTTTTCAGGATTGGGGTGATGTGATCATACTTTCGCACCCTCATCAGGATCCTGGCAGCGCTGTTCTGAATATACTGGAGTCTCTGGATACTCTTGCCAGGAATCCCGATGAGGAGCGCATTACAGTAATCCAGCCTGGAAGAGACAAAGGCATGGACGAGCTTCTCTGCATCTGCCAGGGTGAGTAATGGACGGAGTTTGGCGATGTTCTTGAGATGGTAAAAAGATGACTTACAGAGATATTTGATGTGGGTGTCAAAAGTAAGTTGGGAGTCCATTCTAACACCCAAATTAGTAACAGATGTGGAAAGAGGAATATTTTGGCCAGAGAAAGTAATACTGGTGATGGTAGAAGAGCGAAGATGATGTGATGTACCAACTAAGATGGCTTCTGTTTTGGATCTATTCAACTGAAGAAAATTGAGCCTCATCCATGCCTCTATCTCCTCCAGGCAGGTAGTCAATGTAGATGTTGGCAGAGGAGCAGTAGAGGAGGTGGGAGTAGTCCTGAGGTAAAGCTGAGTGTCATCGGCATAGCAATGGAACGATAAACCATGTCTGCCAATGACAGTTCCAAGGGGGAGCATGTAGATAGTAAAAAGGATAGGGCCCAGCACAGAGCCCTGTGGAACACCACAGGTGACGTTGTGGGTGTGGGACTTTGCGCTGCCAAGGGCGACATGCTCAGTTCTGCCAGTCAGGTATGATGTAAACCAATTTAGAACATTTCCTGAGAGTCCAATAGTGTATTGCAGGCGATGAAGAAGGATGTTATGGTCTATTGTGTCAAAAGCAGCTGTCAGGTCAAGGAGGATAAGTAGTGAAGGTGAACCAGTATCTGCCGTCATCAGAAGATCATTGGTGACCCTGACCAGGGCTGTTTCGGTGCTATGGTCAGGGCAAAAACCAGACTGAAACTTTTCAAACAGATTGTTCAGTTTGAGATGATCATGAAGTTGATGAACAAATGAACAATACTAAAAAAATAGTGAAAAAGACAGAAAAAAAGAAACTTAAATACATGCTGCAGAGGAACCCTAGTTATAACATAACATTTCGCAGGCCTCACACCAAGTTTCTGTGTTGTGTGCTGCTCCATTATAACAAACCAAGGAAGCTCATAAGGTATCTGTGATGCCCAATGCCAGCTTCCTATGGCATTACCTTTGGCAGGGCATCCAGTAGACTGTTGACCAAGAATGGACCAGCAGCAAGCGAGAACAAAGTATTTCTGATCAGAAAGAAATAAAGTACCTGCAGTGCTTCATAAAATCAGTGTCTTTTGAAGAACAAATAAAAGTTCAAATGATTTCATTAAAAGCACAACAGACAAATAAAACAGTTAGTCACTTTCAAGAGAGATCCATTAAAATCAGCGTGTAAAAAACAAAAAAAACAAGGAAACATCCAGTCCTCCCGGACCCTGAACCTGAGTGTCACACTAAGTTTACAATCCACCTGGGACCTCGGCTCAGACCCCTAGCAATGTGCCCATGGCCACAGTTGTGCCAAACCCTGCAGAGAGAGCAGCTTCTCTTAGCTTCACACACAGCTCCACAGGTAGGCATCTCTCCCGACATCGCCTTCAACTCGCCAGCCTGCACTGCTACTTCACTTGTTGCTCAGCAGTTCCAAACTTCTCGTCTCAGCTGGATCACGTCTTGCTCTCTCTCAACTCTACGGTAAACTACAAAAGCTTAGCCCACCCTGTTCCATTCTCATCTCTCACTTGCCTTCTTCTAAAAGTTCTTTCTCTTTTATGTTGTTCCTTTCATAGCCCCTCTCCTCCTTTTTCTGCAGTACCAACCCCAGCTGATGTGGTACTCACGCTGCACCACTAAATCGAAATCACCTCATAGGCGTCACAAAACCTAAAACACAAACAAATTCCCCCCAGAAACAGCCTGCTAAGACACACACCACAACACAGCCTCCTCATCCAAAGCTTTGCTTAACCCTACCTGACGTGGGCACCAGCCTCTTGTAAACTAGCTCCTAAAGAGCAAAATGAAATACTTACAGTGCTGAAAAATTACATGAAGGGTGCAAACACAAAAACATGAAGAACACACAGAAACATAATCAGTGCAGAAATTACTCTGCTAAAGTCTTGTGGAGAAAGTCCTTTAATTTCACATGAACAAATTATTAAAACTGCAGTAGAGCAACAGCAAAGCAAAAATAGAAACAAAAAGAAAATATAAAAATTACTCTCAACTGGCTGTGGTACCTGAAACTAAGCATAATAATGAGCATCAGCATGATGGCCACGGTGACAATGTCACGACAACACAAGATCTAGGACACAAATGCAAGCGAGTGCCAGCAAAGTATGACATTTATAAAGCAGGGTCTTTACCAAGGCAAAATGGGGGGCAAGGCCTCCTAAAACTACACATAAGGCAGCCCAGCACAGGTCCACCCAAACTCAGCCAGGACCCAAAGACTACCAGCTGGCTTTAGTAGGAACAGGCCTGAAAATGGGGAGCTGGCAAAATAACACAAAATAAATCAAAACCCCACACAGAGGAGGATAACCGTAAAACTCTGGATTGTGCATCCCAAGGGCAAAGAGGAATCTTTATAAATTAAGGATTGGTTTAACGAAAGTGGAAAAATACAAAGAAAAGCTAAACAGGGTAAACAGAGGCACAAGGAGTTACCTGAAAGTCAATCCTAAGCAAACACGTTCCAAAACGATATTCAAATATCAGAATCCTTAAGACAGTGAGAGGATCAGCAGGAAACGACAAAATCCATTAACAATAAACCGCAATAATCCGATCCACCACAGTTAATGACTGACCTCCTGCTCCTGAGCCTTCTCAGCTCACTTATATGGCAAGAGGGAGGGCTCAGGAGTGCTGATGTCAGGGTGGCCCCGCCTCCTGGGGCTCCACCCACAAAGAACAAGGAACAACAGAACATTTTACAGCACAGAAAATAATTCTAGAATTACAAATGAAAACAATGGAATTAACATAAAGACATGAAAAACAATTAAGAAAAACAACAATATAAATAAAATAGAGATAAATTCATGCTGACGCATAACAGGCACCACATAACTTTAGGTTTACTGCTGGTTTTTGACCTGACAATTTCAGTTCTTACCGCCATTGGAATCAGGCAACAAGCAAAGAACATCAGTGGAAGGGACGGAGTAAACACAAAAGGGCGCACTCTTACTGGGACCAGTCATTCATTCATTTATTTAGCTATTGTCACAAAAAACAGAGACAAGAGTCATAAAAAGGTTTGGGGCAGCCACCTGTATAATAATCCCTGTCTGCAAATGGATACATTTATAACTCTGATGTGCACAGAGCAGAGTCCAAGATGGAACTTATGAGATAGTTGAACATGGTGGATTTAAAGGCCAGAAAGGGAAATGACATCATTAAGGGCGGAAGTGGAAGGGTTCTCTTCCATGGGCTTGGAACCGGACATGACGTCATCAAAGGTGCTGGAACTGGGAGGCTCTTCTTCTATGGCTTCTATACTGGAAGTGACGTCATCCAAGGGGCCAGAACCGGAAGTTACATCATCGGGGCCCGGTGGAATTTCCCATGAACGGTCTGCAGGAAAGTGAGAAAAAGAGTAAGCAAACTCTGCCACCCCCTGGACTGGTGTGGAATTGCTCCCATTTAGACCCTTAAGCTGCCTCCCATGCGTGCCTGTGTGTATGACACTATTCATGTTGCAATCCCACCATCTTTTTCAGTTGCTTCTGGTGCTAATCACACAAACACACATCCACACTTGGGCAAAGTCTTTGAAATGGAAACGGAAAAGTAACAAACGCAGGAGAAAACCAACAAAGATATGAGGAGACTGAAGAGCCCAAGATCTGAGGCCACAGCCTGCACCAAACTGCCCTCCATGAACAGAACTGCTGGTCTGCACCAAAGTGAACAGTGTCACCTCTTACTATTTTTGGTGTCATTGAGCGGAAGTCATGAGAAGTACATCTAAAAATGTCACTTGCCCCTCCTCATAGACGCCTTCTTCAAAGAACGTCAGTCACTTGGAGAGCCTTCAGACTTGGACTGCTGTTTGAGAAGATCTGCACACATCCGGCGTACGGAATTGTAAAACTCGGAGAAGAAGGTAATGTGGATTTTTAAATCTCATTTCTATCAGGTGAATGTAATGAACTTCAAATTTTAAATGTTAAACTCATGCTGAAAAAATGAAAAGAATTAAAATGTTAAGCTGTGAAGGACTGGTGCCCCAGTCCAGCTTTGCACTCGATGCTTGTTGGGCTCCAGTGTCCCGGTGACCCTGCTCTGGATAAGCAGGATTGTATGATGGACAGACAGATGGAAAAATGTTAACTTAAAAAATCATTAATAATCAGAAATGGGGGACTAATTTGAGCTCTTCATAGAATTTAGAGAGGAGTAATAACTTATAAAGTAGATAAATCTGGGAGTTATGGTGGCACACTGGTTACCACTGTGACCTCCCAGGTGCTCTCCTCCTGTTTGTCCCGTGGACAGAGAACCTCATCCTCCATACCTGTCGAGTTTTAATATGGCTGCTCTTCTAAACTCATCTGAGGTTCCTCGTTTTCTGTTTTTATCTTAGGGTCACCACACAACATGCTCCTCTGGCTGTTTTTGGCTGCTGTTCCCCATGTAGCTGGTAAGATCAGAAGACCTTCACTTGATTTTAAAATGCTGTTTATTCTTATGGCTGAATGTAATGGCAGACGGTTTGTGGTTTCTACTCTTCCTGTAGTTTTACACTCATCCCTTTCTATTTTTATAACTCTTGTATTTCTGTACTTTTCTCCTTTTTCTGAGCCCCCCTCTCAGCTATTTGACTGACATCAGGATGCCCCCCAGTTGGTGCCAACTTGTCCCGTGGCCTTATTGAACTGTCCACATGTCTCTGGCCACCAGGACTGTTTTGTCTCCTTCTGTCTTTCTGGTAGTTTTGAAGTTCACAAATGAAGTTGAGGTTTGTGTGCTCCGCTCTGCTCCTCAGACGGTTTGCACGTCTCTCTGACAGTCGTTTGTCTCCACCAGCGAGCTCTTTGAAATGTTCTAACAGTTTATCAAGGGTTCAGGCTCAGTAATGTGCAAAAAGAGCTTTTAACACCCAGCAACCATTTTAGAAATTAAAAAGGGAAGTGCGGGCAGGAGGTCAGCTGTGTGTGACACTGAGCTCAGTGGTCAGCCATATTTGTGTTACAAGAGAGATGAGACCACCTCATTTATAGAACTGATGTTCTTCAAGGTTATCAGCTCCTCAGCTCAGGTGTTTGCACCTGAAGAATCTAAGGGATGGGATCCTAAGGTTTACTCTTGGTTGCAGTTTGGCCGAATCAGACTATGATCTCCAGCACACAATGAAGGTCCGTTTCAGAAGGTAATGTCTTGTTCCCTGCAAGTAAAGTAAAGTTGAAAGTTTCCAAATTTCTCTTGGTATTGCATATGAGAAAAGACATGGGGGACAAACTAAGGACAAACTGAAGATATTCTATGTTCATTGGGTCATTAGTGTCACCTCCGCAGGTGAAGAAAAGTTCTTCCTTGCTTGTGTTAATCAACTTCCATTTGTCTGGTCTTTGAGTGGGAAGACATTGGTGGGACTGAGGAGGCCTGGTCAGCCCATCTTAACAAGCGCTCACCACTGGCCTTACTAGCATAAGTAGATGAACAGTGATGATGATGATGATGATGACGATGATGATGATGAAGATGATAATAAAAGGTAAAGGCCTCAGTCCCACACAACAACTTAAGCCCCTTCAGTGTACTGATGGGGGCATCATACTGCTCTTTCACAAAGTACCTCAGATGTGCTCCATTCAGGAGACATATTGATATTCTGTATTGATAACACATCAAGTCAAGTGGTAGATAAAAGCATGGATGACACACAGAACATCCTTCTCTTTTAGCTCAATCTCAGGAGTTCAATTTCCCCTTTTAATGTTGTTTAGAGAATTAAAACTTGTTAGTCTAACGCCTCTCACTACCTGGAATCAGTGCTCTTGTGATGTCAACGTATTCACCACACCAAAAACTTGCCATGCTAGTTTCAATTTAATTAAAAGAGGACAGAAGTTACACCCACTGATGATGCCATCAGAGACTGGTGACGAGTGGCATGTCGAGTACCTCATGCAAGTAAGAATTTCAGTGGCTTCTTTGACAATAAGGACCCTATAAGCCTACAAACATCTTTGGAAGTGGCATTCAGGAATTGCACCCAAATACATTTACAAGATTGATTTGTCTGGTAGGGCAGGTGATCTTTTAGCTGTCATTTATAAGATCTTCAGTGCCTGAGCTTCTTTCTCTCAGACTTTGAGTCTGTGAGCTTCTATTTATGTGTTTGTGGTCTTATTGGTATCTTAGATGTAAGTGATGTGGTCAGACCAGTTCCTGCTGTAGTCACCATGGATGGTGAGCTCTCAGTCTCACATGCTTCATTCTTCCTGTTCAGTTTACAAACCTCACAAGTCACAAAGTCTAAAGATGTGCCCTTCAGGTATATACAGCATTTCCTGTTGATATGAACACCACTTATTAAATACAAAGTGCTAACACCACACGGGCGTCAACGCTGACGACGAGAGGACAACCACCATTGACCTCAGAGCAGCACGTCCAGATCTGTAATGGCACTTCGCCTTTGTCCAGTTGCTGTCATTCCTGTTATCTCAGGGCCAGTAGATGACGCTTTGACCTCAGTGGTCCATGCAGCACAGAGAGGCTACACTGGCAAGCATGGAAAGAGAGTGGGCTTTATGTTCTGCTGTTCAGGGCTCCTGCTGATGTCCACTGTGATGCAAGGCTCTCTTTTTACTAGCAAAATAAAAAATATTATTATTGTTACTGGGCGGCACGGTGGCGCAGTGGTAGTGCTGCTGCCTCACAGTTAGGAGACGCGGGTTCGCTTCCCAGGTCCTCCCTGCGTGGAGTTTGCATGTTCTCCCCGTGTCTGTGTGGGTTTCCACCCGGTACTCCGGTTTCCTCCCACAGTCCAAAGACATGCAGGTTAGGTGCATTGGTGATCCTAAATTGTTGCTAGGTGTGTGTGTGTGTGCACTGTGGTGGGCTGGCGCCCTGCCCAGGGTTTGTTTCCTACCTTGCTTCCTGTGTTGGCTGGGATTGGCTCCAACAGACCCCCCGTGACCCTGTAGTTAGGATAAAGCAGGTTGGATAATGGATGGATTATTATTATTATTATTATCATATCATATGGAAAAAGATGACCTGCTGTGGTTACCCCTAAAGGGAACATCTGATAAAAGAAGAAGATTATTATTATTATTATAGCAGAAAGTGTCCGTCCTCCACTCTGACATGTGCTCTTGTGTATGTACTTCAGTTTTCCTCTTTAATGCTGGAGTGTGCACAGCTTCACTAAACTCCATTTCATTTACAGTTTGTCTTTGTCCTCAGGTCATAACACCACTCAGAGTTCCAGTAGTGGGGTCTCTCCTCAGTAACAGGAGGTCATTAGGGGAGCTTAAGCTGTTTGCTTACATTGAACTTTAATAGAAGGTGCTGCCATTTTCTAATGGACTCCTGCATGTGCCAAGTCAGACTTGTTTAGTAGTACAGGTAGCTGCTGTTCTGAAAATTCGACTTACGACCGCTACGGCGTCTTACAGGTAAACGACAGTGTTCACTACTCCAGCTCCGTAGGCCGTGACTCATTCATCTCAATCTCAGTTTATTACTTGAAGCTATTTCAATGACATTCAGTTACATTTTTCAGTTACATTCGACTACGTTCATTCAGATCAACAAGAGGTTCTTGAGGGACTGTGGAGGCCTAGCAGGATGTTGCTGTCAAGTTTGGATTGGACAGAATGGCAGTTCATTCAGACAGGCTTTAATTTGGAGTGTGGCTGAGGTGTCTGACCATTTCTGTTAAGAATTTAAGAAGAGGATTGTAAAAGTAGTTACTGGTGCCTGACGTTCAGAAAAACATCTCCTCAGAAAAACCAAACCAGAGTAACGAGTCAAACCTAAAGGAAGCCAAAAGCTGACATGTTCCCCTAATTCGACTTTTCTTATGGATCGTCTCCTTTAGAGGTCTTGAATTTCTATCAATCATTAGTCAATTCTAAAGGCTGGCTTCACGTTTCATGCGTTATTTGCAGAATCTGATATTCTAAGTATTATTTTTATGGCTGCAGCACATTTTTCATATTTCTAATAAGTTCATGTTTGATGGGTCTGTTATTTGTTGTGTGTTTTGAATGCTCTATCGCGGTCTGTCTGTAAAACCATCTGAAATTGCAAAAATTAAAATTGAATCAAATTGCAGTTACAGTCAAGGAACGGACAGAAGAAAGATTAAGAAACCTTTGAAATTCCTCTAAGCCCACTAAACTTTATTATTAAGTTAAAAAGAGAAAATCCTGTCAGAACTGTCCAGTCACTCACCTGCACACCGTGGCCAGCTGCACAAAAGTTGGGACACCAACCAAGTCTTCCTGTTTAAGGACAGCAATGAAAAGAAAAATCACACCTCTCGTGCAAAACAACACAATTCATCCATAATAAGGATCATCAGTGGAGCGCCATCTGTTGGATCACTCTTAGTGCAAATGCCACCTCCACTTGTACTGCACAAACCAGAAGGGGCGGGGCTAAGTGTCATCACTGGGGGTTTCTCAGAAGGAGAAGCGAATGCCAGCGACAGCGCCCCCTCTCGCCCCAGCAGGTCATCACAAACCTCAGTCGAGCCTATGAGGAGATCCTCTGACGTGCACATGTGACAACACACACACTCCCTCGCACACACTCAGACGCCAGCTCATCTTAGACGCACACTCACTCACCTCACACACACACACACACACAGACATCTTTGTGCTGTGGGAAGAAAACAACAAAAAGCCAAAGGGATGAGGGAAAATGTGCAGACTGGAAAGAAGCTGAAGGGCAGCAGCACTAAGCCATGAGACGGAGCCTTGTCACGATGGAGGATGACAGCGTTTATCCATTTTTCACATAATTTCCTAATAAGCCTTTATAATATTTAGAATTCACTTTAGTGTTCCTGGGTACAAACTCATCTTCTACAAAAAAAGATGAACCAAAACCGGCCAGAAGTGCAGCAGACTCAGTTTAAAAATCCACTGGTTGGAAGTTCAGCCTGAAGACACCTAAGCACTGAAATGGAAGGTAGAAGGATGAAGACTCCTACATCAGTTATTTTATGTTTGGTTCTTGATGGATAAATGTGTAGGATCATTGGATTCTCATTTTCTTTGAACATCACAATTTGTTCATATTGATGAATTTTCAAATAATTTCCAATTAAGTCCAAAAAGATGATATAATTTAAGACCACAGAACGAGGTCTGTCCCATGACCAGTGGTCTTTTGTTGTGCTCACTTGGGCTGACATTAACCAGACCTGCTCGTCCCCCCAGACCCTCATCTTAAACTGCTGAAAAATGGAAAGAAGAATCAGTGAAGTGCAGCGGCCTGTCAGCCCTCAAAGCTCTCAGGTCACTTCACTGTCCAAGGGGCTGGTGCTGCTGTAGTGACGGGCAGAGGATGTTGGGAGAGACCACAATGAAAAGGAAAGAAAAGCAAATGGCCAGCAATAACAGACTGATTAAACTGAAGTCAAGCAGTTATGAAAAATGACAAATGGAATATAAGAACAATTGTAATGGAGGATGAGATTTTAGAGCTCTGGTTTGTGCAAAGAAAAAGTGAAAAGTACAAAAGACCACCACAAGCAGCCCCTCAACTCCAGCTGTAAAAGGTGAAAGGACTAGTGGAGCTACATTAGAGAACAATGGAGGTGAACACAAAGAGACGAGGAAGGAAAGAGAAACGTCAGACTGGGGAGACTCAGCAGTAAAGTCAGGGCTGTCAGCCGCCTGTCGTGAGTCCTTTTGTATCTTTGGTTTTTATGTTTGTGAATGTTATTAAGGTACATAAAGAGGAGCAGAGGCGTCTTCATCTCTGTCTTATCATTGTGGACTGAACTCAGAATGTCTGACTTTACCTTTTGTTCACTTTTGTGATTTACAGATTTGAGTGACTGGGGAGCCGAATACAAACCAAAGAGGATCTGCACACTTGGAGGGTCAACTGTGAGGATTAACTGCACATACAAACATCCAGCAGATGTTAATGTTACAAAGAAAATGTGGTTTTTTGGTCCTAATGAAAACGAGACAACTAAAGATCAAATAATAGCAGAGTATCCTAACAATGGGCAGAGAGTACCCAACAGTCACAGACAGCGAGTTCAGTTCCTGACTAACAAAAAGAAGAAGACGTGTGACGTGAAGATCAGCAACGTGAGCCAAGAGGACAGCGGCTACTACAAGTTTAGAATCGAGGGGACAAATCACTGGACACAATTGCCAGGAGTCCACGTGACAGTCACAGGTGAGGAATGTGTGTGTGGATTTCATTTAACAATTGACAGCGCACAGCTGCTGGCCCAGAATTCAGGCCTGGTGTCCGTGTGGACCTTCTCCATTTTCTGGACCCCTTTGTGTTCTTTTCTCTAATTTTGTTGCCCCCTGCCCAGCATGTCAGGTTCATCGCTGACTCTGAACTGGCCTGGCGTGAGTGAGTGTGAGCTGTGGCTGAGTGTGTCCTGAGGTGGACGTCTGCCCACTGCAGGCTTGTTACTTGTGTTGCACTTCATGTTTCTTGATAGACTTTGCACTAAACATGTTTAGCAGATTATTTCATTGTTTTACTTCCAGTTGTTTCCATTTGCTCTTCTAATCATATAAATGTGATTAAATTCTTTGTCCAGTGTAGCCCCATGAAGGAGGACCACTGGTGGTGTTTCTTGACACTTTTGTCCCCTTGCTAGTGATGGACGCTGACTGGACACTCAGTCTATAAATGGCAACACATCTCATGCTGGACGTTGTAGCTGATTTCCCCCAAACCCTTCACGTTGACTGCAGGATTTCATTAATTGTGATGTCATGACGGTCACTTCTACCAGTCTGCCCCACTCATGGGGTCTCACAGTCCGCGGGCGTCGTGATGATTAGAATTTCTGTTTTATTTTTCCTTTTCTGTCCACAGACACACACAGCAGAGTCACTGCAGTGAGTTAAGACGTAACAATGATAACAAAATGCATGTAAATAAAATGACACCAGGGAGGGCACTGAACGGCTTCTTTGTTTCTTCACTTCCTGAAGGTCTAAAGGTTGAAACAACAGCAGAGAAAGTAAAAGAAAATGACAGGGTGACCCTGAGGTGCACATCAAACTGCAGTCTCACCGAGATGACCTTCTCCTGGGTCAGAAATGGAGAACATTTAAAAGAAACTTCAGAGACGCTTGTAATTCAGAAAGCCTCTTACAAGGACCACGGCAGCTACTGGTGTCAGACTGGAAACATCACATCACAAGCACATCACCTGAATGTGGAGTGTGAGTCGAGATTTAAGTTCAATCAAAGCTGCAACTGAAAGTCATGAGATTCTCTAAGACTGGAGAAAGACAATCCAAGAAATTAAAAATACAAATAAAATTTGAGAGGCTTTGACATCCATAAGACACAAGTGTGTGAGACGAGATACCTGAGGGAGTCTGATTCTCTTATTTCTTTGAATTCTCTTTTAGTTTCAGATACTTGATCATTAAAATGGCTAACCTGATTTTCAGAATATCAGCGTCTGGCACTCCTGCTTGTCTTTAGCTGTGGATGTCCTTCCATTTTCTACGACTGCTGTGTCTTTGTTGGAGGCAGGCAGCCCATCACAGCACTGAGGTCTGAACAAGACAGGTGTCCATTGAAGGCCAAGTCCTACATGGAACATTTAGTGTTGAGGAAAGGAGAACACAACAGGGACATCAAACTGAGGCCTGGCTGCTGTGTGGCAGACCACCGAGCCACCATCTCTGTAACCCACCTCAGGGGACATGTGACAAAAGCACCAATCCTGACATGTCAAGAACTCGCAGCTCCATTTCTCACTAATCTTGCTTTGTCCTTCTTTATTTTAGATGCCCCCATGAATACAGAAATCACAGGACATCCCATCAATTGTATAGTGAAAGGGACATCGGTGACTTTAAACTGCAAAGCCTCGGCAAACCCACCCAGCAACTACACCTGGGTCAAGGAGAACAGCAGCCATGTTAGATCAGGAGAACAACTGCACATCAACATGGTAGATGAAAATCATGCCGGGTCTTATCACTGTGAAGCCACCAACATCCATGGGACGGCCAAGGCGGCAGCTGTCACCCTGACTGTGGTCGGTGAGTTTTTGGTTTGTTCTTTCCTGAAGTGAATTCTCACTGCCGACACTTCATGGGCTTTACTTTCTTCACAAACGTTCCACACGTTTATTTTTGAGGTTTTGATCCCGCCATATAATTTGGATTCCAATAAATGATTTTCAGAAGAGATGCGGGTGCAAATCCCAGAGTGTCCTGCACAGAGTGACCCCTTCACTGTCTGACACATCAACGTCAGGTTTTGTGTATTTTAGGCAAAACCTTCCATCGGTAACAGAGCAGCGTTGAGGTGTCATAAGAGGAGTCCTACATGTGAGCAGTGCAGTCAAAGTCGCCTCCTGAAGACGGAGTGGAGCACCACACGTAATAACAGAAGACGAGTTTGAACATTTGACATCCCGTTACACCCGCCCAGTGGATGGTGGGTTTAGAAAACACAGAGGTGTGGGTGGTCTGGTGGACAGACAGAGAGGCTCTGGTCGTGACGGCTGGTACTGCAGCAGAATATCAAAGAAAAATTATTAAAGATAATAATAAGTGGATTGGCTCCTTATCTACTGTATTCAAAACGCTAAGGTCTGTGTGTCCAGATTCTCAGAGCAATCTGATTGGTCCGTTTGGCTTTGATGTGATTGGTCCGTTTGGTGTTGGCGATGTGATGGAAGAGGAAGTGAGACACTTGAGGAGGAATAAAGGCGTGTGAGCCACGCAGAGAGAGTCGCTTTCAAAACGGACAGGCGCCTCGAAAATAATGAAAGAGTACGAGACGCAGGCCTTATGGGACACACTTGAGAAGGGGAGTGACGGTGAAGAGACGTTGGGTAACTTTTCAGTTTTCCTGACGTCAAGTAATAAATTTACAATAAAAAAACAAATCCCTTATGAAAAACGACAGGTGAGGTAAACACAATTAAGAGACGAGGAACGAAAGAGAAACGTCCAACTGACATTTAGGCCTGAGAACTGCAGAGAATTTGTGTGAATTAAGCCGTAAGTTGGACACAGCATGAGACATGTCTGAGCAGTGACGGTGTTTCTATGTTTGTGAGTGTTCTTACGTTACTGAAGCTGTCATGTCATTGGGGATTGTCGTAAAAATCACAGAATTCACATTTCATACACTTTGGTGTTTTACAGATCTGAGTGAATGGGGAGCCACTTATGAGTCGATGACGATCTGCGCACTTGAGGGATCAGCTGTGACGATTAGCTGTACATACAGACATCCAGCATGTGTTACTATTGAAAATGAAATATGGCTGTATGGCCCGAAACAAAATGAGACAGTTAAAGATGAAGAAATAACTGTGTATCATACAAATGGGAGAAACGTATGGCAAGCCAAATTAACATTTAGAGATATCTCAAAATGAATTTTATGATATCTGGAAATGCATTTTAGATATCTCAAATTGAATTATAGATATCTAAAAATACATCTATTTTAAGATATCTAAAAAGAATTGTATGATATCTCAAACAGATTTCAAGATATCTTCAAGTGATATGCTGTGCATTTTCAGATATCTGAAATGCATTTCAAGATATCTTAAATGCAATTTGAGATATCTTGAAATATGTTCATGTGCATTTTGAGATATCTCAAATACATTTTCAGATATCTTAAAATAGCTTTCTGCACATTTCAAGACATCTCAAATACATTTTCAGATATCTTAAAATAACTTCCTGCGTATTTCAAGATATCTCAAATACATTTTCAGATATCTTAAAATCACTTCCTGTAAAATTTCTTATACTTTCAATGGAACTTCCTGCCTATTTTAAGATATCTTGAAATGCATTTAAGATATCTCGAAATGCACAGGAAGTGATTTTGAGATATCATGAAATGTATTTGAGATATCTTGAAATGTGCAGGAAGTCATTTTAAGATATCTTGAAATGTATTTTAGATATCTTGAAATGTGCAGGAAGTCATTTTAAGATATCTGAAAATGCATTTCAGATATCTCAAAATGAATTTGGGATATCTTAAAATGAGAAGGAAGTTATTTTAAGATATCTCAAAATATAATTTAGATATCTTAAAAAGCATTTAAGATATCTTGAAATTCATTGTTGTTTCAGATATCTGAAATACATTTTTAGATATCTAAAATTAATTTCATGATATCTTAAAATGGGTCTCTGCTCTATTTCAGATATCTAACAATGTATTTCAAGATATCTAAAATGCATTTTAAGATATCTTTAAAAGGACACTCAATTATTTCAAGATATCTCAATAGCACTTTCAGATATCTACAATACAATTTAAGATATCTCAAATACATTTTAAGATATCTTATAATAAACAAGAAGTCCCATTGAAATAATAGGCAGTTTTACAGGAAATGATTTTGAGATATCTTGAAATGCATTTAAGATATCTTAAAATGCATGAAAGGTCAATTTAAGATATCTGAAAATTCATTTGAGATATCTTGAAATACAGACACAATTATTTTGAGATATCTGAAACTGTATTTGAGATATCTTGAAATGCATTTGAGATATCCCGAAATGTATTGCAGATATCTTAAAATGTAAAGGAAAGTATTTTAAGATATCTCAAAGCGAGTTTCAGATATCTTAAAAAGTAAATTACATTTTAAGATATCCGAAATTCATTTTGAGATATCTCTAAATGTTAATTTGGCTTGCCATAGAAACGTGAACAGCCGTCACAAACATCGAGTTCAGTTCTCAAAGAACAAAAACACGACTTGTGACGTAAAGATCAGCAACATGAGTAGGGAGGACAGCGGCTACTACAAGTTTAAAATCGAGGGGACAGATCAGTGGACACAAGTGCCAGGAGTCCACGTGACAGTCACAGATGAGGAATGTGTGTATGGATTTCACTTAACAGTTGACAGCCCACAGCTACTGGCCCAGAATTCAGGCCTGGTGTCCGTGTGGACCTTCTCCATTTTCTGGACCCCTTTGTGTTCTTTTCTTTAATTTTGTTGCCCCCCGCCCAGCATGTCAGGTTCATCGCTGACTCTGAACTGGCCTGGCGTGAGTGAGTGTGAGCTGTGGCTGAGTGTATCCTGAGCTGGACGTCTGCCCACTGCAGGCTTATTACTTGTGTTGCACTTCATGTTTCTTGATAGACTTTGCACTAAACATGTTTAGCAGATTATTTCATTGTTTTACTTCCAGTTGTTTCCATTTGCTCTTCTAATCATATAAATGTGATTAAATTCTTTGTCCAGTGTAGCCCATGAAGGAGGACCGCTGGTGGCGTTTCTTGACACTTTTGTCCCCTTGCTAGTGATGGACGCTGACTGGACACTCTATAAATGGTACCTTCATGCTGGACGTTGTAGCTGATTTCCCCCAAACCCTTCATGTTGACTGTAGGATTTCATTAATTGTGATGTCATGACGGTCACTTCTACCAGTCTGCCCCACTCATGGGGTCTCACAGTCTGCGGGCGTAGTGATGATTAGAATTTCTGTTTTATTTTTCCTTTTCTGTCCACAGACACACACAGCAGAGTCACTGCAGTGAGTTAAGACGTAACAATGATAACAAAATGCATGTAAATAAAATGACACCAGCGAGGGCACTGAACGGCTTCTTTGTTTCTTCACTTCCTGAAGGTCTAAAGGTTGAAACAACAGCAGAGAAAGTAAAAGAAAATGACAGGGTGACCCTGAGGTGCACATCAAACTGCAGTCTCACCGAGATGACCTTCTCCTGGTTCAGAAATGGAGAACATTTAAATAAAACCTCAGAGACGCTTGAAATCCAGAGAGACGACCTGAGCAGCTACTCCTGCCGGACTGGACACATCACATCCCCCAAATTCAACCTGAGTATCCCGAGTGAGTCTGACTTTGTGATTTTCGCTGTTTTTGGTGTCATTGTGGTGTGCGGAGTGAGAGCTCAATCAGGCCTGCAGTGACACGCTGTGAGAATCTCTGACGTCAAGGGATGTGAAGGCCTGAAATAAATGAAGAAGGAGAAATACAAAGCATACAATGTGATGAAATGCAAGCCACTTTGTCTCATAGCACTGAGTGTGGCACTAAAGATATTAAAATGAACATTATTAATTATATTTAAGTTCTGCTTAATTAGCAATATGTAGCTTTGCCATTGCTTTATTATAATTTGATTGCAATTCATAGATTTGTAAACAACCAAAGCTTTATATAAATATGAGAAAAGCCCACGTCCTTCTGGGGACCACCTGTTTTTATGGTGTTGGACGAGGAGGAGCCTTCCAGTGGATCTCTAAATTGGACACCATTGCCTCTAAGGGCCTTAATGAGAGAGGAGATGAGCTCTTGTGAGAATGCAGGGTGTGTTAATTGTTTAATTAAGGTTACACTATTGGGCATGGGTTCAACTTAAAACAGATAATAAAGATATTTATACTAGGATGGGTGAACCCGTGCATTTGGGATATCAGTTATGCTGGTATCCCCTACCCTAAACTTACTTTCTACAGGTTGAGTGTTGCCTCCCTTTGTCCCAGCTTCGATGTGCCTGGATAAGGGAATGTGGTCCCTGATTTTGCAGATCCAGGAGTACTTCTGGTGCCAGAGCTGCTGCCCATTGGAAGTACTTCTGGTTCTTACGGAAGTCCAATATAGCAGGGAGCACATCTCCCTGCAGTGTCCTCTTTTGGCACCCATGGACCCCAGTCAGACTACATTTCCCAGCATGCCCTACTGGTTTCCGACTGGGCACCTAAATCCAGGGCCACTGCCATCTAGCGTCCTGGGGGAATAAAGAGCCCCCAGTGACATCATCTACTTCCGATGGGCTGTCAGTCCATCCGCTCTGGCCATCTCTTCTGGGCTTGGCACCTTTCTCTCCCCTGGCTGGGATGCTTTTCTCCCTACTAGTAGTCTCCCGTCCGGGTAAGGAACCATCCCCTATTGTGGTTGGGATGCCCGTCCAACCCATGTGGCACTTACAATATATATATATATATATTGTGGGAGATGACCAGCTTTTCATCCTGGCCAATACCCCCAGGTCGCTAGATGGAGCCCTCCCTGTAGCATAGGAGTACTCCGAAGACCAGCAGGGAATCATGGACAATGGAGTTTTTATTCCCAACCCTGCTGGACACTGTGGGGCCCACCAGAGGACGCTACAGGGATGCTCATGGACTTATACGGGCCCTATATTATTTTTGAGGTTTTGATCCCGCCATATAATTTGGATTCCAATAAATGATTTTCAGAAGAGATGCGGGTGCAAATCCCAGAGTGTCCTGCACAGAGTGACCCCTTCACTGTCTGACACATCAACGTCAGGTTTTGTGTATTTTAGGCAAAACCTTCTATCAGTAACAGAGCAGCGTTGAGGTGTCATAAGAGGAGTCCTACATGTGAGCAGTGCAGTCAAAGTCGCCTCCTGAAGACGGAGTGGAGCACCACACGTAATAACAGAAGACGAGTTTGAACATTTGACATCCCGTTACACCCGCCCAGTGGGTGGTGGGTTTAGAAAACACACAGGTGTGGGTGGTCTGGTGGACAGACAGAGAGGCTCTGGTCGTGACGGCTGGTACTGCAGCAGAATAACAAAGCAAAATTATTAAAGATAATAATAAGTGGATTGGCTCCTTATCTACTGTATTCAAAACGCTAAGGTCTGTGTGTCCAGATTCTCAGAGCAATCTGATTGGTCCGTTTGGCTTTGATGTGATTGGTCCGTTTGGTGTTGGCGATGTGATGGAAGAGGAAGTGAGACACTTGAGGAGGAGTAAAGGCGTGTGAGCCACGCAGAGAGAGTCGCCTTCAAAGACAGCGAGTAAGATATACAGTATATATATACAGTACATATACTAGTGTTCAAGAGTTTGGAATCAGTCAGAAATGTTTGTGTTTCTAATAGAAATCAAAGTCGTTTTAATGTTATTACAATTGAACTGATTTAACAATACAGCCAATCCATTGCGAGTGCTGCGTGAGATGACTGATTTTTATTTTATTTTTCTCATCAGACTGTAAAGCTCCATTTTCAGCGGCCATTCCTTCCGTGTTCTTATGCTGGGCTCTCTTAGCTTATCGTTAACTGTCAGTTTAAATGCTACTTGGTTATTAGAGAAACCTTTCTCATTGCATTAGCGTCACTGAAATCTGCCATTGTCTTCCATAAAGCAACTTCATTGTTTTCATTTGTGATGCCAGCTGCTGACAATCCTAAAGTGCAGATCTTAGCTTAAGATATTCAGAAAAACAAAACGGCCTCCTCAAGAGGTATGTCTGCCTATCGTTGTTTTAAAGACGCTGGTTATTCCACAAGGAATGGGTGATTTCAATAAAGAACTTCAAGGTCTGCATTGACTCAAAGTGAATGGTATGGCCAGCTGCAAACACAGGCAGGTCCTTAAAGGATTCTATTGTTGTGCACTTGGCTAATATTAATCTTTAAGGAGTCCGTGCGTCACATTTTACACATGAATGGTGAAGTGCAGATCAAACTGCAGCACAGCGTCATTCAGTTGCTTTTTCTTTTCCAGATGGCACCACCGTGAGTCCTGTGTGGTCCGCTTTGCTGGGTGTTCTTGTCCTCGCTGGGCTGGCGGTTGCAGTTGTCATCTTTCTAAGGTAAGGCGGCTTTATCACCTGTTGATTTTATCTGAGGTTCTCCAAGATGTTCTCCTTCAGTGGTCTTCAGTTAAAACTGACCTTCAAACTGGTAATTCACCCTGACCTGAGGTGCTCTTCAGTTTGCGGGGGTCTTCATGGACGTGGGGTGATGACTGTAAACTCCTGAACTTTGATAGAGGGAGGCAGATGTGTCATTGGAATAAAAAAACATTCCCCAAATTTCAAAGTCTCACACATCCTGGCTGCTAAAACAAACTGAACAAATCAGGTGAGCCTTTCGATAACTTCTAATAGCTAAAACCATCTGCCCTCACGTCCTCTCTTGTTATTACTTTGACTTTTTTGCTTTGTTTTGTTATCCTTGGGTCCCGCTGGTTTGACTTTGTGTTGCTCATGGAGTCCCAAATGAGGCACATGACCGGCATTGTGAGGGAGCGTCAGTTACGGCACTACGGCCATGTGGTGCTATTACCTGAGGGTGATCAGCTCACAGGACCATCATTGCTGGGGATCCGAGTGGCTGGACCAGGCCAAGGGGACGCCCACGTAACATCTGGCTGTAGCCAATAGAGAGTCATTTCTGGAGGGTGGGACTAGACCACTTGTCTGCCTGGGGGGTTGCCAACTGGGATCCCGAGCTGTTTAGCAATGTGCTGTACCAGTGCCTGGTCCTCAACGTGACTTGACTTGACTTATCATTGACAATATGGAATGATCAATACATTCTCAAACCCACCTAGTAAGAGAGTTCTGGGGGCCAGAGCAGTGGACGCCTGGCAGGAACTAAACATCAAGTGATGAAACTTTACAATAAATTCAATCAAATGTGAACACTCTGATGAAAAATCTAAAGGTCACCATCAGCGATTCGAATAAACAGATAGACAGAAACGAAAGGCAACATAATCTATCAATTAAATATAAATGATCAAGGAACAATAAGCAGCCTGGAGGTCAGTATGATGTAAGGTCTGGGGGTCAACCTATCAGGATTACATGCTCCCCCAATACACTAAAGGGCAGGATCCCTGGGCTAGGATTCCCACATGGACACCCACCGAGCATGCTGGGACCTGTAGTCCTGTGGGAGCTGCTGGGATTAGTAATCCCTACTTTGTGGGGCTTCTGTTTGACCTGCAAGTGTTTTCAATGGGTTATGCCCTAGCATGGGAAGTGTTCCTGGGTTTGAGATAAAAGAAGCCACTCGACGTCATCCAGTTGGGTGGAAAAGGACAAAGCTCACCTGGTGGATTGGAAGGAGAAAGAAAAAGAGAGAAGAGGAGAACTGCTCTGTGTTTAAACTTAGAAGAAGCCTTTTCTGTAAGGTATTTGTATAAATAAACCTGCCTTTGTGCCCGTGAGGTTGTTTGGGATGCTGCAACGCCCCCTACTGGTCACAGTAATAACTAAGGAGCTTTGTGAATGTTTCTTCAATCCGCTGCGGGCTGCATGAAGATGCGACATGATGGCAACGGGTCACCAAAACAATATGGACGTCTCCAGGAACCCAAAATAAGAGCCAGTGAAATTACGTTTATTGTTATAGGAAATGTTAACGCAGAAAAGAAAGAAAATTTACACAAGCTCTTGTTGGTTGAATAAAACAGTAAATGGCATCAGGCCACTTGGCCTGTGTGGTAAATAAAGACTGGCACGCTAAAAGTAAACACATCTACAGAGTTTTATTTTAAATAATGCAAAAGGTCTGAATTATTTTTAACAGAAGCAAATGGAATAGAAAATATAAATGGATTGGACCATCTGGACGTGCGTAGCCTTAGAAAGCCTGCTGAAAATTACCAGCAATGTCAGTAAAAGGATGTTGTCCTGGGTGGCTTTCAGATTCAGGGGTTGGCGCTCTCCACCATCCTGGTGAAATTCTGTCTCTGTCATTAAATTCGCCTCCTGGCCTCTCCAACTGACCATTTATTATGTCAAAAATTCACACGGGCTTCTGGACTGCAGGATATTTCACACAGATGACTGTCAAGCTATCCTGGCGATGGATGGCTCTGCCTAAAAGCTTTGATTCTCATACTTTTCTGTGCAATCTCTTTGTGTCTCCAGTCTTTTTACTATTAATTTGTAAATTGTCTAATCAATTGAAATTAATAAATGACTTAGATAACAAGAAAGAAAGACTGCGCAAGTGTATTTAGGTCAGAAATGGCGGCTCACACGAGAGACAGAATGAGATGTGGTTAACTAAATTGCCTTCCAGGGTCCTTTACAGTTCATTGCAGCCCCTTTAAATGGCCGATTACAGCTTGTCTTTAATAAAGTGTCCGCAAGTCCAAAAATGAGGATTTTACCCCTCCAGGCCAATAGTTTCAGGCAGTTTCTTACAAATGTCAGCTAATTAAACACTGAGATCAATTAAAGGTAAAGAGATGGCTCACTGATTGTCAAATCGGCCGAGAAGAAAACCTGCAGCCACAGTGGGCACCAGGACCGACCCCGACAGCGCTGGCCAGTCTCCTTGTTGTGCTCCGTGTGCTTATTAAACTTTGACTACACGTCTGTTTGTTTGACAGGAGAAGAGCCCTGAAGACAAATCAGCAACATGGAAACCTCGAAGGACGCAGACAGGTCGGCTCACATTTCTGTTTTTTTACTTTTACTTTCTTAGGAAAAACAAATCTAAGCAGACGCTGGGAGAACGTGCAGACTCCCCACATGCCAGGGTTGAATCCATTTTGTTGGGGTTGGATGACGGAAGCTAAAATTTGTTCCCGTTTCCCAATGGCGAGTGTGTGTGGCTGATTGATTGATGAATCTGAAATTACCTCAGGGTGACGAACAGCACATCAGTCTGACAGGCACTTGGGGCTCCGGGCTCCTGACAATCCTGGCTTGACAGATTGGTGCTTTGTGATGGACTAGCACCCCTCCAGTGTCCCCACTTCTGTCACAATAGGCTCCGGTCCCCATGACCCTAAAGTGCACTAAACAGATCTGAGAATGGATGGCTCAGACTTGGATGGTAAAGCAGATCGGACGTTATGAGGTGTTTCTTATTTGCCTCACAGGAGTCAAATTCAAAATTACCATTTCATTCTATCTTCTCAAATTTCCATCCAAAGAAAAGGTTCAGCTACTTGGATGGAGTTGAGGCTCCTCGTCACTCAGTCGTCATCGTGGCCTATGAGTGTCACTGACATATTTGAAGTATTCTGTGTTAAAACAGGTAATAACACTCAGTTCAACACGCTCAATATTATCGATTAATTCAGATACGCGTGACAAGCACATGCCAGTCTCCATTGGCGCTGTGAGGAAGAGCTCTGTGCCTCCACTCTGCCTGTTTCTTAACACTTTACCCTGATTAAAAGTACTGTACATGTATAACAATTATACTTTTATTGAATTCTTGTCACTTGACTGCAGGCTGCGTTCCTTAATCTGTTCCTCAATGGCTGTCACTACAAGACAGAAGGACGCGCATGCATGATGGCAGTTTTCTAAAGTGCTCACTGCTGAAGCGCTTAGGTGTGAATAGTGACGTTAACAACAATGGCAAGTAACATTTCAGGGAGCCTAGCAGCGTTCTGGTCCGGTGCTAAAACGCTGTAAAGAACACTTAGGTGTCAATGAGCTGTAAGGAACACGGCTGACATTGGATGGGCGGCCGGATCAATTGGATTGTTTGAGAGTCGAGTCAGTCGGTGAGCGATTGTGGAGAAGGTCAAGTTTAGGAGAAGTTATGGAAAAAGGGAACATGCCATCTAAATACTGATGGAAAATTGAAATACAAAACAGTCATCAAGTCTGTAAAATGCATATTTCAATTAACGATTAAAAATGAAGATGAATGCTCTTTAATTTTGTTCACCCTGTGTTAACCTACATATGACAAATAAACCTAAACCTAATTTGTAGGAGGCTTCACTGATTGGCTCTTTTCTCATTACAGGGTCTGGAGAGTAATGAAAATTGCACTTACTCATCTCTGGATCGATCAACAATTTCACCAGAATATGAAACAATTGTGCGGAAATAAATGAAAAGAGAATGTGTTCAGAATAACAATGCTAAGAAAATAAAAATGAAAGAAAAATAAAAAACAGTCATTGAATTTTAGTCCCTGTGTTATATAATGGGATTTGGTGACACCTGTGAGTGCCATGTTGGGTACAGGGGGTGACCTCAAATCATCAACCAATCAGCTCTGGGCATTAAAGTGGCAGAAAAGCTTGAGAGAAAAGTGGACGTCTGACCAGGATGGCAACCTTAATGAAAGGGGAATGGCTGGAATGTGTCACCTTTGAGTGAAGGGAGGTGAAAAGAAATCGAAATAAAGATGAGAATAAAACCATACTGCAAAATAAATAAGTCAACAGCTATCTATTAATCTAAGATCTATCTATCTATCTATCTATCTATCTATCTATCTATCTATCTATCTATCTATCTATCTATCTATCTATCTATCTATCTATCTATCTATCTATCTATCTATCTATCTATCTCTATCCTCTATCCTTTGATCCATTTCTGATCTTTTACTGTCTTCACCTATTCCACCAACACTAGATAGTTTTGTTGACCACTATAACACAGTCCTTCATTCAGCATTAGATAAAACAGCTCCTTTAAAACATAAGGAGGTTTCCTTTAAACGCTCAGCTGCTTGGTATAACTCAGAATTGCGATCTATGAAAGCAGCTGGCCGACGCCTTGAGAGAATGTCACGTAAGTCTGGCCTCACTGTGCACATCCAGGCTTTCTCTGACCACCAAAGAGCTTACAGAGAAGCACTAACTTCTGCCAAGAACACCCATTATGGCAGAATAATAGAAAGTAGCCATGATAACCCAAGGGTTTTGTTCTCTGTAGTTAATAAACTACTCGAACCTGCATCTGGTCCAACTACCTCTTCTACTGAAGTCTGTGAGGAATTCCTCCACTTTTTCCGTAACAAAATTAAAGATCTAAATAATTCAACTAACATAAATCCATCATCTGTTTATATCTCTCCCTGTTTTCCCACTCCATCCAGTTCCTTCTCTAAGTTCTCACCAGTCACATCTGCGTCTGTTAATAACCTGCTTTGTAAGATGAGGCCGACTACTTGTGTACTGGACCCCATCCCCACCACACTACTTAAATCCTGCCTTCGTGCCATAATCCCGACTGTTACAACAATAATAAACTCATCCCTTGACACTGGCTCTGTGCCGCTCACTTTTAAAATTGCTTCTGTAACCCCAATGTTAAAAAAGTCTGGCCTTGATGCTGACAATCTTAACAATTTCCGGCCTATTTCCCACTTACCTTTCCTGTCAAAAGTTCTTGAGCGTGTTGTAGCTTCCCAGCTCACCAATTACCTAACCTCTAATAATTTGATGTTACCCTTTCAGTCGGGTTTCAGGGCGCGGCACAGCTGTGAAACTACTCTGCTACGGGTAACCAATGATTTGCTTATGGCAGCAGACTCTGGACAAACCAGCATATTAATTCTGTTAGACCTCAGTGCAGCATTTGACACTCAGGTCAGACATGACATCCTACTGTCCAGAATGGAGAACATGCTGGGTATCTCTGGCACTGCCCTCCAGTGGTTCAAGTCCTATCTGACTGATAGGCAGGAGTTTGTTAGTCTTGGCAACAGCAGGTCCAGCTCAGTGCCAGTCACACAAGGAGCTCCTCAGGGCTCTGTCCTCGGTCCTCTGCTTTTCTGTATTTACATGCTTCCCCTTGGCCATATTATCCGTAGTTATGGATTGGGTTAGCATTTTATGCAGATGATACTCAGCTCTACTTCAATGTTAAAAGTGAAACTTCATCAGAGCTTTCTCAGCTCACAACCTGCCTTAGTGAAATTAAAACCTGGATTGAGCAGAACTCTTTAAAATTAAATTGCAATAAAACTGAACTCCTGCAAATTGGGACTAAAATGCAACTTAATAAAATGAGCTCCTTCCCAGTCCATCTTGGCAGTGATCTCATCAGACCTGCCTCTACTGTAAAAAATCTTGGTGTCATTTTTGATTCCTCCCTCACTTATTCCACCCACATAAATCACATTAAGAAACTTTCTTACTTTCACCTCCGTAACATATCCCGTGTTCGCTCCTTCCTCTCCTTCTATAATGCTGAGAAACTTGTCCCTGCTTTTATCACATCCCGCATCGATTATTGTAATTCCCTACTGGCCGGTGCCCCTTCTAATCTTATATCACATCTCCAGCTTATTCAAAACTCAGCTGCAAGAGTCCTTACTCGAACCAGCAGCAGCGAGCACATCACACCCATCCTGCTCCGTCTCCACTGGCTCCCTGTGTCTTACAGAATCGAATATAAAATCCTACTAATAACCTACAAAGCCTTAAATAACCTCGCACCAAACTACATCAGTGACCTTCTCCATCACTATGTGCCTGCCCGCCCACTAAGGTCCTCTGATTCTGGTAATCTTGTTGTGCCCCTCACTAATCTACACTCCATGGGTGACAGCAGGGCCTTCAGCTGTATAGCGCCATGCTCTGGAATGACCTACCGAAATTAATCAGGTCAGCTGACTCCATGAATTCTTTTAAA
The DNA here is from genome assembly GCF_900747795.2 of Erpetoichthys calabaricus. Classification (NCBI taxonomy): domain Eukaryota; kingdom Metazoa; phylum Chordata; class Cladistia; order Polypteriformes; family Polypteridae; genus Erpetoichthys; species Erpetoichthys calabaricus. The sequence continues at coordinate 2,141,430 of NC_041410.2, read as the reverse complement.
AAACAACTCAAAACTCATCTGTTCAGTTTGTCTTTTAGCTCTACTTGACTTTATTACCCTTCTCTCAGTTTACTTCTCTGTCAAGATGCTCATGTAACCTGTGTGTGTGTGCGAGACCATCGATTATGTTGTCTGTTTCTTTTTTCAGAATTCACGGTCATAATCTTCTTTGTTTATTTATCTGGTTTGTACAACGCTATATACTGTATACGCTGCCGTTCTTTATTATATTCTGTAAGTGCCTTGAGTATGGGAAAGGCGCTATATAAATAAAATGTATCTATCTATCTATCTATCTATCTATCTATCTATCTATCTATCTATCTATCTATCTATCTATCTATCTATCTATCTATCTATCTATCTATCTATCTATCTATCTATCTAAGAGAAAGCAGAAGAAGTGCAGGAAGCGAATTCCAGTCTCACCGAGATGAGTTAACATGGCGGTCAGCAGACATCCCAGTGTGAGTTTCGTTGAGCGTGTGCTCAGACTTCATGAAGCAGATCTTGAGAGGGCCACCATTAGCAGTACAAGTGAAGACTACGACAGGTCAGCGATAACAAAAACATGACATCGTCAGAAAGCAGAAACAGGGAGAACAATATTGACATAAATGATAATAACTGAAGAACAAATAAATGATCAGAAATGGCCTAGAAAGCAGTTTATATGTAACCATTGGAGGAACTCTGACTTAGACATAACAATGGCTAGGACTTGAAGGAGCTTTCAAAGACTCCACATGATGACTCTAGAGTGGATAATCAATGAACAAGCAGGCAGAGGGCGCTCTTCACCCTGAACACCTTGACAGTTGAGGTCTCCATCTTAAGGTCCCCTCACTTTACGCACACTCAGCTGACCTCGATAAACACGGAGCTGGGCCTGTAAGTCTACGTCTGTCACTAGAAATTGGGATTTCAAAGAGGGAGGTGATGACCTTGGAGAACATGTCCTCAGAGAGATATGAAATGCTGCTTGAGATACTGAGTGCTCCTTCTGCAGGTGTCAAAATGATGAGCTGTAGGTGTTGATGTGCTGCTGAGATTCATGATTACAAACAAATGAGGAGAATCAACAGTGACATTAATAAAAATGAGGCCTTTTCAGTCTCTCTTGAAAAACAAACCATCAGACCTTCCCCTTCTGCTAGGTCAATGGTTCTCAATCTGTGGGGCAGGCCCTCCTAGGGGGGTGCGAAGTAACAAAAAGGGGGGCGTGAAGATGTGAAAAAAAGAAAACAAGAATAAAAAATATAAAAAATCCATCTATTGAAACCAAAACAAATTAACTTAAACTACATTCTGATACTAGAAAAATAAATATAGAGTTAGATAAATGTCGATAAAAGTTAAGTAGGTATAATAAAATATGCATCTATGATATATCATTAATTAAAAAAGAACAAATCAGTATTAGTGGGCTCATTTCAAAAAAACGTTAGGGGGACGTGATTAAAACTGTTATGAAAACTCGGGTCGCAAATACTTAAAGGTTGAGAAACGCTGTGCTAGATTTCATTTTTGGTTCCTCCCTTTCTTATTCTAACCACATAAATCACATTATAAAACTCGCTTTCTCACACCTCCATAACATTTCTCAGGTTCACTTGTTCCTCTCTTTTTCTGATGCTGAGACTCTCTGTGATTTTATGACATCCCACCTGGACTACTAGAACCTCCTCTGGCAGGGACTCCTTCTAATCTGCTATGACAGCTCCAGCTGGTTCAAACCTCTGCTACCAGAGTCCTCAAACAGACCCCCTAACAGCGGGCACATCAGAGTCATCCTTCTGTGCCTTCACTGGCTCCCTGTGTCCTACAGGACTGGATATAAAATTTTATTAATAACCTACAAAGCTTTAAATGGCCCCACCTGGTCATACCTGAGGATATTCACATTTAAAAATATATAAGAAAAGGCCTTAAAAGTGCAAAAGGAGTTGTCAAAAGGCAAACATAGACAACAATGTCCCAAAACCAGAATCCAATAACCAGAAAAAAATCAAAACTAGCAGTCACAATCAAAGAAAATACAAAACTCATAATAATACGACTGAAGTTCACCAGAGCAGATACAAATGAACCTCATTGAATGCACTGCCGAGCCTTCTTTGAGGAGTTATGGGGCGGTCCCTAATAGTGATGGACAGGGTGGTCCCACCTCCTGGGGCTCCACCCCCAAAACACAGGGAACATAATGATATTAAAATGGACGCTAAATAAATACATTAAAAATAATAAGACATTAAATGTATCTACTAAAACATAACAGGACAGAACAATATTAACAGAAACAAACAAACAGTAATGATAAGAGAGTTAAACAGACAGAAAAAAGAAGTTTAAATAAATTTTATAGGAGGAACCCTGGCTAAAATATAATGTGACCCAGCAGGGCTGTCTTAACTGCATCATAGGCCCCTAAGTATTGCTCTGGGGCCCCTGTTGTGACAGCAAAACAGAAACGGACAAAGGCGTCAGAAACATTGGGGGTCCCTGTGCTCCTGGGGCCCCCGGCCAGTACCATACGTTAAGATGGCCCTGCGTCTCAGGCCTCATACAAAGTTTCTGTTTTGTGTGCTTCTCCGTTATAACAAACAAATGAAGCTCATAAGGTATCTGTGATGCCCGTTGCTTTTGGAAAAACAAATAAAAGTTTAAACCATTTCATTAAAAGCACAATAGCCAAATATAATAGTTTGTCCATTTGAAGAGAGATCCATTAAGATGAGTGTGTGAAATACAACTAAACAAGGAAACATCTGGTCCTCCCATAAGCACGGATACTGACCCTGGTAGTCACATTAACTTTGGGCCCGCTCCCGGGACCTCAGATCAGACCCCTGGCAACCTGCCTGTGGCCACCGTTTTTCCAAACCCTGCAGACAGCAGCAGCTTCTCTCAGCTTAACACTCGATCCACCGGTAGGCTTCTCTCCAGAACTAATGTGAGCATCAGTCTGCAATAAACTAGCTCCTAATGAGCAAAGAAATGAAATAAAAAGATACAAACACAAAAACAGGAAGAGCACACAAAAATGATTAGTGAGCAAATTACGCTGCTAAACCCTTTTATGGCGGTGGGATTGGCAGTGGCACGAACTAGGTGGGCTTACTGGGCCGTTTCATAGCACTGCGAGGGGAGAAGAACAAGAAGATAAGGTTAGTGGTGACTCCACCTCTCGTCTCTACGGGGTGCTGAATACTTGAATTGAGCCCAAGGAGCAGTCCTCTGACATGCGTTCATGACAATATGTATATGTTGTGTGTATATATCAATCAAAAGTAAAAAAATACTTTCAAGCAGCTGTAGAAGCTGGCACTAAATATAATAATAAGCGTCAGCATATCTTGACAACACAAAACGTAGAACCCAAATGCAAGTGTAAAGTATTACAGTAAGGCCGGGGATATACTTAACACTACACAACGCACGAGCTTGAGGACGCTACTGCTACGTAAGCAGTGTACCGTGTATACTTGTGCACGTACTTTAAGTACATCTGGAGGATTCCACCAGGTGCCAGTGTGAGAAATCATCACAGGGAGAAAACAACACCCGGTTCTGCTCTGTTGTGAGTTGAAGGAAGAAAGATGTTAAAAATCAAAAATAATTTGCCCACTGATACAAAAAAAAATGTGGAGACAGTAAGTGAGACCTGTAAATGTATCGCGCCATTATGATGGGGCTTGTATTGCCTCTGCGAGAAATGAGAGAAGAAAAGCACCATGAAGATATTTGCATTTCAGCATTTAAGTTTGATGATTTGCTTCACCACATCAAACCCTTCATCAAATACATCCATCCATCCATCCATTTTCCAACCCGCTGAATCCGAACACAGGGTCACGGGGGGCTGCTGGAGCCAATCCCAGCCAACACAGAGCACCAATACAATTTATTTTTTTTATAGCCAAAAATCACACAAGAAGTGCTGCAATGGTTTTTAACAGGCCCTGTCTCTTGACAGCCCCCCAGCCTTGACTCTCTAAGAAGACAAGGAAAAAGGCAGTTCAAAATGAGACCCCTTTCCAGGAAGGTTGGACTTGCAGTGGGTGTCAAAAAGAAGGGGGTCAATACAATACAATACACAGAACAGAACAAATCCTCAATACAGTTTAAATATAAAAATTTTACAAATATGGAGCAGAATTTAACAGTAGATGATATCCCATAATATGATTTGGATTTCTTTAGAGTCCTGGAGAGCTCAGACATCATGCTGCCTCCCCCATTTGGCCATTCCACAGCTGAAAAAGCTCTGGGTCAGAAAATCCGATGAAAGGCCCCCTCTAACCCACGATTCCTGTGATCCTCCATCAGGGATGACTTTACCTTAGGCAGGCAAAACAACTTGGCAGGTGGGCTGTGGCACCAAGTGCCACATTTGAATACTGAGAAGACAAACAGAATAGGTGAGGGTTAGTATACAATTATAACGATCGTGTTACTTATGTTTTAGTGCTAATGACTAACAACAGAGATGCAGTCTTTACAGTTAATCAGCAGCTCTAGTCAGGGTGTGCTAAACTGAAGTCGTGAGTCTTCAGCCGGGATTTAAAAGCTGAGACTGAAGGGGCATCTCTTACAGTAGCAGGCAGACCACTCCACAGTTTAGGGGCCCTGTAACTAAAAGCTCGACCTCCCATTGTTATTTTATTAATCCTTGGAATCCTAAGCAGACCAGCATCTTGAGATCTTAATGTGCGCTCTGGCTTGCAAGTCATGATAAGTTAAGACAAGTAAGCCGGACCTCTGCAATTTAATGCTTTATATGTTAAAAGAAGGATTTTGATTCTGCCCTAAACTTAACCGGGAGCCAGTGTAAGGATTTAAGAACTGCAGTTATGTGTTCGTATTTTCTTGTTCTTGTAATAATTTTTGCATCCGCATTTTGGATTATCTGGAGGCTGTATAAAGAACAGTTTGAACATCCAGTGAACACCGCATTGCATTTGTCAGTCCTACTAGAAATAAATGGATGAATTAATTTCTCAGAATTCTGTTTATTTAGAAAGCACCTTAATTTCCCAATATTATTAATATGGAAGAAACCTGATTTACACAACTTTGTAATATGAGCTTTAAATGCTAGAGTTAAAGAGAACTCTGAGATTGCGGGCTGATTCAGTAAAATTAATGGGGATTCCAACTGAGTTAAATGACGACAGAATATTGTTGTGATCAGCGTCATTCCCTCCAACAATTGACAGCTCTGTTTTATCTGTGTTTAAAGACAAGTAGTTCTTATCCATCCACTCCTTTAATTCGCTAACACAACTAATTAAAGACAACATCAGAGAAACTTCATTTGATTTGAATGAAAGGTATAACTGGGTGTCATCTGCATAATAGTGAAAATTAACATTATGTTTCCTAATGAGAGATCCCAGTGGATGCATGTAAAGTGAAAACAGTAAAGGTCCCAGTACTGAGCCCTGCGGGACACCATATTGAACTTCTGTGTATAATGATGGAGTACTGTCAGCACATTTCTGTACACATTGGAATCGATTTGATAAACAAGAACTAAACCAAACGAGCACAGTGCCTGTAAGCCCAACATCATTTTCTAGCCTGTGCAGTAAAACAGAATGGTCGATGGTGTTAATGCTGCACTTAAGTCTAACAACATCATTACAGTGGAGTTTCCTTCATCGGAGGATATCAGAATGTCGTTTACAACCCGCGTTAGTGCCGTTTCTGTACTATGACCAGTGCGGAAACCAGACTGGAATTTCTCAAATAAATTGTAATGCGTAAGGTGTGTCTGAAGCTGACTGGCGACTACTTTTTCTAGTATTTTAGAGAGAAACGGTAAATTTGAAATAGGCCTATAATTATTTAGTATGTGTGGGTCTAAGTCTGACTTTTTAAGTAATGGTTTAATGACTGACACTTTTAGTGCATCAGATACTGTGCCATGCAATAATGAACTACTGATAATGTTTAACCCCTTAACCGCCCTCTGCCGGATATATCCGGCATCGTAGCTTTAATGCTGACGCCTTACTGCCGGAATTATCCGGCACATTTGCCTGTGGTTATGTGAATGCCTGGCGCGTAGTATAACTGACAGTTTGGCGTGGGTATTATTACTACGTTGTATTTCGACAACTCTGCGCTTGTATTGGCCGATCACGTGATGTGATTTGAAAGTGAAAGCTGTGAATATGGCGAAACGTAAACTGACTTCAAGTGAGGTTTTGCAGGCGATTTTGGACAATAATTCTGATCATGATTATAGCAGTTCTGAAGAAGATTTTAGCGACAATGATGATCAGCAACGTGCGCTGCATGATACTGTGAATGACGGCGCATCAGATGATGGCGATGAGTGGGTGTATCCCCAGCATCTCAACTGGACTGCTGCCCGAGGTGAACTACCTTTTCTGCATCCGTTTGAGGCAACGTGTGGCTTTACTGTTGATGTAAACAATTACACTGCTGAGCAGTTTTATGAGCTGTTTGTGTCACCTGATTTGATCAGACATTTTGTTCATCAGACAAATCTGTATGCAGCACAGTTTATTGAGAAAAATCCCAATTTACCTCCACATTCCCGTGTTCATGCTTGGGTAGACACTGATGAAAACGAAATGAAAAAATTCATTGGGATTTTGATGTTGATGGGAATAATCAGAAAACCAGATATTGAGATGTACTGGTCTACAGATCCTATGTATGCAACACCTATTTTTGCAGGTATCATGACACGTAACCGATTCTCTTTGCTGCTGAAATTCTTTCATTTGAATGACAACAGAAATGAGCCAGATAAGAAAGATCCAAACCGCGACCGCTTGTTCAAGCTATGTCCTTTGATTGACCATTTATTTGAAGCATTTCAGTTGCCCTACATGCCAGGACCGTCAGTTACAGTTGATGAAAGTTTATTGTTGTGGAAGCCTGAGAAAAGGTACATTTTGTGTTTTATTATGTGTTTGCCCATTTCTAGAACTTGCACAACATTTAGTGGTCAATACTGCTTGAATAAATGTAAAAAATGTAAAAAAATGTAAAAAAGTAAAAAACGAAAATTGTTCAGATTTCGCCTGGCGTGGGGAATATTTAGGGAGTTGGCGGTTAAAGGGTTAAAAGAGGCGCTGCAAGAACATTCATTGCACTTTTTACTAGTTTTGTTGGCACTGGATCAGGGAACAAGTAGTGGGCTTCATTTTAGAAATTAAAGTTAAGACTTCCTGCTCAGTTACAGGATTAAAATTACTAAAGTGCTGAATGCAATGTGAGACAGGGTCTACTAATCTGGGATCTTATATTTTTAATTTTCTCACTGAAGAAGTTCATAAAGTCTGTACTGCTAATATCTGTTGGTATTTTGCACTGTTGATCTGAATTCCCATTTGTTAATTTAGCCACTGTTCTAAACAGTACCCGAGGATTTTTATTATTGCTATCTATTAATGTAGAATAGTATTCTGAGCGAGCTTTAAAGAGGGCTTTTTTATATTTATTAATACTCTCTGTCCATTCAATTTGAAAGACATGTAGCTTTGTTGTTCTCCATCTGCGCTCCAGGTTTCGAAACTGTAATTTAAGAGCTCGAGTGTTTTCATTAAACCAGGGAGAGTTTCTATGTGCTTTGATCTCTTTTGTTTTAAGGGGAGCCACCAGGGCCAGATTTATATGAAAACAGGCCCTAAGCTATTCCACTTATGAGGCCCTTTCACCTTCCATTTTTAAGTTTGTAAATTACATGAGAGATAATAAAATACGTAATACGCGTTGATCTTAACCAATACATTTTTATGTTTGTTTATTAGTCATATGCGTAGAATTTCTCCTTATTTTCGGTTCAGTGTTTTAGTGTTCACTGTTTTTAGAATAGTGAAATTTTAATTTTGCTAACAATTTGAATGTAGGCCCCTCTTGATCTTGAGGCCCTAGGCTGAAGCCTAGTCAGCCTACAGGAAAATCCAGCCCTGGGAGCCACTGTGTCCACAGCATCTCTCAAGGTCACATTATAATGTGGTGTTAGCTGATCTAAATTGTTTTCCACGTTTACATTTGATGTTAACTGATCTAAATGGTTTTCAACAATTACACTCGACTTACTCAAAGTATCTATAAATTTTGAAGCACTGTCTTTGTTTTAATCTGTGAGTGCGTTGGTAATATTTAAATTTTGAATTTCAACTTTGGAAGTTATAATTAAATCTAATGTGTGGTTATGATTATGAGTTGGACCTTTGACAATCTGACAAAATCCTACTGAATTTGCTAAAAGTGTCAGTTTCCACATCAATGTGTACATTAAAATCCCCCATCAGTACTACGTGATCATAATTTATAGCCAAATCAGATAGAAGGTTGCTAAATTCAGTCATGAACAATGAATACGGCCCTGGTGGTCTATAGAAATAGCACTATAATTGTGTTGGAATCTGTTTTAATATTTAAAATGAATGCCTCAAAGGATGTAAAGTCACCTAAATTTTTAGACATGATTTGCATTTTGTTACAGTGAATTATTCCAAGGCCTCCTCCTCGATCTCTCAGAATCTCTAGACTTATGAAGGAACGAGTATCCATCTGGTGACACCTCAGCTAGGGGGACAGTGTCACATTTACTAAGCCAGGTTTCAGTGAGAAGACACAGATCAGATTTTGGACTTATAATATAATATTATAGTAATAGTAGTAGTATTATGTACTTGTAATATAATATCATTTACCAAAGCAGCTTTACTGCCAAGAGAGCGAATGTTCAATAAGCAGCATTTAAAACTGCACGGTTCTTTCTGAACTGCTGATATATTTTTTTGTTTTAATTTGACGTACATTTCTATTACAGATGCCCCAGGTGGAGGGTCTGTTTTTATCTCTTGGTCTAATTATACACCTTATTTTTTGATTATCAAGTAATTTAAGGTTTGTATCAAGACTAAATTTACTGGATGCCCCACAACAGGGATTATGGGTAACAGCTTCCGGACAGTAACAGGTGGGATGAACAACAGTCTGTGATTTAAGATCACATGACTGCGGCCTGGATGGTGCTCTAATCAGTCAACCAGGCGGTTTTGCTGCCATATTATGGGATAATACATACTGTAAGATCCCCTCCAGTTAGGATGAAGACCATCTCTTCTGAAAAATCCAGGCCTTTCCCAAAAATCATCCCAATTGTTCATAAACGCTATGCTTTTATTTTGCACACCAGGTTTCTAGCCAGCAGTGAAGGGAATGCAATCAGCCATAAATCACATCCCCTCTACAGTATATAATCTTGGTAAGGGGTCAGATACAACTAAATACCGACATCAAACATCAAAGCACACACATTGATCCTGTTGGAGCTGCAAGCCGGCCATCACGTGTTGACAGTTAACAACAATGCTGACGTCACATAATAAAACTTGCACGCACACGCCACCCATATTTTTCTGGTACTGCAAGTCATGCACACGTTGCCTTAATTTCTGAGGACGTGCTAACAGGACATGTCAAAAGAAAAGCCATAACATTCGTGCATACGCATTCTGAGCTTGAAGTATAAACCAGCCCTAAGGAAGAAAAATAAATGAAAACAAAACATAGAAAACAAAACGGAAATCATGTTTGTCAGCCCTGACGTCATCCATGTTTATTACAGTCCAGTACAGTAACAATGTCATTGTCGATGTGTCACTAGCACTATTATGATGTGGCATCTTTACCAAGGATAGAAAGGGGGTAAGACCTCGTAAAAGTACACAAAAGGCAGCCCAGCAGAGGACCACCTAAACTCATTCAGCCTCCAAAGAGTACCAGCTGGCTTTAGTAGAAGCAGAGCTGGCAGAATAACACAAAATATATCAGAATATATGAAAATAACACAAAGGTGAGAATAACCGTAAAACTCTGACATGTGCATCAAAATTGCAAACAAGAGTCTTTACACATCAAGCATTTGATTAACAAAATTAAAAAGATGCAAGGAAAAGCTGAAAAGAGCAAACAGAGGCACAATCCTAAGCAAACACGTTCATAAACGATATTTAAAAATCAGAATCCTTAATATCGTGAGAGGATCAGCAGGACATGATAAACTCCATTAACAATAAACCGCAATAATCGAGACCTCCATAGTTAATGACTGATCTCCTGCTCCCGAGCCTTCTCAGCACACTTATTTAGCAAGAGTGAGTGCTCGGGAGTGATGATGTCAGGGTGGCCCCGCCTCCTGGAGCTCCACCCACAAAGAATAGGGCACAGCAGAACATTTAACAAGACAGAAAATTATTTTAGAATTACAAATGAAAATGCAATCCTACCACCATTTTCAGTTGCTTCTGGTGCTAATCATACAAAGACACATTCACATTTGGGCAAAGTCTTTGAAATGGAAATGGAAAAGTAAAAGTGCAGGACAAAACCAACAAAGATATGAGGAGACTGTGGTGGGCTGGCGCCCTGCTCGGGGTTTGGTTCCTGCCTTGCGCCCTGTGTTGGATGGGATTGGCTCCAGCAGACCCCTGTGACCCTGTAGTTAGGATATAGTGGGTTGGATAATGGATGGATGGATATGAGGAGATTGAACAGCCCAAGATCTGAGGCCACAGCCTGCACCAAACTGCCCTTCGTGAACAGAACTGCTGGTCTGCATCAAAGTGAACAGTGTCACCTCTTACTATTTTTGGTGTCATTGAGCGGAAGTCATGAGAAGTACATCTAAAAATGTCACTTGCCCCTTCTCATAGACGCCTTCTTCAAAGAACGTCAGTCACTTGGAGAGCCTTCAGACTTGGACTGCTGTTTGAGAAGATCTGCACACGTCCGGCGTGCGGAATTGTAAAACTCGGAGAAGAAGGTAATGTGGATTTTTAAATCTCACTTCTATCAGGTGAATGTAATGAATTTCAATTTTAATTGTTAAACTCATGCTGAAAAAATGAAAAGAATTAAAATGTTAAGCTGTGAAGGACTGGTGCCCCAGTCCAGCTTTGCACTCGATGGTTGCTGGGCTCCAGCGTCCCGGTGACCCTGCTCTGGATAAGCAGGATTGTATGATGGACAGACAGATGGAAAAATGTGAAGTTAAAAAATCTTTAATAATCAGAAAATGGAGACTAATTTGAGCTCTTCATAGAATTTAGAGAGGAGTAATAACTTATAAAGAAGATAAATCTGGGAGTTATGGTGGCACACTGGTTACCACTGTGACCTCCCAGGTGCTCTCCTCCTGTTTGTCCCGTGGACAGAGAACCTCATCCTCCATACCTGTCGAGTTTTAATATGGCCGCTCTTCTAAACTCATCTGAGGTTCCTCATTTTCTGTTTTTATCTTAGGGTCACCACACAACATGCTCCTCTGTGTGCTTGTGGCTTGTTGAATCCTCCTCTTTGTGTGCATCCCATTTCGTGTGCAATGGGATTAAATCCTCCTCTTTGTGTGTGTCCCGTCCGTTGCTTGTGTGTGTGTGTGTTGGGGGGGTTGTGTGTGTGTGTTTTGCTTGTGCGGCGCTGTGTGCGTCGCCTGCGTTTGACTCCTTTTTTCTCTGCTCACTCCTTTTTTCTGTGGTCTTGTCCGCCTCTCGCGGCGCCTCATTTCTTGGTGCACCTGCGCAGTACGTCTTTTTGCGGCTACGGCCCATGGCTGGATGTCCCTGCGTCCATCCGGTTTATCATTCTTAGCATTCTCGGTTAGTAATATGGATAGCAGAAAGTGTCCGTCCTCCACTCTGACATGTGCTCTTGTGTATGTACTTCAGTTTTCCTCTTTAATGCTGGAGTGTGCACAGCTTCACTAAACTCCATTTCATTTACAGTTTGTCTTTGTCCTCAGGTCATAACACCACTCAGAGTTCCAGTAGTGGGGTCTCTCCTCAGTAACAGGAGGTCATTAGGGGAGCTTAAGCTGTTTGCTTACATTGAACTTTAATAGAAGGTGCTGCCATTTTCTAATGGACTCCTGCATGTGCCAAGTCAGACTTGTTTAGTAATACAGGTAGCCGCTGTTACGAAAATTCGACTTACGACCGCTACGGCGTCTTACAGGTAAACGACAGTGTTCACTACTCCAGCTCCGTAGGCCGTGACTCATTCATCTCAATCTCAGTTTATTACTTGAAGCTATTTCAATGACATTCAGTTACATTTTTCAGTTACATTCGACTACGTTCATTCAGATCAACAAGAGGTTCTTGAGGGACTGTGGAGGCCTAGCAGGATGTTGCTGTCAAGTTTGGATTGGACAGAATGGCAGTTCATTCAGACAGGCTTTAATTTGGAGTGTGGCTGAGGTGTCTCACCATTTCCGTTAAGAATTTAAGAAGAGGATTGTAAAAGTAGTTACTGGTGCCTGACGTTCAGATAAACATCTCCTCAGAAAAACCAAACCAGAGTAACGAGTCAAACCTAAAGGATGCCAAAAGCTGACATGTTCCCCTAATTCGACTTTTCTTATGGATCGTCCCCTTTAGAGGTCTTACACTTTGGATGGCCTTGAATTTCTATCAATCATTAGTCAATTCTAAAGGCTGGCTTCATGTTTCATGCGTTATTTTGCAGAATCTGATATTCTAAGTATTATGTTTATGGCTGCAGCACATTTTTCATATTTCTAATAAGTTCATGTTTGATGGGCCTGTTATTTGTTGCGTGTCTTGAATGCTCTATCGCGGTCTGTCTGTAAAACTCTCTGAAATTGCAAAAATTAAAATTGAATCAAATTGCAGTTACAGTCAAGGAACGGACAGAAGAAACAACAACAACAACAACATTTATTTCTATAGCACATTTTCATACAAAAAGTAGCACAGAGTGCTTTACATAATGAAGAAAAGAAAAATAAAAGACAAAATAAGAAATTAAAATAAGAAAACATTAGTTAACATAGAATAGGAGTAAGGTCCGATGGCCCGGGTGGACAGAAAAACCAAAAAAAAACTCCAGAAAGCTGGAGAAAAAAATAAAATCTGCAGGGGTACCAGGCCACGAGACCACCCAGTCCCCTCTGGGCATTCTACCTAACATAAGTGAAATAGTCCTCTTTGTAGTTTGGGTTCTCACGGAAGGACTTGATGCTGATGGTCATACAGACTTCCGGCTTTTAATCCATCCATCATTGTTGGAACATCACGGTCCTTAGAGTAGATGGTGGTGGCACAAGCCACCACGAAAAGGACACCGGAAAAGGAAACAGAAGGGAGAGTAGGAGTTAGTACAGATTTTAGAGTCACCATGAATGGTTATTATAATGAATTGGATATACGGAGTATCAGGATTAAATTACAGTGAAGTTATGAGAAGGCCATGTTACAGTAATGTGTTTTCAGCAGTTTTTTGAAGTGCTCCACTGTAGATTAAGAAACCTTTGAAATTCCTCTAAGCCCACTAAACTTTATTATTAAGTTAAAAAGAGAAAATCCTGTCAGAACTGTCCAGTCACTCACCTGCACATCATGGGATTGGCTCCAGCAGAAACTTGTGACCCTGTAGTTAGGATATAGTGGGTTGGATAATGGATGGATGGATGGATATGAGGAGATTGAACAGCCCAAGATCTGAGGCCACAGCCTGCACCAAACTGCCCTTCATGAACAGAACTGCTGGTCTGCACCAAAGTGAACAGTGTCACCTCTTACTATTTTTGGTGTCATTGAGCGGAAGTCACGAGAAATACATCTAAAAATGTCACTTGCCGCTCCTCATAGACGCCTTCTTTAAAGAACGTCAGTCACTTGGAGAGCCTTCAGACTTGGACTGCTGTTTGAGAAGATCTGCACACGTCTGGCGTACGGAATTGTAAAACTCGGAGAAGAAGGTAATGTGGATTTTTAAATCTCATTTCTATCAGGTGAATGTAATGAATTTCAATTTTAAATGTTAAACTCATGCTGAAAAAATGAAAAGAATTAAAATGTTAAGCTGTGAAGGACTGGTGCCCCAGTCCAGCTTTGCACTTGATGCTTGCTGGGCTCCAGTGTCCCGGTGACCCTGCTCTGGATAAGCAGGATTGTATGATGGACAGACAGATGGAAAAATGTGAAGTTAAAAAATCTTTAATAATCAGAAAAGGGAGACTAATTTGAGCTCTTCATAGAATTTAGAGAGGAGTAATAACTTATAAAGAAGATAAATCTGGGAGTTATGGTGGCACACTGGTTACCACTGTGACCTCCCATGTGCTCTCCTCCTGTTTGTCCCGTGGACAGAGAACCTCATCCTCCATACCTGTCGAGTTTTAATATGGCTGCTCTTCTAAACTCATGTGAGGTTCCTCGTTTTCTGTTTTTATCTTAGGGGTCACCACACAACATGCTCCTCTGGCTGTTTTTGGCTGCTGTTCCCCATGTAGCTGGTAAGATCAGAAGACCTTCACTTGATTTTAAAACGCTGTTTATTCTTTTGGCTGAATGTAATGGCAGACTGTTTGTGGTTTCTACTCTTCCTGTAGTTTTACACTCATCCTTTTCTATTTTTATAACTCTTGTATTTCTGTACTTTTCTCCTTTTTCTGAGCCCCCCTCTCAGATATTTGACTGACATCAGGATGCCCCCCAGTTGGTGCCCACTTGTCCCGTGGCCTTATTGAACTGTCCACATGTCTCTGGCCACCAGGACTGTTTTGTCTCCTTCTGTCTTTCTGGTAGTTTTGAAGTTCACAAATGAAGTTGAGGTTTGTGTGCTCCACTCAGCTCCTCAAACGGTTTGCACGTCTCTCTGACAGTCGCTTGTCTCCACCAGCGAGCTCTTTGAAATGTTCTAACAGTTTATCAAGGGTTCAGGGTCAGTAATGTGCAAAAAGGGCTTTTAACACCCAGCAACCATTTTAGAAATTAAAAAGGGAAGTGCGGGCAGGAGGCCAGCTGTATGTGACACTGAGCTCAGTGGTCAGCCATATTTGTGTTACAAGAGAGATGAGACCACCTCATTTATAGAACTGATGTTCTTCAAGGTTATCAGCTCCTCAGCTCAGGTGTTTGCGCCTGAAGAATCTAAGGGATGGGATCTTAAGGGTTACTCTTGGTTGCAGTTGATGTTGTCTTCCTGGGCTTATCAAACTGTGATCTCCAGCATACAATGGAGGTCCATTTCAGAACATAATGTCTTGTTCCCTGCAAGTAAAGTAAAGTTGAAAGTTTTCAAATTTCTCCTGGTCTTGCAAATGAGAAGATGGGGAGACAAACTAAGGACATGCAAAAGGGATTGTATGTCCATATGGCCATTAGATGCAGTAAAGTCCTTCCTTGTTTGTGTTAACCAACTTACATTTGTCTGGCCATGGAGTGGGAAGATGTTGCTAGGACTGAGGAGGCCTGGTCAGCCCATCTTAACATGTGCTCACCACTGGCCTTACTAGCATAAGTAGAGTGAAAGGGATGATGAAGATGATGATGATTATAATGGAAGGTAAATGCCCACACAGCACAGAGTAACGATGGGGGGCAGCAGACTGTGCTTTCAGAGAGGACCTCAGACGGGCCCAATTCAGGAGACATAATGATATTCTGTATTGATGACACATTATTATTATTATTATTATTATTATTATTATATGGAAAAAGATGATGTGCTGTGGTTACCCCTAATGGAAGAAGCTGAAAGAAGAAGAAGATTATTATTATTATAGCAGAAAGTGTCCGTCCTCCACTCTGACATGTGCTCTTGTGTATGTACCTCAGTTTTCCTCTTTGATGCTGGAGTGTGCACAGCTTCACCAAACTCCATTTCATTTATAGTTTGTTGCTGTCCTCAGGTCATAACACCACTCAGGGTTCCAGTAGTGGGGTCTCTCCTCAGTAACAGGAGGTCATTAGGGGAGCTTAAGCTGTTTGCTTACATTAATAGAAGGTGCTGCCATTTTCTAATGGACTCCTTCATGTGCCAAGTCCGACTTGTTTAGTAGTACAGGTAGCTGCTGACCTACGTGTCTTATGACCATTCGACTTACGACCGCTACGGCGTGTCATGGGTAAACGACAGTGTTCACTATGCCAGCTCCGTATGCCGTGACTCATTCATCTCGATCTCAGTTTATTACTTTCGTAACACTTACATTTTTCGCTTACATTCAGTTACATTTGTCTTACAATTACAGGAAAAAATGCAATCGAGATCGACACAGAAATGCAGGAGATCAAGCAGTATGAGGGAGGACAGAAAGTGAATGCCATGGCCTGTGACTTTGAGTTATTCCATTGTAACGGGCGATCACTACACGCGCTGGGCTGCTGTGCTCTCTGGCTTTGAATCCTGTTAACCTCCACAGCTTCTGAGCTGTGACTCACGATGTGCCGCCATGAAGGGGTCATGAAACCCCACTGAACTCCTTTATCTGTTAATGTGTATTATTGACAGGCTGAAATATTAAAAGAGAAAGCATACGAGCGCTCAGACTCTGCCAGCACAAGTCCTCCTCTCACAGTTAACACAGTGACCACAGCGAGAGGCACACGCTGATGAAGTAACACAACACGACACAGAAAGGATTTGGGAAGATGTCAAAAGGATTGGCACCCAACAGTAATAACAACACAAAATAATAAAAAAATAATTTATAAAAACAGTGATAGAAAATCTACACAGTGTGCTAAGAATGATGATAAAAAGCGACCTAAAACAAACAATATGACTCTGTGGCTACCGAAGTATAAGGCGAGTTCAAGCACAGGTAAAAGGTGTGCCGAAAGAAATCTCTCAGTCCAAAAGTTCGTTTTAAAAATATTTAGTGAAAATTAAGCGCAAGTAATCCACACAAGAATAACGAAAAAAGTTTTTACACACTGTAATATATATTGCTCTACTTTCCCCTATTGTATTAATATGTAGCCTTAGAATGCCTAATCTCGCAGACTTACCACTGTTTATAAGGTATTATTGTATATAACTTATCCCCACCTTCCCTTCTATATCTATAACCTCAGGCAATTAGATGTAATAAAAAGACAAGCAGAAGTTAAGTTACACATAAAATAATGTATTACTGATAATATTCATAAATAATAACAAAATGTAAAGTATGTTTGAATATTGGCAACCATACAACCTGATTAAATGGTGATATGTAGTTCAGGCGGCACACAGTCTTGTAGTTACTTAAATGTCTCTAGTTAAGGCATCATTGGTGCTCAGCTTTCAGCCACATGTCTGGTCAAAATGGCTGCTGAGCTGTGCTCTTCATTGTGTTGTCTTCTTCATCACAGGTTAGCAAGAGAGATGCTTCTTTCAGATGTTGGTTAGTAAGAGAGAGAGTGTGAGCTTAAACAAGTAAATATATAGATTTTCTGTCCAACCCCTACAGCCAATAGGGCGTCGTAGTACTTAAAGGCCTCTGAACCAAGCCAATTCCAAACAGCCATACTTCAGACCAATGGAGAATACAACATCTTAACACCTGCCACCCCAAGACCATATGTTAAAGTACATACCCCAAGACCATATGTTAAAGTACACCTTAGCCCATTTGCGGACTGATGGCAATGTGTCTTTTACTGTCATTTTTATTTTTTATTTAAACATTCACCATATTTTTTGATCACACCTCGTACACTCAGCTTTGAATCCACATACCAGTCCGTCTTACGTCCCAATTGACTTACGTCAGGTCTGCCGGAACCCAACGTGCTCTTAAGTTGACGACTACCTGTAGTTGATGTCAGGTTTGGTGAGCAGATCAACAAGAGGTTCTTGAGGGACTGTGGAGGCCTAGCAGGATGTTGCTATCAAGTTTGGATTGGACAGAATGGCAGTTCATTCAGACAGGCTTTAATTTGGAGTGTGGCTGAGGTGTCTGACCATTTCCGTTAAGAATTTAAGAAGAGGATTGTAAAAGTAGTTACTGGTGCCTGACGTTCAGAAAAACATCTCCTCAGAAAAACCAAACCAGAGTAACGAGTCAAACCTAAAGGAAGCCAAAAGCTGACATGTTCCCCTAATTCGACTTTTCTTATGGATCGTCTCCTTTAGAGGTCTTACACTTTGGATGGCCTGCTAAAGGCTGGCTTCACGTTTCATGCGTTATTTGCAGAATCTGATATTCTAAGTATTATGTTTACGGCTGCAGCACATTTTTCATATTTCTAATAAGTTCATGTTTGATGGGCCTGTTATTTGTTGTGTGTTTTGAATGCTCTATCGCGGTCTGTCTGTAAAACCATCTGAAATTCCAAAAATTAAAATTGAATCAAATTGCAGTTACAGTCAAGGAATGGACAGAAGAAAGATTAAGAAACCTTTGAAATTCCTCTAAGCCCACTAAACTTTATTATTAAGTTAAAAAGAGAAAATCCTGTCAGAACTGTCCAGTCACTCACCTGCACACCGTGGCCAGCTGCACAAAAGTTGGGACACCAACCAAGTCTTCCTGTTTAAGGACAGCAATCAAAAGAAAAATCACACCTCTCGTGCAAAACAACACAATTCATCCATAATAAGGATCATCAGTGGAGCGCCATCTGTTGGATCACTCTTAGTGCAAATGCCGCCTCCACTTGTACTGCACAAACCAGAAGGGGCGGGGCTAAGTGTCATCACTGGGGGGTTTCTCAGAAGGAGAAGCGAATGCCAGCGACAGCGCCCCCTCTCGCCCCAGCAGGTCATCACAAACCTCAGTCGAGCCTATGAGGAGATCCTCCGACGTGCACGTGTGACAACACACACACTCCCTCGCACACACTCAGACGCCAGCTCATCTTAGACGCACACTCACTCACCTCACACACACACACACACACAGACTACTTTGTGCTGTGGGAAGAAAACAACAAAAAGCCAAAGGGATGAGGGAAAATGTGCAGACTGGAAAGAAGCTGAAGGGCAGCAGCACTAAGCCATGAGACGGAGCCTTGTCACGATGGAGGATGACAGCGTTTATCCATTTTTCACATAATTTCCTAATAAGCCTTTATAATATTTAGAATTCACCTTAGTGTTCCTGGGTACAAACTCATCTTCTACAAAAAAAGATGAACCCAAACCGGCCAGAAGTGCAGCAGACTCAGTTTAAAAATCCACTGGTTAGAAGTTCAGCCTGAAGACACCTAAGCACTGAAATGAAAGGTAGAAGGATGAAGACTCCTGCATCAGTTGTTTTATGTTTGGTTCTTGATGGATAAATGTGTAGGATCATTGGATTCTCATTTTCTTTGAACATCACAATTTGTTCATATTGATGAATTTTCAAATAATTTCCAATTAAGTCCAAAAAGATGATATAATTTAAGACCACAGAACGAGGTCTGTCCCATGACCAGTGGTCTTTTGTTGTGCTCACTTGGGCTGACATTTACCAGACCTGCTCGTCCCCCAAGACCTTCATCTTAAACTGCTGAAAAATGGAAAGAAGAATCAGTGAAGTGCAGCGGCCTGTCAGCCCTCAAAGCTCTCAGGTCACTTCACTGTCCAAGGGGCTGGTGCTGCTGTAGTGACGGGCAGAGGATGTTGGGAGAGACCGCAATGAAAAGGAAAGAAAAGAAAAGCAAATGGCCAGCAATAACAGACTGATTAAACTGAAGTCAAGCAGTTATGAAAAATGACAAATGGACTATAAGAACAATTGTAATGGAGGATGAGATTTTAGAGCTCTGGTTTGTGCACAGAAAAAGTGAAAAGTACAAAAGACCACCACAAGCAGCCCCTCAACTCCAGCTGTAAAAGGTGAAAGGACTAGTGGAGCTACATTAGAGAACAATGGAGGTGAACACAAAGAGACGAGGAAGGAAAGAGAAATGTCAGACTGGGGAGACTCAGCAGTAAAGTCAGGGCTGTCAGCCGCCTGTCGTGAGTCCTTTTGTATCTTTGGTTTTTATGTTTGTGAATGTTATTAAGGTACATAAAGAGGAGCAGAGGCGTCTTCATCTCTGTCTTATCATTGTGGACTGAACTCAAAATGTCTGACTTTACCTTTTGTACACTTTTGTGATTTACAGATTTGAGTGACTGGGGAGCCGAATACAAACCAAAGACGATCTGCGCACTTGGAGGGTCAACTGTGAGGATTAACTGCACATACAAACATCCAGCAGATGTTAATGTTACAAAGAAAATGTGGCTTTTTGGTCATAAGGAAAACGAGACAACTAAAGATCAAATAATAGCAGAATATCCTAACAATGGGCAGAGAGTACCCAACAGTCACAGACAGCGAGTTCAGTTCCCGATTAACGAAAACAAGAAGACGTGTGACGTGAAGATCAGCAACATGAGCCAAGAGGACAGCGGATACTACAAGTTTAGATACGAGGGGACAGATCACTGGACACAAGTGCCAGGAGTCCACGTGACAGTCACAGGTGAGGAATGTGTGTGTGGATTTCACTTAACAGTTGACAGCCCACAGCTGCTGGCCCAGAATTCAGGCCTGGTGTCCGTGTGGACCTCCTCCATTTTCTGGACCCCTTTGTGTTCTTTTCTCTAATTTTGTTGACCCCCGCCCAGCATGTCAGGTTCATCGCTGACTCTGAACTGGCCTGGCGTGAGTGAGTGTGAGCTGTGGCTGAGTGTGTCCTGAGGTGGACGTCTGTCCACTGCAGGCTTATTACTTGTGTTGCACTTCATGTTTCTTGATAGACTTTGCACTAAACATGTTTAGCAGATTATTTCATTGTTTTACTTCCAGTTGTTTCCATTTGCTCTTATAATCATATAAATGTGATTAAATTCTTTGTCCAGTGTACCCCATGAAGGAGGACCGCTGGTGGTGTTTCTTGACACTTTTGTCCCCTTGCTAGTGATGGACGCTGACTGGACACTCAGTCTATAAATGGCACCACATCTCATGCTGGACGTTGTAGCTGATTTCCCCCAAACCCTTCACGTTGACTGCAGGATTTCATTAATTGTGGTGTCATGACGGTCACTTCTACCAGTCTGCCTCACTCATGGGGTCTCACAGTCCGCGGGCGTCGTGATGATTAGAATTTCTGTTTTATTTTTCCTTTTCTGTCCACAGACACACACAGCAGAGTCACTGCAGTGAGTTAAGACGTAACAATGATAACAAAATGCATGTAAATAAAATGACACCAGGGAGGGCACTGAACGGCTTCTTTGTTTCTTCACTTCCTGAAGGTCTAAAGGTTGAAACAACAGCAGAGAAAGTAAAAGAAAATGACAAGGTGACCCTGAGGTGCACATCAAACTGCAGTCTCACCAAGATGACCTTCTCCTGGTTCAGAAATGGAGAACATTTAAAAGAAACTTCAGAGACTCTTGAAATCCAGAGAGACGACCTAAGCAGCTACTGGTGTCAGACTGGAAACTTCACATCCCCCAAATTCAAGCTGAGTATCCCGAGTGAGTCTGACTTTGTGATTTTCGCTGTTTTTGGTGTCATTGTGGTGTGCGGAGTGAGAGCTCAGTCAGGCCTGCAGTGACACGCTGTGAGAATCTCTGACATCCAGGGATGTGAAGGCCTGAAATAAATGAAGAAAGAGAAATACAAAGCATACAATGTGATGAAATGCAAGCCACTTTGTCTCATAGCACTGAGTGTGGCACTAAAGATATTAAAATGAACATTAGTAATTATATTTAAGTTCTGCTTAATTAGCAATATGTAGCTTTGCCATTGCTTTGTTATAATTTGATTGCAATTAATAGATTTGTAAACAACCAAAGCTTTATATAAATATGAGAAAAGCCCACGTCCTTCTGGGGACCACCTGTTTTTATGGTGTTGGACGAGGAGGAGCCTTCCAATGGATCTCTAAATTGGACACCATTGCCTCTAAGGGCCTTAATGAGAGAGGAGATGAGCTCTTGTGAGAATGCAGGGTGTGTTAATTGTTTAATTAAGGTTACACTATTGGGCATGGGTTCAACTTAAAACAGATAATAAAGATATTTATACTAGGAAAGGGTGAACCCGTGCATTTGGGATATCAGTTATGCTGGTATCCCCTACCCTAAACTTACTTTCTACAGGTTGAGTGTTGCCTCCCTTCCTCCCAGCTTCGATGTGCCTGGATAAGGGAATGTGGTCCCTGATTTTGCAGATCCAGGAGTACTTCTGGTGCCAGAGCTGCTGCCCATTGGAAGTACTTCTGGTTCTTACGGAAGTCCAATATAGCAGGGAGCACATCTCCCTGCAGTGTCCTCTTTTGGCACCCATGGACCCCAGTCAGACTACATTTCCCAGCATGCCCTACTGGTTTCCGACTGGGCACCTAAATCCAGGGCCACTGCCATCTAGCGTCCTGGGGGAATAAAGAGCCCCCAGTGACATCATCTACTTCCGATGGGCTGTCAGTCCATCCGCTCTGGCCATCTCTTCTGGGCTTGGCACCTTTCTCTCCCCTGGCTGGGATGCTTTTCTCCCTACTAGTAGTCTCCCGTCCGGGTAAGGAACCATCCCCTCTTGTGGTTGGGATGCCCGTCCAACCCATGTGGCACTTACAATATATATATATATATTGTGGGAGATGACCAGCTGTTCATCCTGGCCAATACCCCCAGGTCGCTAGATGGAGCCCTCCCTGTAGCATAGGAGTACTCCGAAGACCAGCAGGGAATCATGGACAATGGAGTTTTTATTCCAAACCCTGCTGGACACTGTGGGGCCCACCAGAGGACGCTACAGGGATGCTCATGGACTTATACGGGCACTATAACCCGGAAGTGCATCCTGATCACATGACCAGTAGGAACGACGTGCTTCCAGGATGAAGAAAAGGATTTTTAATCTGACCTGGAAAGGATAGCGAATCATGGACTGCAGGGTTGGAATCACTTCCGGGTCAGGGGGTATAAAAGGACTCTGGGAAAGCCCAGACACTGAGCTGAGCTGGGAGGAAGGGTGGCTAAGTGTCTGGGAGTGGAGGAATTGTGATTATTGATTGTTTATTGATTATATGAGTAGTGTGGAGTGGAGGGTGCTTTGTGCACTTTGTTATTATAAAAATAAAAAGTCTTGGACTTTTACCTGGTGTTTGACGTGGTACCTGAGGGTTCAAGGGAGCACTAGCGCCCCCTACTGTTACAATATATATAATATATAAATTATTTTCAAGGTGTGCTTTCAATCAAATTGAATTGTATTGTCTGATCCATACAAGAAGTTTCCACATGCAGGGTCCTAAAAGGACCTTAATTATTGTTCACTTTCATGATATTAATCATTAACATGCCCTGCGACACATTTTAAACATGAATTATGAAGTGAAGCACAGCGTCATTCAGTTGCTTTTTATTTTCCAGATCACATGAATCCTTTGTGGTTCGCTTTGCCAGGTCTTATTATCCTCGCTGGACTGGCTCTAGCCGTTCTCCTATTTCTAAGGTAAGGCAGCTTAATCAAGTGTTGATTTTAGTTGAAGTTCTCTAAGATTTTCTTCTTCTGTGTTCTGTACACTAAACTGGCCTTGCCTTGCTGGTACTTCACCCTGATCTGTGGCTTCTTTGTGTTGGTGGGCCTCTTTCTAGGTCTGATGTGTGTTGATTGGGAATTCCTGGACTCTCCTTAGTGGAGGACCAACGTGTCAATGGAATAAAAGGCATTCCTGAATTTCAAAGACTCGATTTGAAACAGATCACTTGTACAAAATCTCTTAGTTTGAGTTCAGTGAGCAAAAATAACAATCAGCAGTCATAGAAAAAGAAAACCGACCACTTGAACAACCCATTAGTCTTCAAGCCCTCAAGTCGTACAAATTCGGTTGTCCAAAGGCTCTTATAATGGCCAGTGTACTTGACGTGTCATTTCTTTGTTTGACAGGAAAAGACCCAAGAAGAAAAGAAAGAAAAATGCCAACGTCCAAGAAGGCAAAGAGGTGAGGGTTTCATTTTGTGCCTTTCATTTTCTTTTAAAAACCCATAGCAGTAGAGTGTTGTACCGTGTTAGCCATAGATTGATACTGGAGAGAGCAGGGTGAAATGACACCTTCTATTGGATAACTATATAGATTACAAATGCAAGCTTTCGAGGCAGCTAAGGCCCCTTCATCAGGCAAGGTGTTGTAAACCCAAGCACAGACGAGGAGAAGGTGCAAACCGCCTACAGGCCGAGACCAGGCTGGGATTTGAACCCCTGGACTGTCAGACAGCTCTTTCCACAATCTAAAAGTCATCCCTGAGGTGGCCCTAAAGCTCTTCTGGTGTGATTGACCCGGATGGGAGTGTCCGTGGGTCCTGATGATCCTGCCCTGACACGGCTGACGTAGACACCAGCCCTTAAACACTGAAACAGAGGAAAGAAATTAGGAAATTGACAGATTGGTGGGCTTCTCTTCTATTGAACTGGAGACTTCAGCAGATTGCTGGCTGATAACGCAGCCGTGTCTGTGCACAATGGCCAGCGTCAGTCTTGGGGAGCATTTAGTTAAGAATTTGCTAAGAAAAATTCACATTTTCATTTCATGAGTCTCAGGAACTGCGGTGGGTTGGCACCCTGCCCGGGATTGGTTCCTGCCTTGTGCCCTGTGTTGGCTGGGATTGGCTTCAGCAGACCCCCATGACCCTGTGTTTGGATTCAGCGGGTTGGAAAATGGATGGATGGATGGATGAGTCTCAGGAACACAGTGCCTGTAATGGTGACAAAGTGTGACAAGAGAAATAAAACTACAAAATGGCACACACCATTGATTGATAGATTAATGAGTCAGGCACCGCCGCGAGTGGCAGCCTTTCCAGCAGCTCCGTGTATGTGAATTTCATCTTGGGATTAATAAAGTATCTATCTATCTATCTATCTATCTATCTATCTATCTATCTATCTATCTATCTATCTATCTATCTATCTATCTATCTATCTATCTATCTATCTATCTATCTATCATCAACACACAGTCACTGAGAGTGAGCAGAAGGCCAGTTCATAAACCTGACATTTGTGTAGAGACATGGGAACCTCTCAAAGAACACACAGGGGACCACCAGACACGAGGGGGCCGGGGCAGCACTGAACACCACATAACTAAGTGGACGTCCCCCATCCAAGACCAGATGTTAAAGCAGCTCCTTGTCAGGTCTGAGGGGTCATGAAGATGAAGCTCTGATCTCTGTGTGGCTGTGCTTCTCTGACTCAGCCAACCTGCGGGTCATTTTCATGAGAATTGCCATCGAGCCTGCTGTATGTCACGTGGTGTACAAAGAGACATTCATGGATTTCTTTGTTTTTATAGACTTTCAACAATCCTATCTATGAAGGCATAGCTGTGTCCAGAGATGAACCTGCAGAGCACGAAGGCAAAGACGGCGCAAACCTGAATTACGTCTCCGTGCAGTTTTAGCCTGACGCTAACAGAAGGTAAGCAGCACCTCCAGACATCTCATCACTCGTAAATGTGTGCAACATGAAGCACAGCACCTCCTAGTGTTTGTCAGTATAAATGAGCAGCTTCAATTCAAGAGAATAAAGGAAGTAAAACAACAAACTTCACTGATTTACTTGACACTTTCATTCAAATCGTGTTACACATCACACAGGCCTCTGACATTCATCTCCATGTTTTTACATTGAAGGCTCAGATGGATCAGGTGACCCAGTCACGGTGACACAGAAAGATGACAGTCCAGAGTGAAGGAGCACCTGGAGCTTTAAAAACTAGACAGACAGATGTGAAAGGCACTATATGACAAATAGATAGATAGATGTGAAAGGCACTATATGATAGATAGATAGATAGATAGATAGATAGATAGATAGATAGATAGATAGATAGATAGATAGATAGATAGATAGATGTGAAAGGCACTATATAATTGATAAATAGTTTAAGGGGGACACCAACATGCAAACCACTGAGAGCACATCAGAGTAACAATGCATACGAGTGACAGACATTTTTTAATTCAATGTTAATAACATGGATCCTCACATTCTCACATTGTGCCTTTCTGGAGACACACAGCGTGGACGATCTGTGATGTCTAAGTGGGTCTGGGGACCCCCCGGCTATAAATACTTTCTTCAGTCAGTGGTCAGTCCTGGTTGTTCTCATCCATCCAGCTCAGGCTCACCAGAAGCAACATAATGTCAGTCAGTGTACCAACCTGATCTTCTAGCACTGGCCATTTGAGAATAAACCTGGGGACAGCCTGGCCTGGCGTCACATGTCATGATGACATCAAACATGACTGCCAGTAATCAGATCAGGGTGGCCACTGACTGACCAACTCTATGGCTTTCATAGATCCTGAGGTTTGTAAAAGTTAGAGAGCACTGGACTTGGGGGTCTTTGTAAAAACAATACAAACAATTCTTATTTTATATAGCGCCTTTGTATAATGAATAATATCACAAGGTGTTACCCTGAGTGTGTCTCATTTATTTTGGCATCATTTTAATTTGTTTAGGGTGAAATTCAAAGGACAAGAAGAGAAGAAGAATGAAGCAAAAAATCGAGATGTCACCTACAGAACAGTGCTTATGAAGTGATGATGTGTGTGCGAGTCAAACTGACCATGAAGATGATGTCTGGAGAACTTTCTGACCGTGTGTCCATCATAGATATAAATTAAAGGAATACTCCATCGAAAGATTATACACTTGATGTTATTTGTATCGATGGCTGAGAATTATTTGTGGAGATATGGAGATGGCAGGGCCAAAATTGAACAACAGAATGCCAAATCGAAACACCCATGTAAACAAAATGTGAATTTGCTCATGTAGCATAACCCATACACTGGACTCAGAAAATCAGACCTCCTCACTCTCTGCACAGTTTATTATGTTGTAGATTTCGTGTGAAATGGTAAATTTGCCATTTTGGCCCATTGGTCTTCACTTAATAACCCATCGTAACAAAGTGCTGCACACATGAGTTCAAAAAGGTCTGCAAATTTATTAAGAATCACAATGTGAAATCTCTCATTTCCAGAAGTATTCAGGCTCTCCACATTGTCCTCGGGCGCCTCCTGTTTCCTTTAATTTTCCTTGAGGCACGTCCAGAACTTGAATGGAGTCCCCCTGTGCAAACTGGATGGACTGGACATCATCTAGAAAGACACACGTGGACCTGTGGATAGAAGGACCCACAGTTCACTCTTCATGTCAGGACAAAAACCAAACCATGAAGTCCAAGGAACTCTCTGTAGACCTCCATTTTGTGGTAAGGCAAAGATCAGGGCAGGGGGATCGAGCCATTTGTTAAGCTTTTAGCATTTTCAGGAGCACAGCAGCCTCAGGAAAATGAGATGCAAGTACAAGGTGGCATCAAACCTTGAGAGTGAGAGGAGGGCTCAGAAGACAAAGTTTACAGCTCACTGGAAATGGCCCTGAATAACGGTCACTGAAGATCTGTGCGATCTAATGGCCACCAAGCATGGTCACAGCGCTGGCTGTCATTCACTCACAGTTAGGAGGTCATTAACGGGTTCTGTCACTTCTCAAATTAGGGACACCCTGTCTGATGACAGCAGTTCCTTCACTAATGCCAGTGTCCCCACTCAGGGCTCAAACACACACACACACTCTCACACACCTCATCACTTTGTAAAAACTGAACTGTAGATGACATGTCCACTGTTGTCTTCGGGGTTCTGTTCTTGTTTTCTCGTTTGCCTTCAAAACAAATAAAAATAAAGCATGAAATAAATGAGGCTCATGCAGTGTGGCACACTTTACACTAAGCAGAGCTCTGAAACACTTTGAGATAGCAGCCACTGAAGACAGGCGCCATATAAGAAAAGATACTTGGTGTTTAAACAGACCTCCAGGTTCACTTGTGTCTGATCTTTACAAACCTCGGGATTTGAGGGGAGTCACTCAGTCAGTTATTGACCATCCTGATCTGATTAGCAGCAGTCATGACGGAGGTCACCACCTCACCTGATGCCAGGCCAGGATGCCTCCTCATTTACTGACAAACACCCAGCACCAGCAGATCAATGTGGCACACTGGCTGACTGACTGACGTAGTGCTGCTTCTGGTGAGCCTTAACTGGACAGATGATTGTTGATCCATCACAAGAACAGACCGAGACTGACCGGCAAGTGCTGAAGGGTGGTCAGGCCTCCTCCGATATCATAGATCTTTGAGGGGCTCCCTACATACTCAGAGGCTGAGACTCCATGTTGTTAACATTTCACTCCCACATGTCTCTCTGTCCTCACCTCTTCATCTGGATTCATCTGCACGCTCAGCGGTTTCTTGTGCTGATGTCACCTGAAGGTTCCTTTGTTTTCAATAAACTAACACTGAGGCTCTTTACATGTGCCGTGGCCATTTACTTCATTTTATGCCTACAGAATTCCAGGTATTCAGAAGTTTATATTCTGTTTTAGAAACAACGCATGGGACGTGAGTTTTCTGAGAAGTGCTTATGAAAGGTTTTTTATGCAGTGAAGGCTCATCGGCTGCTATTTTGAATGCTGCTTTTATTAATATCTTGTGGGTGGCACAATGGTTGACGTTACTGCCTCACATATCTACAGTCCTGGGTTCAAATCCTGGTCACTGCTGTTATGGTGTCCATATGGGACTTCTCCAAGCTATCCCACGCAAAGTGGACACCTGTGCCTGTAGGAAGACTGGTGTCCAAAGTCCAAGATTCGTTCCCGTCTTCCACCTTAGGCTCATGGGACAGATACAAGCACCCTTGACCCCTCTATTACAATAAGCATATTGAAGAAATCAATGAATACGTCTGCCTATGTTTTTAAACTGTTAGTGCTGCACTTACTAAATAAACCCAGCAGAGGGCGCAGCACTTCTGAAGGAGAGTCACAGCTTTACCAGTCACCTCCACAGTATCTCTATGGCCTGGAGCCTCCATGCTGGAGCTCCAAGTGGGTGGAGTTAACTTACATGCCAGGCTGTGGCATTATTTGAGTCACATGAGCCTCCCACAGCCCTAATTACAATACCATTTATTTTTGTATAGCCCAAAATCACACAAGGAGTGCCGCAATGGGCTTTAACAGGCCCTGCCTCTTGACAGACCCCCAGCCTGGACTCTCTAAGAAGACAAAAAAAGACCCTTGTAGGGAAAAAATGAAAGAAACCTCCGGAAAGGAAATTCAAAGAGAGACCCCTGTCCAGGTAGGTTGGGCGTGCAGTGGGTGTCAAAAAGAAGGGGGTCAATACAATGCAATACACAGAACAGAACAAATCCTCAATAAAAAATAAGAAATAAAAATTTTAGAAGTACGGAGTAGAATTTAACAGTAGATGATATCCCATAATAAGATTTGGATTTGTTTAGAGTCCTGGAGACCTCATCCATCAAGCTGCCTCCCCCATTTGGCCATTCCACAGCTGAAATAGCACTAATCCAATGAAAGGACCCCTCTTTCCCACAATTCCTGCGATCCTCCATCAGCGATGACTTTAACTTTAACTTAGGCAGGCAAAACAACTTGGCAGGTGGGCCGTGGCACCAAGTGCCACATTTGAGTATCAAGAAGAGAAACAGAAAAGGTGAGGGTTAGTATCAATTTATAACTATCATTATTACTTATATTTTAGTGCTAATGACTAACAACAGAGATGCAGTCTGTACAGTTAATCAGCAGCTCTAGGCAGGGTAGGGGAAACAAGTGGGAGCCAAAACACATTTAAGTAAAAACCGTCAAGAACAGCAGAGCGACGTGACAAACCACAGACACGGCCATCTGGGTACAACAAACAGGAGACCAAATGACTCAAAGTCAGCCTGAAGTGGAAGTGTCGCTTAGTGCGAGAAAATCTAATGGACGTCTAAGTAAGAGACAAGCCAGGAGCCGACACTGAAGGGGATGCCAGTTTGTCACAGGACGTGTTCACCCACAGCAAGACAATCCACAGTCAGAAGTCAACGCCATCTCCACCATCATGACCTCCTCATCTGTTTTGTTTATAATTAATCACACATTGTCAGGTTTATTTTTGACTGTGAATAATGGGATTTATGCTATCATTACTAATTATTAATCTTTTGGACTGTTTTACACGTATTGTTTTCTGGTTTGCCAGCATGAGTTTAACATGTAAGATATACGATTTAAAATTCTGAATTACCTTTTCCATCAAGTTTAGCGATTTCCATACGCGGGGCTGCACGTCTTCCTTAGTCAGAGGTTCAAGTCTGAAGTCTCCAGTCGAGTGACACAAATGAGTTTATCTTCTCTAGAAGGCGTCTTTTAACAGGAGCCGACTGACTTGTAATGTGTGGCTAATGACTTCCCGTTACTGGCATCCAAAATAGTAAGACGTGCCATTTTTTAGAATATGATGCCAGTCAGCATTTTTATCAAAAAGGCTAAAGTTTATAAAATAACAGGGATTGATTACGTGGAAATTAATAACACCTACTAACAAGTCACCTCAGTATGTTCACAGCACAAGACACACGGCTGTGGCCACCCAGAGACTCACGGGGACAACGTGTCACATTAGCAGGAGGGCATCAGGAGGTGGAAATGATAAAGAGTAGCTGATGGTGGGCAGGAGACTGGAGGGTGCAGGAAGCCAACTACAGTCTAAAAGGATCAGAGGGCATCCCGTACAGAGGGGCAGCAGTTTTGAATTTATTGAAACTACCATCGCTGACAACTACTGATGATATTCACATGAAAATGAATTTACAGTTCTCATTCACAAGATAAAAACAAAAGAAACAAAGTTGTGTTTAGCAGTCTGTGAATTTTGGTCTTTTCCCACCCATATTTCATCTCCGCTACAACGTCTCTCACCATGTGAACAAGCACTGATAAATTTATTTGTTCTGGAGCAGAGCGTAGAAAATAGGGGAGCAAATAGACGGCACTGACCTTCACGCGTTACTCTGCTGCTAAAATCCATTGGCCTGTGTGACTAGAAGGAGGATCCTGCCTTGGATCAGCTAACAGAGTTGGGGTAGGTAAGTGCAGATGTTGAAATGAGTGGAGCAGAAGACACACGAGAGCTTGTGAAGCCACACAGGAGGAGTCACGGAAGATCACGAGGGGGCAGTGGCAGCATTGGGGAGCTGAGGGTTTGGGGCTGCAGAATAATCTGTAAGGAGCAATATTCAATGCCTTCCATTCCACAAAGTTTTACAATCCCCCCAGAAACTCTTATTCGTGAGCTTTGCAATTCACAATTGAGAAATCACATAGAAGGTGAATTTTAGAGGCAATTTCACTAAACAGCTCGTACAGCTCTGCAGTTTTATTCATCATTAGTGGTGACTTGAAGTGGACTCGGCACATTTAGGTTATAGAAATGAAAGTCCACCAATTCTTAAATTTATCAGGCATCTGCAGGTACTGTAGATACCTCCATGTATGCTCGTTATCGTTGTCAGAAGTTTATACTAACTGCTTCCATGACATCCGCTCACTGAACCTGCTCAGCTCAGGGCCACATGGCAGAATCTGTGGAAGACATGGAAGCCCATCCTGCCCTTAATTTTGACCTTTTATGAATTGACCGCTGCTTCATCGTGTTGACACGTCTTGATTTGACTTTCACTTCACAAGTATTATGGTTAGTCGGCACTTCAGGAAGCAGATTGTCTTTTGCGGACTTGAATGGTTTGTGCTCACTTAAACAGAAGTGACCTTGTTAGTCGCATCAATGAATAACCACAAC
This sequence comes from Erpetoichthys calabaricus, assembly GCF_900747795.2. Lineage (NCBI taxonomy): Eukaryota > Metazoa > Chordata > Cladistia > Polypteriformes > Polypteridae > Erpetoichthys > Erpetoichthys calabaricus. Next base: position 2,109,985 of record NC_041410.2, on the reverse strand, counting down.
AAGACAACATGTAGATTTCCATCATTCAGAGCTCGGCTTATTTGATTGATGTGGCAAAGCAGTGGATGCGGTCACCCTCATTTTGGCCAGGCTCACTCTCAGCTACTTGTAGAAGGTTACGCTCAACTTCTTCTTCTTCTTCTCCCTTTGTGTTAATGGATGGTGTATCTCATGTGGCTTATTTAAAAGCAGTGTTGAAAGCCCAGATTTTTTTGTGGAGGTTTGTGTCTTGTGAGAGCAACAGTCGATAAAAAGAGCAAATGAAGGGACACAAAGCGGCACAGTGGATCTGCTTGTCCTTCTAAGGTAGAAACGGAGCTGACCTTCAATTTACAGCTTTATGCTCCTTAAAGCTAAACCCAAATAAGAGAGGAGATGTCATACAAAATTCAGGACAATACAAATGAGATTTCCGTTTAATTCACCTGGGTAGCACGGTGGTTAGCAGTGCAGTGGTCCCTTGGACGGAAAGTAGAAACTGTTAATATCAATTAAATAATGAAACATAGCCCATAATGCAATGCTTCATTAGGCTGGTGATGCAGGGATAGAATCAAGTCAGCCTAAGAATGTGATGCCATCTTTTGTTTTATTGGTATTTAATTCTAATTTATTCATAACAGAGTTTTTGCTCATTTCTTTGGCATGATTGTGTCATACTCTGATGAAACGGCTGAGCGATCCAGAGATGCATACGTGTGATCTTCAGGACTGTCCACACCTTCAAACTGTAATGAGAAAAGATCAAAATTGCTGTAAGGTTTGAAAAATTAAGGCACATGTCATCACTTCTCATATATAAATTATTATTATCTAAAGAGAAAACCCAGCCTTGTGCAAATTGACTATTGCTACTTATTTCTTTCCATTCTCTGTCACTCTTTGGTGGTCTTATTAAGTGTTAGTGAGTGAGAACATAAAGACATCGGATAGCAGCAAAGCAGGAGCTCATCACCTTTAATTTATTAATAATAATAATGGCCATCCATCCCTTTGTTATACACAGCAACACGGAGCAGCATAACGTAAAATACCCCTTACTGTTTTTCTTGCTCCATTTTGTTGGTTGGTCTTCTTGGCCCTTTTCCTGTCAAACAAAATGAAGTGCAGTGAAGGCTTAATAACCACAGTTGACTCTGTAAGAGCTGCATGAGCCGTGTAAGAATGAGTTTGGTTTAGGAGGCTCATGCATTAATGGCCCACCACCATCATGTCAGTTCAGTCCTTGTTGATGACCCAATGGGTGACCCTCAGCCAGTCGGTTCTTCTGACTGTTCTCCAATCTCAATATTTTAACAATTCTACTTGTATAGCACCTTCATATATTGGACACTTTAATAAGCTCTTATCTTAATCAAAATTCATTTTAATACAAAAATAGGGACCTCTGCCCCCTCGCTTCACTCGCCAACCCCCTGGGGGGGGGGGTGCCTAGGTGCCCGGCATCTCACAACTGAGCCGCTCAAAGGGTGTCGGGGGCTCCTCCATTAGAGAAAGTGATTGTTTTAAAGAGTTGGCATATAGAAGAGTATGCGGGGCGTGGGACGAAGATGGTTTGGTGCTTAGTTATTATCTATACTAATAAAAGGCAAAGCCCTCACTGACTCACTCATCACTAATTCTCCAACTTCCCGTGTAGGTATAAGGCTGTAATTTGTCAGGCTCATTCCTTACTTACAAAAGTTAAGCAGGTTTCATTTCGAAATTCTATGTGTAACGGTCATAACGGTCGACAATGTCCGCCATGTTAAACTTTCTTATTAGGCAGCTTCCCTGCGCTAACCGAAACCGATGTACATACTTATTTCGGTGGTATGACGCCACTGTCAGTTGCCATAGTAAACTTCCCAACGCTAACTGAACCCTACTTATGTACATATATACATCCATAGCCTGCAGCTCAGTCGCCGTGTGAGGCGGGGTTGCGTCCTGCGTCCCCCAGCCTCCCACGTGGTTGGCTGCCTGCCTATTTTACACGTTTGGAGATCCGCCAATGCCTCTTAAACATCTTAGATTCAAAGGTGACGATTTGAGTAGTGGACACTTTGATGTTTATGAATGTTACAACTCTCAAAAGCTGGATGCGAAGTTATCGATGAAACCGGTTGCATGCTTACAACACTTGACAGATGCCGAATGTCACTTCAACACAACAAGTCCTGCAAATACTAACGGAATTGAAACAAACCATGAAACTCAAACCGATTATGACAGCAGCAATCCAAGCTGTGAGAAAACAGTAAAAAGGAGGCGCGTCAGATGTTGAGGTACATTTTCTGATGCAGCTAGACGGAAACAACTTTGTGACGTTGCCGCCAAATACTCTCAGAAAAATCCACAAGTTAATAGACACGCTGTTGCTAAATACTCGCAGGCAAATCCACAAGTTAATAGAGCTTCTGTTTCTAGGCTCATAAGAAAACAACAGGTTTGGCTCAAAAAAGCCGATTGTGGATTTGCGTACAGCCGCCGAAACTTTGTAACGGCACGAGACTTCAGGTCACGTATCTGCAAAAGAACGTCATTGAGGCAACTATTTTTACTGGCAGTGGCTCAGGGGAGAGAGTTTTTACTCCTCACATCCCCGTCATACCCTCTGATCTCCCATTTCAATTCAAACGTCTCCAATTTCCAGTAAGGCTCTGCTTCACAATGACAATTCATAAGTCTTAGGGACAGACCCTACAAAAGGTTGGCATTGATTTGAGGCGAGATTGCTTTTCACATGGCCAACTGTACGTTGCATGCTCAAGAGTAAGCTCAGCGCACAGCTTGGTCATATTACAACCGGAGGGCTGAACTGACAACGTGCTATACAAAGAGATCCTTAACAAATAATTATTGGTATATTTTCCCTCAGTTTAAAAAGGTTTACTTTTCTTCTTAATAACAATTTGAAGGCAGTACTTTGCCGTTGCGAAGCGCAGGTATTTTGCTAGTAGATACTAAATTAGTTACTTGAGTATTTCACTACAGCTGCCTATTTTAAAAACCAATGAATAATAAAACATAGTAAAAAGTAAAAGTAGAAGTTACAAAGTAAAATGTAATAAAACGTAATAAAAAAGTAAATAAAGAATTAAACTACATTAACGCTTCGTCAAAAACCTTATTGTAACGTCTCTTTCCAGAGAGAAGAAATGACCCTCACAGGCAAGTGGTTGTAGCAGTCCACAACAAAGGTTTCATTGCTCTTCCATCCTAACTAGACAATGCAAACTCAGCAAAAAAAAACGGTTACCAAAAAAAAACAGACAAAGACCGACAACGACAAAGACTTAACCCTAACCCTAACCCTAACCCTCTCCAACTCGGTTTTTATCTCCTCCGTACCTAACAGAACCTCCTTAACAATTTCCCACCCCCAGCATCTCAGTGACTGCTTTATTTAAGAGGGGCAGATGTGGCCCCACTGCCCGCTTCCCTCATTCTGAGCAGCCCCATTTGCATGGCTTTTAGGACACACTGCCTCGGTGGTCATTTCTTTTCCAGACTGTTACAATATTATCAATTACTTTATCCTCTAACTTACTTTCTATAAACGATGCTTTTTCGCATTACTGTTTACATAATGTTGGGGATATTTTTCTCTTTTTCGCTTATTGGACAATTATCTTTGTTCTTCATTTTTATTATATGTCGCTCTTTTACATTTTTTTCAATGTTCATTATCAGCTCTTGTTTTTCTATCATGATCTAAAATTTGATGTTCTTGAGCAGATAGTTTGCTTTTCTGTCTTGCCATTGTAACCGACTGCATTGAAGACTGAGTTAGCAGCACTGAGAGTGTCGCAGGGTGGGATGTAGAGAGGATGTGTGCAGTAGGAATAATGACTGGGCTAGCGGTGTGCAGGGGAGTGGTCAAGGCTGAATAACGCGGACACAGCTGAAAACATTTCTAATAGAGAGATACAAAGAGAGAAAAACAGAAAATGGACTTCTAAGCTTTCTGCTGGTCACTCTCACACATCTAGTAGGCTATGAACAAAAAAAAAATAAAAATGTTTGCTTCAAATATCTCAGAAATGTCTGCTTTCAAACTTGAAACAAGATTCTATCAATAAACCTCAGAAGACATTGTAATAGAGAACACAGAAACAAGAAATGTTTTGGGGACCACCCTGTATTCTCTTGTTAGTCGATAGCTCTGTACGCAGAGTAACCTCAAAAGACTGAGTCCAGAATGAAAATGATTGGGGCAGGCAAGTGGCTGGCTTTATAAGTGGTGGGAAGGAAGAGGAGGGTCCAAAAGGGCACTGGAGGAAGTGAGGTCAGCATGAGGGTGTGGAAGTTGGTTAGGCTTTAGCTGGTCTTCTCTTCTGGGGTTCTGCAGAGGGGGCAGAGAAGACATTGCTGCACATTGTCATCCCTGACCCGCCGTTTTACCCTTAGCTAAGCCAAAGTGTGTGACAACATTTTGTTGAATTTAGCCTTTTGGAATCAGGCTATGAAATTAATCTTCTCTCAGTTCATAAGGGGACGTGCACAGTGGGTTTGGTACGGTTTCTGAAGTTCCACCCCTTTGTCTTCATTGGTCTAATTAGTTAATCAGCCAATTTCATTCTTTTTCTGGCGATTCTCCTTCAGTATTCAGTACACACCTGCCACAAGGAGATCTCTTAGAAACCAAAAGTGCTCACCTCCAGTTTGTTATAAAATGCCTCGATCAGCAATGTCGGCGACACCTGAGGAGGACGTGGTAAACATTTCTGTACTGTCATGGTGCGATGTTACCCGAACATTTAGAAGAGCTGTACATCAGTAGCACTTTCAGAGGTGGCATTGAGAACTTTGACTGGTTTTATTCTCCTCTCTCAGTTTCAAATTCACAGACTCTCAACACTTTTGTTTAGATGGCTGATTAGCAGTTGGTCGAAGTCATGCAAGTGTGTGACAATTCAAGTTTTATTGCGCATGTGTGTCTTCTTGCTCTGAGAGAAAACAAGATCTGCCAAGAGAGAGTGACAGGTTTTTGATGAGGCCATTAAAATGACTAAACCAACCAACAAGCAAGGTTGCCTGGAGCTTAACTGCTTACTTGATTTCAGGCACAATGGATTCATAAGATTTGTGGAAATCACAAAAGGATGCTCTGCCTCCTCCAATCTATGGTGGCACTCCTTCAATGCCAGTTTTAGGAGACATGAGATATAACTGAGGTAAAAGGAGTCAAAATTGAGAATTGGGTTTGAAAGACGTGATATTCTGTGAGTTCTCTTTCTAATCTTGTGTTAAGCTCTTTCAAGATTCCAACTCTTTTACTTATTATTGGACTTACACCATCATCCAAGGTGATTTACAACATTTGAGATGCAATCCATTCCGTTTCTTTTGTTTTTCTAATTGCAGCCTAGGCAGATGAAGTGACTTTCTTGTGTCTACATGGTGTCAGCAGTGGGATTTGAGCACACAACTTCAGGGTTTAAAGCCCAAACTTTTAACCTCAGTGTCACACTGCAAGACTTTTCATCCAGAATGAGTTTGATCTAATTGGAGCAACTAATAGTATTATTCAAAAGCAAGGACTGTAGTTTAGTAATCAAAGTGTTTTATTACCACAAACAACTCTCCATACTGAGCACAAAATGCAAATACGTTCAAATTATCAAAATGAAAGTCAAGACACTACTAGGAAGATCTGAGCCCCTTGTTTAACTTTCCTGAGATCTCTGCTGAACCTCAAGAGGAGACCCTTGTGAGACCACCGGGGTATTTTTGAATCAGGAGCAAAATCTGAGAAGCATAAGACAACTGAGCACGTCTCCATTTTATTTCCTTCTGCTCTTACTGTTGTCTAGAAACCAAAAAGATAGCAAGCAGATCTCCTTTTTGATTTTTCATTCCTATGGGCAGTCACTACTCACTCCACTAAGGCCAGCAGTCCTGTAGTGTTCAGTTCTTACCCTCGGGATTCCAACACGCAGACACTCTACAATACTGAACTGTAGATGACGTCTTCACTGTTGTCTTCGGACATTTTTTTCATGCTTATCTGTTTCATTCTAAATAAATCAAAATAAAGCAAAATGTCATACAGGCCAATGCAGCGTCACACACCATACAATAAATAACAGCGTTCGAACACCTCGGGCTAGTGCTCCCTAAGGAAAGCTGCTTTGTCTATAAAAAGACCCCCAGGTCCACTCCTGTCTTATCTTTACAAACCTTCAGATCTGTGAGAGCTCAGTCAGTCAGCTATTGTCCCCCTTGGTTTGATTAGCTTAGCCATGTTTGACATCATCATGTCATCTGATGCCAGTCCAGCCTGCCTCTTGGCTCTTTCTCAAGTGCCCAACTCCAGCAGATCAATTCTGCGCACCGACTGACATTGTGCTCTTTCTGAACTGGACAAATGAGTGATGGAACATCACAAAAAATAAAGAAAATCCTTCTGGCCGTGGTTGGTGAGGCCTACTTTACAGTTTCACAGAACTGTCCACCTTGTGAGGCTCCATTATGATGCCCTGGTGCACACAGTCATGGGCACCCCCTTCAGCCTCAGGACATCAATTGTCATAACCAACGATGGACCAGAGCCAAGTAGCAGACAACCAAGTCTTACCTTACAAAAGTAAAGCAGAAGTTTATTTAAAATTCAGAGTTAAGGTGCACAAAACAGTGCATTTAATAAATAATGAATAAATAAATCTCCTCAGAATTGTTCCTTGGGTGCAGCATAATAAATCTAGAATAAGTGAAATCCGTTCTCCACATGACAGTATTCTCTTCTTAGCACATCCCTCTAGATCCCCTAACACATTCTGCCACATCCCAGTCCACCACGTAGGCCCAAATTGCCATCTTATTTTGTCACCGCAGTTCACAGAGCTGCCACCCCTGCTGGTCACTGGGTGCTTTGCCCACTCATTGGGTGCTGCCATGCTGTGAACCCACACTTGTTCCATGGCCTCTATTCCTCTATTCCACAAACTTCACCATTCACCAGAGTCTTCATTACACTCATTCATCCTGCTCTCATTAAATTGCTCCAAAGAGCTGGCGTTGCCTATCCTGTCCCTGCCATGGAATACCCATCAGACCAAAAACGAGCCGACTTTTTCTCTCTTTGGGCTTCGTTTTCCTCTCATTTTCTCTTTCTTCCTTTCCCCCAAGCACCAGCCTGCTTTCTTTTTATCTCACGTATGCTGAGTTCCAGCTTGCGCCTGCTAATTATCGGTGCCACTCAGCCGATAACTATCTCGGTAACTAGCGTGTGAATTCACGTGCACTCCTCATGAGTTAATCTGTCAGGCTGTGCTAAATCTATGAAAACCACCAACGAAATAAACTCAATAACCCGCCGACTTGGACCGACGCCATCCCTACATACCCAGTAACCCAACAGGACCCCTGCCTGCCCTCACCTCTGTGCTCTCTGTTGTGCTCTTGGTGGTCTCTTTGCTCACCCCCCACACCCCCAAAGCTCTCCTTGCTTGTTTGAAATTAAAGCTGCTGCTCTTCAAACGTCCAATGGCTGTTTACTTCATTGTATGTCTGCAGAAATCCTGACATTTATGAGATTATATTACGTTCTTAGACAGTGAAGGACACGCTGGAGGCCTTTACTTCTTGTTCTCTTCTTGATTTTTCTTCTCACTCTTTTTCATCCTGATGCTGATTGCAGTGAATTTTTTTGCCTGCTAAGATTCTCCTGGCATCTCACTGGAAAAAGCAGAACCAAAGTCCAATAAATTCCTGGAGGAACTTATTTTATAACCTGTTTGTTGTAGAATTCTCAGCTGGCCGCATTGATTTCTCTTCTCCATCCATAAAACTTTCTTTAGGAAAAGGAGATGCACTTCTTAAAAATCACTTATTTTGTTCTAATCAGGATGTGTAGGGCCTTTTTTTTCCCTTTATTTTTCAGCCATCTCCAAATGGGATGGAACAGTGAGATTGGGTGGGAGTGGGGTTGGTGGGGCACCAGTGGGATGGGGACTTGATTCTCTTTTTGATGTGGCACTTTTCTTATAGGGCTGCTGCCTCACAGTAAGGAGACTTAGGCTTCCATCTGGAGTCCTCCTGGCATGGAGTTTTGTATGTTCTCCCTGTGTCTGCGTGCGTTTACTCCCACAATCCAAAGACATGCAAGTTAGGGGAGCTGGTGATGCTAAGTTGGCCCTCATGTGTCTGTGTGTGTTTGTGTGTTTGCCCTGCGATGGACTGGCACCCTGTACAGGGTTTGTTCCTGCCTTGTGCCCTCTGCTGGCTGGCATAGGCTTGGTCTTGGTGAAGTGGGTTAGGAAATGGCTTTTCTAATACTGTTGTTTCCCTTTTTTATTTTCCTTATTTATTGTATTTTTTTATATTAAAAATAATAATAAAAAATTATTTACAAAAAAAAAAATGAAGGAGATCTGATATTTAATAAAGCGTGATTGAACACTTTTTTGAATTCTGTTTAGTTAGACATCAATTCATTTTAATGAATATCGTGTTAGTGCTGCTGCCTCCAGGGTATGCAGTTATGGGTTCAAATTATGGCCTGGCTACATAATAACGTAATAATGTATTTACATGTCGCTCCGCTGTCTGATAACATCTTACAAATTTGAACACTTAATTAAAATGACCTTGTGTGTGTGTGTGCGTGTGTGTGTGTGTGTGTGTACACGTGGCTGTCTTTCTCCTGATATTTTATGAGACAGACACAAGCTTCATTACCCTCATTATATTAGAATAAGTGCGTTCAGAACATAGATAATTTAATATATTAATAGATAGATAGATAGATAGATACTTTATTAATCCCAATGGGAAATATATAATATAATATAATATGCTGCTGCTGGGGTATGTGAATTTCCCCTTGGGATTAATAAAATATCTATCTATCTATCTATCTATCTATCTATCTATCTATCTATCTATCTATCTATCTATCTATCTATCTATCTATCTATCTATCTATCTATCTATCTATCTATCTATCTATCTATCATATAGTGCCTTTCCTCTATCTATCTATCTATCTATCTATCTATCTATCTATCTATCTATCTATCTATCTATCTATCTATCTATCTATCTATCTATCATATAGTGCCTTTCCTCCATCTATCTATCTATCTATCTATCTATCTATCTATCTATCTATCTATCTATCTATCTATCTATCTATCTATCTATCTATCTATCTATCTATCTATCTATCATATAGTGCCTTTTTCTATCTATCCATCTATCTATCTATCTATCTATCTATCTATCTATCTATCTATCTATCTATCTATCTATCTATCTATCTATCTACTGAGAAAAGCGCTATATAAATGTAATGAATTATTATCTATCTATCTATCTATCTATCTATCTATCTATCTATCTATCTATCTATCTATCTATCTATCTATCTATCTATCTATCTATCTATCTATCTATCTATCTATCTATCTATCTATCTATCTAGATGGAGACGTGCATCTTTTTTTAAAGCATCAGTGTTGTAGTTACCAATTAAACCAGCAGAGTGTGCACCACCTCTGAATGAGAGTCCCAGCTTTACCAGTCACAACACTCTGAGCCTGCACTCAGGTAAGAACTCTATACAAAATAGATAAAATAAAATAAACTGAACATCTGCCCTGCTGCTTGTCCAGATCAATCAGATAACATTACAAAAAAAAAAAAAAGATGTAGCAGTTCTAGAGAAAGTCGAGAGGAGATGAACCAGGCTGATTAAAGGACTGAGAGATATTATTATTATTATTATTATTATTATTATTATTATTATTATTATTATTATTATTATTATTATATAATAACCCTAACCCTAATTATTATTAACACTAACCCTAATCCTAATAATAATAATACATTTAAGTTATGAGAAAGGACTGAAGAAGTTGACTGTATTATAGTCTAAGCATATAGAGATTAAGAGATGACAGGACTGAATTGTTCAAAAATCATGAAAGAAATCAGTGCAGCAGAGTCAGGCACTCACTTCAAAGTGAGTTCAACAAGAACACTGAGGACACAGTTAGACACTTGTTAAGAGCCGATTTCTCACACATATTAGGAAGTCTTTCCTAACACAAAGAACAACAGACCTAAGGAATACGTGACCGAGTAGTGTGGTGAACACTGGGACTTTCTGGAAATTCAAATCTCAGTTTTATGTTTTTTTAGGTAATCTCTATGAATAGGAAGGGCAAGCTTGTTAGGCTGGCTGGTCTGTCCTTGTCACAGCTGGTCTGATGTTCTAAAGATGTCTAACAAAGTGAAATCTTCTAATCTATTGTCACACACATACGTTTATGGGCTCAAATCAGTGTGTGTTCCCTCCAGACCAGGGGTTGGTGCTGCTCTCTTACTCTTTCTCCTCTCTCCCTCCAGACCAGCAGATGAACCATCAACCTAAAGCCACTTCCAATGCTCAGAAGACAAGCACTGGTACTTATCAAGATCCCACCTCCTTCTGATTTCATTTCCAGTTCCCAGAATGCCATTCTCCCAATTACAACTTGTCCCGTCTAGCAACTACATACGGTGGCCATTTTTTGTTTTCTTCAGTTCTGTTTAGAACTCCTGTCTGTAAAGTCCTATCAGTCACCAGTTTTATTTTGACAAAATGGAGTGGATCTCCCAAACTTTCACTTTGTCTTGTCTATTCTTTTCTTCTTCTTCTTCTTCTTCTTCTTCTTTCAGCTGCTCCCATTAGTGGTTGCCACAGCAGATCATCTTCTTCCATATCTTCCTGTCCTCAACATCTTATTCTGTCACACCATCACCTGCATGTCCTCTTTCACCACGTCCATAAACCTTCTCTTAGGCCTTCCTCTTCTCCTCTTCCCTGGCAGCTCTATCCTTAGTATCCTTCTCTCATTATACCCCTCATCTCTCCTCTGCACATGTCCAAACCAACGCAATATCACCTCTCTGACTTTGTCTCCCAACCTGAGCTGACCCTCTAATGTCCTCATTTCTAATCCTGTCCATCCTCGTCACACCCAGTGCAAATCTTACCATCTTTAACTCTGCCACCTCCAGCTCTGTGTCCTGTGCCACCATCTCCAGCCCATATAACATAGCTGGTCTCACTACCGTCCTGTAGACCTTCCCTTTCACTCTTGCTGATACCCGTCTGTCACAAATCACTCCTGACACTTTTCACCACCCACTCCACCCTGCCTGCACTCTCTTCTTCACCTCTCTTCCACACTCCCCATTACTCTGTACTGTTAATCCCAAGTATTTAAACTTCTCCACCTTCACCAATTCTAACCCCTGCATCCTCACCATTCCACTGACCTCCTTGGTGGTCTTGGTGGTCCTACTGACCCTCATTCCTCTCCTCTCATATCTCCACCTCCCCAGGGTCTCCTCAACCTGCTCCCTATTCTCACTACAGATCACAATGTCATCAGCAAACATCACAGTCCATGGGGACTCCTGTCTAATCTCATCTGTCAACCTGTCCATCACCATTACACTATATGAATAAATGTGTAAGCCATCTGTTTATTTGTCTAGATAGATAGATAGATAGATAGATAGATAGATAGATAGATAGATAGATAGATAGATAGATAGATAGATAGATAGATAGATAATATGAAAGGCACTATATAATAGATAGATAGATAGATAGATAGATAGATAGATAGATAGATAGATAGATAGATAGATAGATAGATAGATAGATAGATAGATAGATAGATAGATAATATGAAAGGCACTATATATAATAGATAGATAGATAGATAGATAGATAGATAGATAGATAGATAGATAGATAGATAGATAGATAGATAGATAGATAGATAGATAGATAGATAGATAGATAGATACTTTATTAATCCCAAGGGGAAATTCACAATTGTCTGCTTGTTTGTTTGCTAATTATGCCCAAATGGCTAATCCAGTTTTCACAAAATTCTACATGTGGCTTGCTATCGGTCCAACTTAAGACACAGGCCATGTGTCACATCAAGCAGAAGGGTTAAAAATAGGAAGGGTGGGGGTAACAGACAAACCAGCCCCAATGTGGGGACTACAATTCCCATCATGCAGCAGGAGTATCGTATCGGCATGCACAACGTTTTCGACTGGCCAAAGCACAATATTCAAGGCACATATGGCACTTTCTTCTCAACTAATCTCGATCACAGTTTTGTCACCTTGCTGGATTGCAGATTTTCTCTAAGAGTATGTCTGTTTCTCCCATTGCAGGCTGCGTTTAGCCATTTTGAATTCCCAAATACGTTTTCTCCTGTTTATTTATATCAGTTACTTCAGCTAGTTTACTGTAAGGGAAAACTAAATATCTAAAAATGATCACAAGTCCTTGAGAAGTCAACCGGCTCTTTGCTTCTTATTTGTTTAGAGGTTTAGCTTTTCTCCTACATTTGTTTAGACCTGCTGCCGTTTACAGCTCCGGCTGTTATAGTCAGGTCATCTTCCGCCTTATGTTCACTTAATTCTCTGCTTTGCACTTTTCTTGTTTTTTTGTCATGAAAGGTCCAAACCTATTTGGTCATCAGCACACCACCATATTTACTCTGTGTGCCTAAAGCAGGGCCAAACACCAGGGGGCGCTGCACTTCACTCTTACAGCATTTACAGCTCTGATAACCGAGAGCAGAGATTTGATTTAAAAGAGGGGCTGCTTACTTCTTATTAGGGCGAGCCTTAAACTGCACAGAGGCGTAATTCAAAGTTTGCTCTTCTTCTTCTTCTTCTTTTTCTTCCTCCTGTGCTGGATCATCTTTGGGTGTAGAGACATCAGCATTAACTGAATATCTGACAGCCTTTAAAAATAAATCAACAAGCCCATGAATATATGTCACTTTTCATTCATGATATGATATGCAGTATGCTGACACACGTCCTGTACCAGTCGGGGCAAAGAGGGAACCAAATCAGTGCTGGACACCAGCTCCTCACAGGCCACACTCACACACACAGCCACACACACGAGTCATTTAGGGTCACTTAACAGCAGAACGCACTCTTTTAGAGATTGACGGAGGAAAATCAAAAGGGCTCAGGGAGAACATTTAGACTCCACATAGTTGGTGGGATTCCATCTGAGAAATTTAGGGCTGTGAGACCGTCGTGCTGCCCACTGGGCCGCCTGGCTGTAATGATACTGAAACAGTGAAGGACATGAAGGACAGTGAGTGGTAGTGATGAGTGACAGTTGTGTGAGCTTGCTTAAATGACAGAAACATTGTAAAAAAAGAATATATAATACAAATTAGAAAATCAGTGAGCTAGTCATGGACGTATTTGAATTGTGGAAGGAACTGCTTAGCACTTCTTACTAAGAGATCAAGGGTTGTGTCACCATTCTGCTCACAGTCTGTATGGAGTTTGCAGCTTCATCTCATATTTCTTTGGATTTGTTTAAAGAAAGTGAAAGGGTAAGGAAAGGCGCACCTCTTGGCTTCTTTGGATGTCACCATTTGGCTGATTTGTCTTCTCAGTCTTCTTCCTGTCAAGCAAACAGTAACAATGTCAAGGTTTAATAAAGCATACCAGATAGTAGAAGATCTGTAGGGCATTTGCATGAGTCTGGCCTAGGGGGAGCTTGGAATTAATGGGTACACAACAGTGATGCCAGTTCAATGCTCACCAGTGACTGACCTTCCAAGTGATTGACCTCCAGTCAGTTAGTTAACCAAACCGTCGTCCAATCATTATGCTGTATATATAAGCAAGTGGACTGTGGCTGTGAACTTGAGCTGTGCTCATTGGTTGTCAGGTGTCACGGGCACAGGGTCTGCCACTATGACTGAAGACAAAATCAAACCACTGGTAGGACTGAATCACTTGGGAAGTCACATTACACAATGGATGGTCACAGGAGAACGTCACATCTGTCCCTGACTTGCTAAGATTACATAATTTAGGTCTACAGCTGAAAACCACTGGAAAAGTCATGTGATGTGACCGGGATTTAAACTACCAGACACATCACGGACAGTTTCAGTAAAGAAGTATTACATCTTGCCTGAAGAAGGGGCCTGAGTTGCCTCGAAAGCTTGCATATTGTAATCTTTCTAGTTAGCCAATAAAAGGTGTCATTTTGCTTGGCTTTTCTCTACAGTAAAGAAGTATGAAAGAAAAGCTGACAGACGTCCAGTTTTAAAGTTATTGTCAGTACAAGAGACCTTACCTTAAAACTTTGACAATTACCAAAGCATATCCAGCCAGGATAGTAATGGCCAGAAAGGAACACAATGCGTAATAACTGTTCCTGCTGCCTGAAAAACAAAACAAAACAAAACAAACAGATCAGATGACACCATGGCTTCAGTACAGGACTGAAGAACATAAAGACAGAAGTTTCACAAATGAGAGACCAAATCGGTCCATTCATCTCTCGTTTGTTAAACTAATTGCTGAGACCAAAATCTTCTGCAGATTCTTCTTAAAAGTTGTTAACGTTCTCCATGACTCATTGGTTTATTTCAGATTCCCACAACTCTCCCTGAAGAAGCGTCTCTTAGATAGACAGATAGTCCACCTCCCCATAACTTCCGCTGATGTCCTTGAGAGTAACATTCACTATTTAGTTGAAGCGATGCTCCTGGCTGCTCTCCTCTGCACAGCTTCAAGTGCTGTTATGTCTTTCTTGTAGGGTGGTGATCAGAACTACACACTGCATTCCACATGTGATCTCACTAGTGTGCGTTATAAAGCCTGAGATAATGATTTATATTCAGCAGTTGTAACAATATAACATTTTATTTGTCTTTTTCAATCGCTTCCACATATTGTTTGCACAATGAGAATGTTATCTCAACATCTAAATCCTTCTCTGAAGTTGCTTCCTGCAGGTCAGTGTCTACCATCCTGTATTTATAACTGACGTTCCTTTTGTTCAGTTATCCACATTGAGCTTCTTATACACAAGCGTAAATGAGCACACAAACTAGAGTGCTACTCTCCTTTAAAACACACATGAAAAATATGCTTTTTCCAGCATAAAAATATTGGAAACTTAAAAAACGTTCTAAATATGGAGGACACAGAAATGAATTCATGCACTTAGTTCTAGTGTGACTGACTGCTGCAGTGCGTTATTCACTGACTGTTCAAATCGTTCTTTATGCAGCCTCAGGTATTTCAAAGCTGCTGCAAGATTCATTACACAAACTGGAAAGTTGCACCACACAACTCTGATTCTCAAGTCCTTACAGTGGCTTTCCAGTTCAGTTTACGGCTAATTTCCAAATCCTCTCCTTATAAGCCTTAAATGGCCAAAGCCCTGCTTATCAATCTGAATTGATCAAAACTTACATACCAGAGCGCGCGCAAATGAAGACCACAAGATGTGGGTGTGCTAAAGGGTCCTAATGATTATAAAATAACAATGGGAGGCTGAGCTTTTAGTTACAGGGACCTGAAGTTGGGGAACAGTCTGCCTGCTAATATAAGCGATGCCCCTTTGGCCTCAGTCTGAAGACTCACGACTTTAGTCTGGCGTACCCTGACTAGAGCTGCTGTTTAGATGGGATTAGTATTCTTCGATTTTTTTTTTGTTCTTTATTAGAAATGTATTAGTTTTCACATACCCCTGGGGGGACAGAGCACAGGGTCAGCCATTGTACAGTGCCCCTGGTGCAAGTACAGGTTAAGGGTCTTGCATCAGCAGAGGAGGATCTCTTTTTTTGGCAGTAACGGGGATTCGAACTGGCAACCTTCTGGATACCAGCGCAGATCCTTCACCTCAGAGCCACCACTCCGCTATTTGGTAGTCATTTGTACAATAATATGTGTATTTCAATAATTATAAACTGTTACTGACCATCCTCTGTTCTGCTGGTCCTGCTGTGATACTTGGTGCCACTGCTCTATTGCTGAGTTGTTTGATTGCCCTTTCAAAAGACACATGCGATACGGGGAACCTTTGAACCAAAAGATGGAAAGCTTCTGTATTCAGATTAGCCAGCCCAGCACTGACCATACTGGCGAGTGACCAGTTGCCCGGGGACTTCAGGACCGTCACTCTGTCTGACTTGTGTCTTCTAACTTACCGTGGACACCCCAGAGTTTTACTTCCCCCACTGATGCTGCGGACTGACTTTTTGTTTTCCTTGCTTTCATTGTCCACTGGCCATAGCTACACAATAATGCTAATGATAGACATTGTGAGCTTAATCAGTTTGGAACTGCTTTGTTTTCCAGTCGGTATTAACAAATCTGCGTCTTTTACTTGTATTCCTTATCTCATTAGTAATTTGTAAAGTTAGCGGTGCACTTGTTACAGCTCTCTGAACCACTCAGTGAAGGGCGCTATACAAAAATAAACTGAACTGAACCCAACTTGAGGAACGCAGAAATTTCGCATGCAAGATCGGAGTACACTGGAGTTCAGCGAAAGGCAAAAAGCAACCTGAGGGCCAGTCGATGCGGGTCTCCTTGACAGTGCTTTGTTCTTTCTGTGGCAGCTTTACCTTTACAATGGAGACATTTTCTTGTTACTGACTTATAAGACTAAGAGGATGCTCACCATTCACTTTCAGGTGGACAGCTGCAGATTTGACTGTCCCGAAGATGTTTGTGGCTTCACAGTAATAAGAGCCGGCGTGACTGGCATTGACTTTGCTGATGTGTAGATGTTCTCCTGATCCTACATGGCTGCTGTTCACCTTTACCCAGGTGTACTTGCTGGGTGGGTTTGCCAAGGCCGTGCAGTATAAAGTCACCGATTTCCCTTCTCCTATAATGGTAGTGAAAGAGTTTGTGATGCGAACATTCCTGGGGGCATCTAAAATACAGAAGGATAAAGTAACAGGTTGGTAAGAAGGAGAGCTGAAAATTACAAAACATCATTTTCAACATTTTTCTGTCATGAATTTGTTTTTTTTTATTACATTAGAACAGACTAGATGTGAACAGGCCATTCAGTCCAACAAAGCTTGCCAGTCCTGTTCACTTTCAGTATATACTAACATATAAGTCGGGTCTTGAAACCTAAAAAATCGATCATAAAATCAGACCCCGATTTATATGCCTGTTCAAAAATGTGGCACTTAATTTTTTATTTTTTTTTTTTACATCTTCTTGCCTCCTCCAATCTCTCATCAGTTTCTCAACGCACCGAATTTTATTGCAGCAGCGCAGTTACCAATTTCTTTCACTACTTCAACGACTTTTAATTTAACACCAGCTTCATATTTTCTTCTGATCGAATGCTCCATTGTAGATAAGGGATGCTCTTACGATAAACGCGTATGAGGGTGTGAGATACGAAAAACACAAATCAGCGCAAACGTCGCTTTGGAATAGTTCGGGTATTACTGTGTGGTCACGTAGGCAGAGAGGGGGAGACTCGCTGATACAGCGCATTGCTGCACCAACATAGAAAAAAAAGGCCATGTGCTCCGTGGTTCCTCTCTCAGGTGGGCGTTATCTTATCATAATCTCTCGGACCAATAGCAGGAGTTTCCCACATTCGACTTATACGAGCGACATTATAAAATACCAGAAATTATACAGTAAAATCAAGTCCCAACTTATCCGTGGGAGAACTTATCCGCGAGTATATATGGTAATTCGTCTAAAATTACATCAAGTTGAGTTTTGAAGGTCACTAAAGTCCTACTGTCCCCCATACTATTTGGTCACTTATTCCACATGTCTGTGATTCTCTGTATGAAGAAAAACTTTACTTTAACAAGTTTAAAACGGTGTCCCCATGTTCTTGATGAACTCATTTTAAAGTCAACATCTTGATCCACTGGACTAATTCCCTTTATCATATTAAACACTTCACTCAGGTCTCCTCTTAATCTTCTTCTGCTTAAACTGTAAAGGCTCAGCTCTTTTAATCTTTCCTCATATTTCAACCCCTGTAGCCCCCCGTAATGAGCCTAGTTGCTCTTCTCTGGACCTTTTCTTGTGCTGCTGTGTCATTTTTTGTAGCATGGAGACCAAAACTGCACCCAGGACTTCAGATGAGGCCTCACCAGTGTGTTATAAAGCTTGAGCAGAACCTCCTTGGTTGTGTTCAGACAGGTTTCTCAGACAGTACTTCTCCACAGAGAGGTTACACAGCTGAAGCCACAGCGTCATGTCAGGTAGTGTTTTGCCAGACCCCATCTTGATGTTTATGTGGTTCAACTTGTGCATAGACTTGTTGTGGCCTCCCTGTTTTCATCCAGAAAATCCTAAGTGGCCTGTGCCTCAGTGTGCCCTACCAAGCACTGCTCTGTCACTCATACCACCTGTACTTCAGAAGAGGTCATCCACCGGAATCGAAGCACGTTCAGGCCTGGCCAGTACTTGGAGGGGAGACCATCTAGGGCAAGCTTGGCTTGCTGCTGGATAAGGTGATGGTGAGACCAGCAGGGGGTGGTCCTGACACTCGGTGGTCATTAATGATCCCTGGGCATCCTTCATAAAGAGTAGGGTGTATTCCAGTGAACAGGCTAAATTGCCCACCACAACCTAATCATTCAGCCCCCCTAATCATCACTTGCCTCTAATTGGCTATCTCTTGTTGCAAAAATGGCTGCCGTCGCATCATCAAAGTTTGATGGTCCACATTAGTGCTGGTTGAAGTGGCTCCCCACTCACTAAAGAGCTTTGAGTAGTGAGATAAAAATAGTGCTATATAAATGTAAAGATTATTATTACTATTATTATTATTATTATTTTTATTATTAGTCAGGTTAAACCCATTTGCTGTCTTCTTCCAGGAGAAGCCACAGCTCCCAGGGAAGACAAAGTAAATGGGAGAACAGACAGGACACAAAGACAAGCAGGTCGGTCAGGTGCTGATATTGTAACTTATAAATGTTAAGGTAACCTCATCTGTTTCTTTAGTAAAACTTTTCTATTGGAGACTAAAAGCAAGAAGGAAGAATTGAGAGAATGAGACTTCATCGTGTGTCTTGTCTAACACATATTTTACCTGATGAAGTAAAAAGTTTCTTGTGTATAATTTTTTATAGTTATACTTTTTCATCTCTTTGACTGTGTCAGAGATTCGCATGCTTTTGGCTGCAACTTTGATTGAATTTTTGGCTGTTAAGAATACGACTCACACTCAACGTTCAGTAGAAACTCTAGAGACGTGATGTGTCCTCTCCGGCAGGAGTAATAGCCGTGGTCTTCGTAGGAGGCCCTCTGAATCTGAAGCTCCTCAGAGGCTTCTTTTAAACGTTGTCCATTTCTAAACCAGGAGAAGATGTTCTTGGTGAGATTGCAGTTTGTTTTACACCTCAGAGTCACCCCGTTGTTTTCTTTGACCTTCTCTGCTGTTGCTTCAAGCTTTAGACCTTCAGAAAATAAAAAGAAAAACAGAGACGCTGGTACTTGATTATGCCTTCGTTCTTTCCAGTAATTCTGTTTAAAGTCCAGTTTAAAGGATAGAAAAGTCAAAAAAACAAAAAACAAAACAAAAAGGATATTCTGGGTGCTTGTGACGCCCCATGCACTGTGTGACACCAACATGGACAACAAACCAAGAGATCTGAATTATTAGGACATCATGATAAGCCCTCCAGTCAATGTGAGGGGCTTAGAGAGAAATTAGCTAAGAAGGAATGTCCTGTTGGGGGTCTTTTACATGTGAAATGCGCAGTCAGCACCCATCACTGGCAAAGAAGCAAAAATATCAACAGAGGACATCTGAGGTGGAGATTAAATGGAATAACCACGCTATAAAAATGATTACGAACGACACAGCAAAGTGAAAACACCTGAAGTGTTTACTAAAAGTGCTCAGTCGGGAGACGATTTAGGAGCACTGGGTGCAGGAATGTGCAAGAAAGAAGTCCGTCTGAGGTCACCCTTCACCAAAGGCCATACTCACTTAGAGCTGGCCAATTCACAGGCAGTAATCGAGGTAATGTGAGGTCTTAAGGATTGAAAACAGAAAATAAAAACTTAGGTAAAATACAATACAATTTATTTTTGTGTAGCCCAAAATCACACAAGAAGTGCCTCAATGGGCTTTAACAGGCCCTGCCTCTTGACAGCCCACCCAGCCTCGACCCTCTAAGAAGACAGGGAAAAGACCCTTATAGGGAAAAAAATGGAAGACACCTCAGGAAAGGAAATTCAAAGAAAGAGGGTATACTGGGCATGCAGTGGGTGTCAAAAAGAAAAAGGGGGGTCAATACAATAAAATACACAGAAGAGAACACAAGTCATCCTCAATCCGGTCCTGGAGGGCTGCAGTGGCTGCAGGTTCTCATTTTAACCCTTTTCTTAATGAGTGACCTGTTTTTGCAGCTAATTAACTTCTGTGATGTATGGCCAGTAGTTTATTCTGGCCAATACCCCCAAGCCACCAGATGGAGTCCTCTCTGCCACATGGAGGTGGTCCGAATTCCCGCAGGGCATCCTGGTCAATGGAGTTCAACTTCACAGCCCTGCTGGATACCATGGGGGCCGCCAGGGGACGATGCAGGGAGGCATGAGAGTTTTTATTATAGCCCGGAAGTACTCCTTAATCATGGGGACGGAAGGAATGAAGTACTTCCAGGCTGAAGAAAAGAAGAAGATTTTATCTGACCTGGAAGTGTTATGAAATCACATGGACTGAGGGACAGAGGCACTTCCGGGTCAAGGAGTACAAAGGGACTGTGGGAGATCCCAGCAGATCGAGCCGAGTTGGGAGGGAGTGGAATGATTAAGAGTGATTATTGATTTATTATTGGAAGTATAGTGGAGGTGGAGGTGCTCTGTGCACATTATCGGAAGAAAATAAATTATTTCTGATATTTTACCTGTTGTTTGAACGTGTTGTCTGTGGGTTCAGGGGTCAACAGCGACCCCTATCTGTCACACTTCTTTTGAACTAATTGTAATTGACTTGTTCTTGAAGACTTAGACCCCTTAATTGTTTCTTTTCCCTTAATTAGCTGTCAAACAAAAATGAGATAGAAATTGAGCCGAAACAGCTGGTGTCCATCATGAAAATAAAGAAAGGTGAAGGTCTCAGGAATGCTGATCTACTCAGGTCCTCAAAACATTTTAACAGAGCTCTTTGAAAAGAGAAAATCCACAATTTCAGAAATGAGAGCCGCGACAAACCACAGAATTAAAGAACGGGTTTAATTAATGACAAGATAATCAGCACCTATTTAAGCAACTAGTTAGAGTGAAATTGGTTGGAGTTTGAGGCCCTGATTTAGCTGGTCTTCTGTTGGCTCCCTCACTTCACATTTCATTTCTATTGGGGTGCCATTTAAGGAAAGAAATGAAGCAATTTAGAGGAACAATGAAGGAATTTAGGAGAAGAAACAAGTCAATTAAAATGAATTTAAAAGAAGTTAATTAGCAGCAAAAATGGGTCACTAATTAAGAAAAGGGTTAGAATAAAAACCTGCAGCCACTGCGGCCCTACAGGACTGGAGCTGGGGACCCCCGCGCTGTACAATACAATAGTATTATAGTAATATTACAAGCAGAGAGCAAAATTCAGCAGCAGATATCACATAATAAGATTCGGATTTGTTCAGAGTCCTGGAGACCTCGGCTATCAAGTTTCCTCCCCTTATTGGCCATTCCACAGCTGAGTCAGTGAGGAGCCAGCCAATCTGATGAAAGGACCCTTCTAATTCTCAATTCCAGTGCTCTTCCATCAGAGATGACTTTTCCTTAGGTAGGCAACAACTGGCAGTAGGGCAGTGGCACCAAATGCCACATGTGAGTACAGAGAAGAGACACATGGAGAACATCCACACTGAGGTGAAAACAGGGCCAGGGTTCCAGCCATGCGCATGTCCTGGTGCACTTAACCATCAAAAAAAATCCACACAAGAATTTCTTAACTCACCTGTGACAGTCACGTTCACCCCTGGCACTTGTGTCAATCTATTTATTCCGCTAAAATTAAACTTGTAGTATCCGCTGTCCTCTCTTCTCACGTTTGTGATCTTTACAGAGCAAATCTTATTTTTCTTCCCCAAGAACTGAACTCGGTCTCTGTGACTGCTGTTCACATGACGCTCATCTGTATGATACACTGTGGTTTCTCCGTCTTTAGTTGTCTCGTCTTTGTCAGGACCATAAAACCACATTTCTTTTTCAACGGTCTGACATTCCGGATGACTGTATGCACAGTTAATCGTCACCGTTGATCCTTCCAGTGCGCAGATCGTGTTCAGCGTATAAGTGACTCCCCATTCACTGCCATCTGCAAAACACAAAAGTGGGCAAAATGTCAAGTCTGACATTTTTAGGTCAGGTCATAATGATATGACACAGGTAAAGATGCTCCTGTTGCTCTTCACTGAATTTTCAGTAAATTGCTAACATTCACAGAATTAAGAATATGGTGAAAAATTATTTATAACACTGAGCTGTGCGGAAAAAATAAATTGGAAATAAATTAAAGAAAGAAGTTTTGTCCTCAAACTAGGATCTCTTTGAGTCAGGAACCAGGCAGGAGGAAACTTGTCCCATTGTGTCTTTTATTTTCTCTTCAGCAAATACTTGAAAGGGGAGCATCCTGTTACAGCGATCTGCTACGGGACGGCGCCCTGGACTGAGGCTGTCGGCAAAAGGATGAAAGAATGAGGGCAGAGGTCCATTTTTACATCACAGTGCTGAATTCATGCATACACATCACCTGACATTTACTCTGATTGGCTTACACACTCGTCATCTGATTGTTTCATGAGCTTACATATCTAAATAAAAGTCTCATTCTACTACATTCCTGTTTCTCAATATTTTTTAAGTTCCGCTCTTTTTATGAAATTTCTATGTACGTGACAACCATCAAGTCTTACTGGGTCATCATCTGATGTCTTAATCCTTTGTCACGCACGTGCGTCTAGGGGGCCGCGGAAACACCCAATGAGCAGCGTACAACAGTCTGCCAGGGGATGGAGACGGGGCACTAACCTTTCTTTCTCTTGTTCCCGACGCAGCGCTGCCTTAAGCGTTCTCAGGACGCCATTTAATCCACCCGTAGCCACTTCCGCATTTCCATCCCTTCCTCTGGCCTGACTTGATGACATCATCTACCCATAAAACACCTCGGTTCCTCCCAGCATTCCAGTCACCAGCTTCCGGTCCCACCTTATTTATGTTCCCCTCTGCGAAGGGATGATGTTCTTGGTTGGACGCATGTTTGAGCGTATAATTCTTTTGAGTTGCAATTTTGACAGTATACGGGGCCGGAAACCCCAACCCTTTATGCTTGTCTTGTCTCTTATTCACACCTTCTTGAACATCCAGTGTATGACGTCAACCATCTCCTGATACGTTCTTGTCTTCTTGCTGAACCACTTCAACAGTCTCTTCATGCGATTTCTAAGACAACTGCTATGTTTCTTTTTAAGTACATTGCATACAAAACAACTTTATTCTCAATAAAATATACTGACCCTTAAATACTGTAGATATATTAGCTCTTAATGTTCCGTTTATTCTCTCCCAGCTGATAATTCTGTCCTGTATTTACAGCTAAATCTCCGCTGATTTTACTCCTAAATATCAGACAGATGTTTCACTCTCCAGGCTCATCTCTTCACTTCCACTACAGTCATCCCTCACCTGTTACAGGGGTTATGTTCCAGAGTCCCCCGCGATAGGTGAAAATCCTCGAAGTAGCGACTTTATATTTATTTTATTATTTATATATAGATTAAGGCTTTATAAACCCTTTCCACACTCTTATAAACCTTACCGCATTATTACGTCCACTTACAACTCATTTTGCGCCCTGGTTAAAGGACACTGCGGCCGTAGATCTTATATTCTTTTCCTCCTTTTAAAAAAAAAGAATTGTGGACTCATTGATGCTGTAATGGCGTCCTACAGCGGCGTAGCTGTTCCCTTCCTTCAACATATCCAAACCTTTTACCTTTTCAGCAATCGTTAGCATCTTCCATTGGCGGTTGGGCACGGCCCCTGAAGCAGTAGCAGGAGCAGATCGATTTGGAGTCATAACGAAGGGCTTGACTATGCACAAAGATAAACACAAAAGAGCACAAAAGTTAACTCTTTACACAGCGAGACATGTTGATGTTGAATGAGCAAGACGAGACTTCCTGGTTAACGCAGAGGAATCGAATTCGGCACACCATTGATGAGCCAATCAGCACACAGGAACTTAACTGCGTGCTCTGATTAGGTAGCTTCTTAGTCATCCGCCAATAGCGTCCCTTGTATGAAATCAACTGGGCAAACCAACTGAGGAAGCATGTACCAGAAGTAGAAAGACCCATTGTCCGCAGAAACCCGTGAAGCAGCGAAATATCAGCGTTATACATTTAGATATGCTTACATATAAAATCCGGGATAGAGTGAAGCCGCGAAAGTCGAAGCGCGATATAGCGAGGGATTACTGGAGTTGGAGGGGATTCTTATGGTGGTCTTTGTAGTTTTTCTGTCCACAATCAGAATAACAAAGCCTCTTTTTTGTTATATTTGTTTTTACACAGCACAGAGTTTCCCTCAAAGATAACAAAGCAACAAAATGCAGTCCACAATCAAAGATAAAGATCTGCCAAACAAAGTAAGGAATAAGAACCCAGAAAAATTCATAAATGTTCTCACAAATGATGTCCAACACCTCAGAATGCCGATCTGGAGGACTGTACCCTCTGCTTGGACTATATAGATGGTGGCCTGTCCTTTAGCTAAATGTCACGATGGGGCCAGTCCCTGTAACTCTATCTTAAGTGGACAGGGCAGAGAACTACACACACACTAATGAAATAAACAGAATAAATACATAAACCAAACAATGTTCAGAATTATTAAAAACAGCCCCCAGGATTGTTGGTTAACACCTGTGGCTGGCACTACAGTACTGATAGATTGTGAGAAGTGCTGGTATGGAGTGCTGAAAGAAGAAGTGAGAATTCACCAAAGACTAAAAAGTAGAAGGGCCACTACTGCTTACTGGTGAGTACTGGGTGATCTCAAATGATACCAGTGTATAAGAAAAAAGTCCCAGCACCACAACAGCAAAAGGTAGAAGTGCTGGACGGATTAAGTCCTGTCCCACTTCAAGCACTGGTGTGTTCACACTGGGACTCTGTGGACAGGGCTTGTCTAGTCTGTCTATTTTACTCTGAATTTTTAAAATGGAGAATTGTCATTTACATTTCTTTTTTCCTAACCCAGAGGGCACTGATGCGTTCATGGATTTACTGTTAAACTTACTGATGTGTGTACTACAGCAGTAAAGTGTTGTATCGTGTTTGCCATAGACTGATACAGGAGAAAGTAGGGTGAAATGACACCTTTTATTGGCTAACTAAATAAATTACAAATGGAAGCTTTCGAGGCAGCTAAGGCCCCTTCATCAGGCGAGGTGTAACTGGTTGCTACACTAAACAGGAACGGTGATGAAGATCCACCTGTACGAGCAACAGCTGAGGAAAGCTGCATCGCTGAAACCCAGTTGGCACACTTTGTATCACATAACACAAGGAAGTTTTTCACTTGTATGGAGATTTCACAGGACTTCCTAGTGGATGATCCCGATTCACGGGACAGTAATGAAGCATATATTTCAGCTCAGTGCAATGTCAAACACCTGAAAGTGGTCAATGATGCAGCGGAGAGATGGGTGGCACTGATTCACTCATGCAATTCGGCCATCACAAACCAAGAAGAACAGAAACAGTACCTCCTACAAGTTGTAGAAGACCATCGCAAACAGTTTCCAGCACCAACAAAAACTCTATTAACTGAAAAGCTCTGAAGAGCTGCACAGAACAGTCATATCAGCACGCACGTTTCTGTATAGTGAATATAGAAGAAGTCTGATCTCTTGTGCCACCAGTAAATACTGTTTGATTGTCATAAAACTTTGTGTAATTTATCATGGTAACTACAGGAACAAAACTGGGGGCTAAGACGTGAGAAAATAAAAACTTTAATTTTCACTGGGACCCTAGTGAACAGCCATAGTGTATCACTGGATAGGTGGACCAAATGTCCATGACAGGACCTCTCTAAAGCGCATACTCTGCACACACAGTTTAGTGATATTTATAGGTGTTGTAGTGGGCAAAATCTGAAAATTTTGGTGTCTATTTTCATTTTGTTTTGCTCAACACAAAAACAAGATGAACTTAAATGCAGGACACTTGCATGGGCAGTTTAACATCAAGACATTCTGTTTTCCTGAATTGTACCAATATTAGTACCATCTGCTTAAGCTGAGCATGGAATTCAGGAGATGCCTCAAGCTCTATTGATGATTTTATCACCTGTGAAGAGGTGGGCACCAGGACTAAATTGGTTTACAGCTTGGCAAAGGAAGACATGTCGATGAAGCTGTATCTGATTACTTTACAACCCGAGAACAGGAGGAGATGCCATAGGACTAGAAGTGGCCAAACCAGTTTACAGCTTGAGGCAGGAGACTGTTACAACATCAAAAACTGTATTGCTTAGGAAAACGGACATACTAAAATAGATTAAAGAGTTTGAGCAAATTCATCCATCAAATTGACAGCCAGCCAATCAGAATATCTAACAGTCACGTGTTGTGAAACCCCATGCGTAGAATTTTATAATAAACTAGTTGTCACCCGCGGCTCCACCTGTGTATTAGTGAAACAGGACAGTGAGGAGGGCCCTGCCCAGCTCCCCACTCCTGACGTCACGCTTCCCCCTCCCTTCGCCCGCAGCCGCTGTCTCAGATTAGCGCGAACATATCGCTCCTGCAAGTGAACTGTGATTCTTAATGCAATGATAGAAGTCGCAAAATCAACTAGAATGTTCAAGCAAATTACAGAAAAAAAAATATCTAAATCCGTTAAGTGGTTCTCTCAGAGGTAAGGAATGCCATGAGGCTGGCGCATAAGTGAGGAGGGCCTCGGCACACTGCGTGTCTCTCGGATTCACGCAAATTACAGAAAAAAAATTAATCTAAATCTGTTAAGTAGTTCTCTTGTGAAACACCGAGAGAAACGTAGCAGGCCAAGGGACGTGTACTTTACCTCCGCTTAGCTAGCAAACGAGAAAACTATTTAACAGATTTAGATCGGGTTTTTTTGTATAATTTGCTTGAACATTCCGGTTGATTTTGCAACTGTTCTCATCGCGCTAAGAATCAGAGCTCACTTGCAGGAGTGATATATTCACGCTAATCCGAGACAGAGGCTGTGGGCCGAGGGGAGGGGGAAGCGTGACATCAGGAGTGGGGAGTTGGACGGGGCGGGGCCCTCCTTGCCATCCTGTGTCACCAAAATGTGGGCGGAGCCACGGGGCACGGCTAATCCTCCATTAAATCCTCACCTGTGACTGTCACATTGACTCCTGGTAATCCAGTCCAGAAACCTTCTTCACCAGTCCCCCCAAATTTAAACTTGTAGTATCCGCTCTCCTCTTTTGTCACATTGATGATCATCACAGAGCAGGTCTTCTTGTTTTTGTTCCCCAAGAACCGGACTCGGTTTATGTGACTGCTGGACACTTTACTCTTATTTGTATGATACACTGTTTTCTCTTGATCACGAATTGTCGTGTTAGCTTGAGGACCATAAAGCCACATCTCTTCTTTAATTGTAATACTTGGTGGATGTTTGTATTCACAATTTATCCTCACAGTTGATCCTACCTCTGTGCAGATCTTCTTTGGCTCATAAGTGACTCCCCAGTTACTCAAACCTATAAAACATAAAAGTGAACAACACGTGAAGTCGGTGATTTCTGATAAGACACAAGTAAAGATGTCCCTGCTCCTCTGCACCTCAGTAAATTAATAGTATTTTTTTATATGTACCACACAATTAATGACGTGCATCTTTATATTCTTTACAAAATGATAATTTACATCAAAGAGTTAAAAATGCAAGATCAATGAACACCAAAATAAAGACAATGTGTTAGATGGCATAAATAAATGAATTTGCCTTTATAAGGTGCTGCTGACATTCATAAGGACGGTGATGTATTTATTTTTTTTCTGGGGACCCCAGGAATGCACCCAGCCTTGGCCCGACTCACACACACTCACTCATTGAGACACACAGAAGATTAAATAATAAAGTGGTACATTAAATTGATTAGAAATATAAACAGCAGTTAAAGTTAACCCTCCCTGCTCCACTGCGGCGATGACCAATAATAACACACCAATAATCACCTAACAATGAACACTCACACCAAAGTCCAAAACACAGATGATGATCGGAGAGTGGAAAATCCTGTGAACAGTTCGCTCAAAGGAACGTAAAGTTTGTCTTACTGGTTTCCTGTAGCAGTGCAGGAAGAGGTGATTGGGTGTGTGCCCTCAGATGTAAAGATACCAATCCACAACTGGCACCAACAGGTGGACACAAGACAGACCACACATCTAAACAGGAACACTAATCCACGATGACCCAAACAGGTGAGAACAGCAACAGAACGGACAGACAAACAACCGTTCCCTGCGTCTTGCTGGTTCCTCCATTTAAAAGGCCTGCCCTCTTCCCAGCATCCTCCTCTGTCACCCAATAGAGCAACACCCTTGGGGCAGCTGAGATATGCAGTCCTTTATTCCATAGCGCTGCTTCAAAGTTTCCATACGCACATTGATGAAGCGTCTTTAGGGTTTGTTTAAAAGGAGTCAGTGAAGACGAGGCACAGACAAACGAAGGCAGTTTGACACCAGCAGATATTGGGGGAACAACCAAACCATCAGATTTAGAAGGTTTGGACAGGCGATGACCAGAATAAATCATTAAGATATCCAGGTGTGATGTCAGGAACACATTTAATACTAACAAAGTTCACGTGTACTGATTTTAGAGTCATACCCTGCAGAGGTGTGGGCAGGAGACGTGGCGCTCACTCTACATGCTGCCCCACAGGTCTCCCATTTCAAAGGTTCTGCCAGCTCCTCTGAGCCACCACTAGCTTTTCATTTCAGGATTAACCAAATACTTAGTGATAAACTAATTTCTGAGTAAAACTTTATTTCATTTTTTATGAGTTTTCTCTGCGGTGGGTTGGCACCCTGCCCAGGATTGCCTTGTGCCCTGTGTTGGCTGGGATTGGCTCCAGCAGACCCCCGTGACCCTGTGTTCGGATTCAGCGGGTTGGAAAATGGATGGATGGATGGATAACCTTTCATGCAAACTTCCAATTAAAACAATCGTACTACGTCCTCCTACATAACTACAAATTAAAGGATAAGGTTGTTACTTTTCAAGTTGAACTTCACAAACCTGATGTTTACTGAGTGCATTTGCCAGGCAAAATTGTGTTCCAAAGTTTAGCACATTTTATAAATAAAAAAATAAAAATATCTCGCCTGCTCTGGCACTTAATAGTGAAGACTACGGGGCACCGAGGAAAAGCTTAACAACTTGCCACATACGTCCATTTTTCAAGCCAAGACAGTTGTCGTGTGCTGATCTATGCCTTCTGTGTGTTGAGCACATGTTTGTGACAACAAAAGGGATCTGATTTTATTGCATATTCCTGGTATTATAGGTTTTCTATTTACTTGCACAAACTCTCATGTACATACTGAAGTAAATCAAAGCAAAACCACAAAAATCTTTCCTGTGGTTTGGTCTGCAGGGAGGAAACTAAAGAGTTATTGCGTCAGCTGACTGAGTGCTGAGCTGTCGTGCCTGGCTGGCTTTCTTCTGAATTGGCTGAATCTCATGGTATTGCTGTTTTATTCATTTTTTTTTTTTGCTCAGAAATGACATGTATGAACTATTTCACAATGTCTGTGCAATCGCCAGGTGAGGAAAAATGACATATTTGGTAAGATTTTAAAGGTTTTCCCCTGTGCCACATAGACTACAATGTAAAGTGCCAGTGTGGGCGAGATATTTTTTAAATTTATAGAAAATAAGTAAGTTTAGAATACAATTTTGTGCCGTAAATTCATATACAGGTCAAATTCCATTACAACAAAGTGCCAGGGACCTAAAAAATATTTAGTTGTTGTGGGACATGGACTGCCTTTTATCCCGGCCAGTACCCCCAGGCCGAAAGGTGGAGCCCTGCCTGCAACATAGAGGTGCCCCGAGTTCCAGCAGGGCATTATGGACAATGGAGTTTTCACCCACAGACCTGCTGGATACCACAGGGGCCCCTAGAGGACGCTGCAGGGAGGCCCAGAGACTCTTACATGCCCTATAACCCAGAAGTACATCTTAATCACAGCGACAGGAAGAATGACGTACTTCCGGGATGAAGAAGAGGACTTTTGATCTGACCCGGAAGTGATAGGAGGTCATGTGGACTGATGGATCGGAAACACTTCCAGTCAGGAAATATAAAAGGACTGTGGGAGATCCCAGTCGTTGAGCTGAGCTGGGTGGAAGGGTGGCAATGCATCTGGGAGAGTGGAGGATTGTTTATTGAGTATTGTTGGTAGTATTATTGATTTATACGAGTATTGTGGAGAGGAGGGTGCTTTGTGCATGTTATTGTCCGAATAAAAATTATATTTGGACTTTTATCTGGTGTCTGGTGTCTGATCTGAGGGTTCAAGGGAGCATAGCGCCCCCTATCTGTCACATTGTAATGAAAGTTTCAGAGTAATGACCTTCTGTATTTGTTGCTATAGTGCTTTCTTTAACTTGTGTTCAAGCGTCTGCAATCATTTCAATGGCTTCTTTCACGTTCATTTTCATCTCCTCCTGTCTACAAGTTATGCTGACGAGAATTTTTCTCAGCATTTCCTTTGCGTTAATACACTTTCAGGGTGAGAATGATGCCCAAAACCATTGGCTGAATGACTGCCGTGCAATTGGGTGGGAGGAACTCAACGTGAACATGATTTAAATGTGGAAGCATGCTGTGGGCAGCACAGTTATCAATCAGAAGCAGAAGCTTCCTTTTATTCTTCTTCATATTGCGAGGTTTCTGAACTCTTTTGGGCCCCCCACCCCCAACGTGACGACACAATGAAATGCGTCCTGAAGCGCGATTGCCACTCTGTGGAAACAAATCGGAACTGATTGTGGGTAAAAGTGTCTGTCATCGATGGGTGATGTAAGGAACATTATAAAGCAGGGAACAGTATTTGAAGTAGAGAAACAACTAAAGGACTTCTTCTGGTTGTACAGGAATAGTTGGCATTGGCAGGAGAGTGTCCTTTAAAACGCTTGAAAGGTAGATTTCAAATCCAAACTTTAATTTGCAGATATAGATGTACATATGGCTGTGAGTGTGGTCTATAATAAAAAATAAAGTAGATCAATTCTTAGTTCTCAAGTTACACATAAAGGAAAAACACGTTGCAAATCTTACACAAATATTAATCTTAAAGTTGCAATACTGAAGTTGGCCACTTTGTAACTAAAGGCACTATTGAGAAACGTTTTACAGTGTTAATGAAAATACAAGCGTAACTATTATAATACAAACAGAATACAAATGAACAGAACTTACGTTGCTTCATCTGATGCACATTATTTCTAAGGAACTCTCCTAACTTTGTGAAGTGCAAATGCATAGACATAGAACTACTAGACGTCACATGACCAGCAGCTTTGTACGTCAACGTCGCCGCCATATTGCGAGTGGCACTGCTGTGGAGTGAAGTAATGGATAAAGATGCCTCACGCATGTGCTGCTTGGGATTGTAGAAACCGCTGTACGCTGCAAACCAGATCCCGGCGAATTACATTTCATAGGTAAGGCTGAACAATTGTTTTAGTTATATTTGGCCATTAGAAAATCCTGTTTTATAATCTTAGCACTCAAGGTCAACTTACAATAAAATTAAACAACAACAAGAGTATGATAAATCAAAAAGCAATAATTGGCAAACAAACAAAGATAACTGGCAGCAACAGTGCAAAATTCACAATTGGTATGCCAGTTTGAAAAGATACGTTTTGAGGGCAGTTTTAAAATGTGTTATTGAATCGAGCTGACGGATATGAGAGGGAAGAGAATTCCCGAGTTGACGAGCACACTGAGAGACGCTTGAGCTCCCAGAGCACTGAGTCTGACGTGTGGTACAGAAAGTGGAGCTGCAGATGAGGATCTGAGTGAGCGAGAGGAGTGTCAGTTTGGAGGAGATCAGTGAACGTTGTGGAGAGCTTTAAATGTTAAGAGTGGTATTTAGTATTGTAATCGGTAGTTAACAGGGAGCCAGGGAAGTTGAGAGAGAATCGGTGTAATATGTTCAGTGGATTTAGAACAGCAGGGTATTATCCTGGCAGCAGAATTTTGAAGAAGTTGTAAGCGATGGATACGTTTTTGTGGGATGCCTATAATCTATACGTGAGGTTACTCGGGCATTAACCAATACTTCAGTACTGTGTTGCGTAAGAACAGGACGAAGTCTAGAAATGTTTCGGAGATGGAAGAAGGCAGTCTGAGAAATGTTACTTATATGGGAGGGATTATTAAATAATAATAATAATTATTATTATTTAATAATTGCCATTATTGGTGTATAAATAGATATAAATAATTGCATGTAAACGATTCGCCAAAATCTGTTGTATGTAAACGATACTATTTAAAACGTTATTGTTTTTTCATCAGAAAGCCAGGTTTCCATGTCTGCCTGTATTAGTTTAAATGGCACTTTTGCCACTCGCAATATAATAATAATACATTTTATTTATATAGCGCCTTATGGCATACACGCTGACGTATCGTGTCAACTGGGCAACACAGTGAATGCGATGTCTACCTTTATATGTATATGGTGGAAACATCCACGTTTTCTCTTTCTTCCTGCTACCCACAGTACTTTGCTCAGTGGAAGGCAGCATCTAAGTCGGTCCTCCTGCTGACTGAACTCCGCCTCTCAGACACTACCTGGCCACGACCCTGCTGTGTCTGTGTGTTAGTAGAGCGGCAGATCTCGATACAATAAATAACCGGGCTGTTCCTGTTTCAAGTTGAGTAAAGCTGGTTGTGCTAAAGTACCGAGACTCAGCCTCGTGTTTTGGGGTGTAAGTCAGGGACTCTCGTGTTGTCACAATATCCTTGTCAAGTTTTCGCAGCCAGTATCCCAACATGTCTTGAGTCATCCAAGTTCGCTGGTTTGCTTTATACTTGCAGGGAAGGATAACACGCTTAAAACATTTTAGGATTGATCGACTTGCCAGTGATGAGAGGAATAACTTTGTGGCTGCCAGCTGAATTGCAACAAAGTAGAGCTGTCAACCTTTGTTCAGTGAAAACCGCAGAAAACAAACACAGCAAAAAAAAAACAAACAGTACGAGGAAAGTTTGAAGAAAGAGAAAAAATGAGAATGTTTCTGTTTGGGGATCGTTGTGCACAACTGAGCTGAGACCACAGAACTAGCTGCTCTGTGAGAAAATCTTTTTTGTTTGTTAATTAGCTTGAGACATGTAAGCTAAGCAAAGAGTGACAATGTTAGTAAAACTTTAATTCACAAAATCCACACAACCAGCTGAGCCAGATGGACGATGATAAGTGCAAAGTGTGTCACCCGAGTGTGAGCAGCTGAGCTGAGCACACAAACAGCAACTTCATTACTGCTTTATGACTCTGGCCACCCTACAAAAGGCCAAAAAGACACAAGAAGACAAATAAAGTCCTGTCTGGGGGATACAACTGAAGAGCTTAACCAGCGACGGAGGATTAGTGAGCTCACTTAAAAAACTAAGGGGGGTCCTGATGTCAATGAAACAGCCAGGGTGTCAGAAAGAAGAAAAACAGAACTGGACTAATGAAGAATAAAAAAAAAGTAAAAATCAGAAATGATCAGCATAAAGCTACAAGAAACAACAGACATTACAAGAAGTGCTTCACGGCTGGTAGAAACGGCAGGCAATCCGCCTTTGCTGAGCACAAAGAATAAACCACAGTTCTTAAAATAAAGAGCTGGTCTTCGGAACTTACCGGCTACAGAGGAAACAGCAGATAAAAATATCAAGAGGAGCATGCTGAGTGGTGACGCCTGAAATGAAAAAATAACATGAAGTGTCTCAGATGAGTTCACCTTTGAATTATGAGGGCCTACATGCAGATTTTGGAGGGGCTCTGGTGACACTGGAGCCCAGGACCATCATGATCTCCCTGAGGTTTTCTCCTGGTGCTCCCATATATTCCTAGCATCTGCGTGTTAATGTATGTTGCCCGCTGGGTAAGGCGACCCATCCAGGGCCGATTCCTGTCTTGTATCTGAATCAATCAGAGCAGACGTCAGACCATGGATGGACAAGTCCAAGAATTACAAAACTGAATATCCTTACATTTTGTGCAAATTTTAAAATTCACAGGCCTGTGGGACAACACGCCAAATGAGAATGAAAGAGAGCTGACCCAAGGGACGTCAAGAATCAGAGGAAGTCATTTGTCATTAGTGAACATCAAAATGGAGATGCTGAGGAGGCGACATCTGCCGAAGAGAACAACAAGGAGGAGGAATCGACAGCTGCAAAAACAGAAGTGGGAGGACAAGGAGGTGACAAAAAAGATTCAAGATGAAGAGACCTATAGGACACACCACAGATACAGACACTGGGGTACAACAAACAGGAGACTGGCTGGTTAAACTGGAATGAAAGTTTGTTATAAGGGGAAACAGTGCTAACGCTCAGGCTCAGGTTAGTAATGGGGACAACATCAGGAAGCAACACTGTCAAGCCGCACCACTCAGAAGTCCACACAGTCTGCACTTGTTTGAGACGCGGGAGAACATGCAAAGTGTACAGTCTGAGCCCGAGTCTGTGGACCTGTCAGATCACAACACGAACCCCTGTACCATCATGCCCTCCTAATTTGTTTTGGCCCTAATTAAGTCCACACTTTCATGTTTTCATGTCTTTTGATGATTAACAACAGGAATCAGTCTATCATTACTAATTATTAAACCTCCATAAACTTTTCAGGTTTTACTACATTAGTTTAAAATTTAATATAATCATCCGCCACATCCATCGGCAAGATATAAGCTTTCAAAGTCGGAGTTACCTTTCCCTTTAGGTTGAGTGATTCCGCACACCAGGCCGTCGTGTCTCTGGCTGCTCGACTTCTCACCGTTCAAGTCTGAAGTCTCCAGGCGAGTGGCATGACCGCGTATCAGAGTCACCTGACTTGCTGCAGTGTGTGGCTAAAGACTTCCTGTTTCTGTCACCTAAAATAGCAAGACGTTTCAATTTCAATGATGACACCTGCCAGCACTTTTAGCAAGAATGTCACTTTCACCTGGGGTGGTTAGGGTGGTCAGCTTCTTCTGTACTTAAAGTGCTGCCCATTGCCTCCCTGTGTCTGTCAGGTTTCACTGAGGCCTTTACTTTTCTTCCACCTTGTAAAGATTTAGTTTCAGTGTGTGTGTGTGTGTGTGTGTGTGGGTGTGTGTGTGTGTGTGTGTACGTACGTGAGTGTGTACGTACGTGTGTGTGTGTGCGTACGTACGTACGTGTCTGTGTGTGTGTGCGTACGTACCATGAAAGTTGACATTCCAGCATTGGAATATCTGAGTTTGAAAAGGACAATGTACTGACATTGTGTGACATTGTGTGAGAGTACAGCAGTGCATGTTTTCTGCCTCACTCTGTGCTGTCCGTGTAACGCGGCCGCTGAGAGCTTAAACAACTCGCACATCCACATATAAACGACAAGGGGTGAGCTTTCTTGAAGGGTTTTACTGGACGGAAGTCATTGTAAACCGAAATATATACAAAAGAAACATACAGGTATATACAGGTGTACAACCAAAGACAATAAAGAATGATTTACAAAGCAATACATAGCAGAGAGTAGACATTAACTCTTTGAGGGCTGATTATTTTTTTCCAAAAAACATAGTTTCTGAAAAGCAATGGTTTCACACAGAAATCAACATAAAACATCTGTTGCTGCATGCTGCTGCTGCCAGTTTTTCCAAGAATGTGCGGCAGGCTTGCTGCCAGGCTGTCTTAGCGTGGCTGGGGTGACAGCAGCAGCAGCAGGGATCACGGTCGCAGTGTCATTGTTAAGTGGCAGTCCTCCTTACAAACATTGCCATAGGCATGTCAGCGTACATTATGATTAGCTGGGGACCAGTCAGCTGAAGCTGGAACCTCACATTCGTTTTTCGATCACTTGTATCAAAATTGGAGTCCAGCAAGTCATAGTCCAGTTCAGAGATAATAGGCAGAGATAATGAAGTATTTTGCTTTACGCATTCGCTGTGATCTCTTGCCATTATGTCAGTGCCATTTTTGCTCATGTTTGCGCCTTACTACTCACACGAGCCCAGGAGATCTCAGTCAAACCAATGAAGCTAACTTATCTTCTAACAACGAGAGTCCAACTAAAAGATAACGGTTGGTTTTGTCGCAGTTTACAGTTAATTACCATCGTCAACTCCTCCTTTTGACAGAAGTCAACATCAGCCCTAAAAGAGTTAAACAATGAAACTTTAAAAGACACTTATAAGGCGAGTGATTTCCACACTTGGGTCAGGACAAAGAGAAGCGCGTAGACAGAGGTTCAAATTACTGCGTACCACAACTAACCAGACCCAGGGGTTTATATACCTTAAAGATACGCTTCGGACGTGACCAAAACAAGAGATAAAGGGGTGCCTACGTGAGACACATGGGGTGTATTGTATTCAAATGTTTATTATGGGACCTACACGCTTTACGTGAGTTTCATAGACTTTTATGGCACCACTGTGAGTGTGAGACGTGACTGACTGGTGTGTTAATAAATGACAAGATGAAGGGGCAGCACAGCTCTATAAATAACAGCTAACAGCTAACAACATGTGGGCAAGAACAGCATGAGTGTGCCATGCGGAGGACTGGCATCCTGCCCAGAGTTGCCCCCCACCCTCCGCCTCCTCCCACATATTTCTAAAATGGATAAGTAAGTCAAGGATGTTTAGATTTAAATCATCAAGTAAACACTGAAAAGCCAGCAAGGAGAAGCAGAAAGAAAGTTTATTAATTAAGGACATTGTGTTACACCCTAACCTGTTGTGCTTTCCCCAGGGTGAGGAGCTGAGCAGAGCAGAGCACACCAACCTCAACTTACTTTCTTCTTTATATCTGCGACATTCCTAAAAAGCTCATAAAGACAGCAGGAAACAAACAAAGTCATGGCGGCCAGAGACACTTGAGGAGTTAGACTGGATCAGAGAGAGGATTTCATCAACTGGGGGGCATCTTCATGTCAATCAACTACTGAGGGTTGCAGAAAGAAGATGAAGTGGACAAATGAAAAAGTAAAAAAGGGAACAACACAAAGCTACAAGATGAACACATTTCAGAAAAAGAGCCACTCAGCCAGCAGAAACCACAGAGCATTTGACTTCATGCTGAGCAAAAAGAATTAACTGGAGGTCTTAAAATGAAATTGACTTTCTAAAATTAAGTGCACCTCTTCTGGTCTTACCCTGTCCAGAGGAAACAGCAGCCAAAACCATCCAGAGGAGCATGTTGTGTGGAGAGACCTGAAATGAACAAAATAACACGAGGACTCTCAGAAGGCTTTAGGGCTCAGCCATGATGCAACTCACTACAAGTGAAGGGCGATGTCCTCCATACAGTTTTGGGCTGTCACTGGTGGTTACTCCTGTAGCATCACACACACTGGACCCCGCGCTCAAATCCAGGCCTATCAAACTTTCCTCATTCTTCTCTCCAGATTCTCCCACACTCCCCAGTGTGTGTCAGTCTAACGTGGTTCCTGAGTTGGCTCCTGCCTTGCATCTAATTTAAGTAGCATAGACCTCTACTCCAATGTCACCCTGTGACGCACAAAGGGGATTCAGAAAATGAATGGAAATGCCCAAGGCTGAGAACATTCAGTACAAAATCAGGGGATCACAGGCCTCAGAGAACGTGAACCATGAGACGTGATGAGTGACTGCTGATGGAGAACAGAACAGAGCTGAGCAGACAGGTTGTCAAGAATCAGAAGAAAATGTCTCCCGGGCAACATCCAACCTGCAGAAGTTGCAATCGAGTTACAGGGCCACATGTTTTGGGTGGGCACCAAATGAACATCATTCTGGATCAAAATCTTTAAATGCCTTTCAGTCAGCCTTGGTGTCCCAATCCGTCCTAATCCACTAACAGCTGTGTCTGGTGGGCTCACAGAGGGGTTTAAGGGCCTAAACTGTCATGGCCTTCACTTCACTATTGGCACGTAGACTTGTCTCGCTCAACTAGAAGAATCCTAACCCACCTCTGTTAAGTCAGCAGGTCACTGATGTTATCTACTATTTGAAATTGGAGAAAAGCGAATTCTCACTTAGAGGATCTGTGCACATTTTTAAAACCTGGCAGGATCTCCTCAGTAACATTTTAGAATAAGCATTTAAATTGAGGAAGTGGTTTCTCTTCCTTTAGTTATTTGAATTATTTTAATATTTTTATTTACTATTAAAGTCTTGCTCTGTTGGCCTAGCTCTCTTTCTCATGGTTGGGGGTTGATTTGATTAGAACCCTAGCTTTGTAAAATTTGACTTTCTTTAAAGGAATGTTATTTGCTTTTAATAAATTCAATAAAATACTTTTTAAAAAAAGGAGAAAAGTTGATTTGTCTGCAAAGAATTTTACAATGGAAGTGCTGGTGATGTAACATCTGCTGAAGAAAAGAAGAAACTTTCAGCCACTGACTCAAAACTGGGACAGCAAAGGTGGGCAGACAAGCCTGAAAGCAGACGATAAGAAGAACAGACCTATGGGACACACCACAGACACGGGCATTTATGAACTTTTCAGTTTTATTCTTTTGAAAGCTTGCTGCATAAGTTCTAACATTTACAACTGAAATCCGTCACACGTGCGCCTTGAGAAATAAGATTAGAAATTCTGAATTACCTTTTCCTCCAAGTTTAGCGATTCCGTACACCAAGTCAAGGCTTTGCAGGCCGGACCCTCAAGTCTGAAGACCTCCAGGCGAGTGACACAAATGAGTCGACTTTTCAAGAAGGCGTCTTTTAACAGGAGACCGCTGATTTGGTTAAATGTTTGACTAATGACTTCCTTACTGGCATCAAAAATACTAAGACGTGTCAGTTTTACTGACAATGCCAGTGTCAGACCTTTTAACAAGAATGTTGCAGTACATCGGGGGCATCTAGGGTGGTCTGCTGCCTCAGAACCTGAAGTGCTTTGGTTCAGTGCCCAGCTGTGCCATTGCCTAATTCTGTCCGTGTCAGCTTTTTCTGGCTTCTTTACTTTCCTCCCACATTCCAAGTATTTTTATGAAAGTGTGGCTGTGTGTGTGTTTGAGTTGCACCAGAGGCCACTGGGACACACCGTGAAAGCTGACGTCCATGCATTTGAATATCTGGGTTTGGATAAGAAATGAATGAACAAATAAACTGGCAAAGAGTGTGAGTGGACAAGAAGGCCTGAGTGTGCCATATGAAGGACTGGCATCCCATTCAGTGCTGGCTCCTTCTTAACGCTGCTGGGATGAGCTCCAGCTCCTCATAACCTTGACCTGCAACACACAATAACATCTCACTTTTTTGAACACAAAGCAGGTCAGTATTTGGTGCACAATCTGGGTGACAGTCCGTCTTGGCATGTGGTGTACGTCAGGGTGGCATGTGACATGTGACTATAAGAGTGAGGCACGCCGACTGAAACCGAGCACGGGAGATGATTACCCACAATCCTGCAGCGGGAGAGAGAGAGAAGAACCATCGGCTCAGTTGTGATCACGTGGCGCTCGGCAGACATAGTGTATACGTACTACTCGTATTGCCAGACCTCGCTCGTTTATCAA
This sequence comes from Erpetoichthys calabaricus, assembly GCF_900747795.2. Taxonomy (NCBI): domain Eukaryota; kingdom Metazoa; phylum Chordata; class Cladistia; order Polypteriformes; family Polypteridae; genus Erpetoichthys; species Erpetoichthys calabaricus. The sequence goes on along the minus strand of NC_041410.2, from coordinate 2,070,432 downwards.
GTTAAAATTTATTAAAAATTTTTGCTCGTCTTGCTAAACACGTGCAGACCAAGTTACTCGCAATCCAAGGTTTTACTGTACATTTTCCTAGCAAAGCACTGGACTTCCTAGAGACATTGTAAACATGGAGACTCTGATGGCATGTGGACCGGCGCTCTGTCCAGGGTCTGCTTCTGCCTTGCTCCCAGTACTTACTGGGATATGCTCAGGATTAAGTGGGCTTAGAAAATGACACAGTCTGGTATGGTTTAGCTTTATACTTACCAAGCAGGTTGTGTTTAAAAGTGTTTAATTATAATGCAGAATTCTTCATTTTCCACAATGACTTCTTAGTTTTGTATCGGTGTTGCCATTTTGTGGCTTAGTTCCTACAAACAGTCCCTGACAGTCATGACTGCTGTTGTCTTTTCATTGACAAGATTAACCTTCGTAGCGTTACATTTTTTTCTCAACAAAACCTGCAAAAAGAGCTGTATTTTTTGACTTATAAAATTACATTTTTATTAAATCTCATCTTCCTTCTGTAAAATGTGCAAAACACTAAAAGTACAAAGTCAGAAGTGTAGAAAGTATAATAATGAATCAAATAATAATAACAATAATAACAATGCTGCACATGTGTGAGTGAAGCGAGTGTCCTTTTAGGATTCATCAGACTGAAGACAAATTCACTGCTGATGAGAGGCTCTTCAACATCTCTGCTCATACGACCGTCAAGGACGTGCAACACCTGGGCTGCTGAAAAACGTTTCTCACGAGACGCCATTATGAGGCTGGGAGAAGACGTGCCTACACCAGGTAACGTTCAGCACTAACACTGTTGGCACTTTTACAGCCCGAGAAATCCTTGGATTTAACGTGAGATGCATCTATACAATTACCTGAGTGACAATTGGGACTAACACTTTTAGCACTGTTTTCACAGCTTTATTGATGCCTGAGTCTACTGCTAAGGAGGTTAAAGATGGTCATGTTAATGCAATGTTGTCCAACTCTGTGGCTTATGATTAAGACTTGATCTCATTCCCCAAGTTTGTTCTCCACTGAATTCGATTCTTCATTGTGGCTATACCACTCTTCACTTTGTGGTGCTTTCTCTCCTTTCTGCACCTGTCTCCGGCGCCATAACAGGTGCAAACTGTAACATTTGTGAGGAGTAACTTACAGGCGATGGACATTTGTAGTAAATTAGGTCATAGTTGAGGTGGATGTTATTAGCAATAGCATTACAACCAATGAGGGAGAATGAGAGAGGTCACACTACAAGACAGTAAAGGCCTGCAAGACGCCTTACACATGTCATGATTTGGGGTCAAGACCATAGTGTGAAGGGCGTAAAGTCTTCAGATAAGCCTCCAGAACAGGACTGCATCTCCACCAGTCAGTCCAAAAGAGTCTCACCTTGACCCAGCCACGTCCACCAACACTACCTGAGGCTGTGGCCTACACAGGCCCAAAAGAGGGGGAAACTGGCTTTTAAAGTTTCGGAATATCTTATGTGCCACTCCAGGGGAATGGAAAATGGTAATACACCTGTGGCTAGAAGAGACAGTCCACATAACAAATATCTTTAAATGAGGATATTTATTAAAACATAAGAACAATATGACAACATACTCAAGAAAAGTGCAAAAAGAAGCGCTGTAAAAGGTAATACCTAGGTGAAATAATCCCATAACATAATCCAAAACCGAAATCCAAAAAATAAAGAAAAAAACAAGATCAAAAACCAGAAATTCAAAAGGAAACAAACAATATTTACAATCGAGTACAGTACGAGTCAGTGCAGCATCCTGAGATCCTGGTGGCTGGTCCTTAAAGAGCCAGCGGAGGTCTCAGAAGTGCTGATGTCAGGGTGGCCCCGCCTCCTAGGGTACCACCCACAGGACACAAGGGATAGACTGACACACCAAACCAACAGAAATTACCAAGAAATATGGAAAATAATAATTTAAAGTTGACAAAAACAACATAAATACAGAAAATAAATACAAACTGGGAATAAACCCAGTGACAAAACAATATAGAGTGGCATAAATCAGCCCCCACTGACTTTACATTTGGAGACAGCAAACACAAAACATCATAAAGCCTGCTGATCTAAGATGAACTATATGAAGATGGACTGTCTGAACTTTATTTCAAAAGGAAGATTTTTTTGGTAAATTTGCCTTTCTTGCCTTGTGAATGCTGCGGTCGGCTCCTGCAACCCTAAATTTAAATAAGTGAATCTGTAAATTTGATTTAATGTTCTTTTTTTGTTATTTCATTATATTTACATTTTTAAAACAGTATATTTATTCATTACACAGACAATTTCTTCATTGCTTTTGCAGGATTGTTTCATAATCAGAAGAAACCTCAATCCGATCCAGAGATGCATAGGTGTGATCTTCACAACTGTCCATGCCTTCATCCTGTAATGAGAGAAGAGCAAATTGGTGTAAAAGTTGAAAAGCAAAAGCACAGCTCGTTATTTCTTGTCTATAATTAATAAAATAGTAAAGAGAAATTCCAAATTGTATCAGAAAGGCTGACTGTCACTTCTTTACATTTTTCAACACTCTTTAATGGTCTTATTGAGCACCGGGGACTGACAGCCTGAAGACGTCTGCAAGTAGGACAGCAGGAAATCATCAAAGGCAATGTAATAGGAATAATAATAGAATAATCAAGAACTCCAGCCTCCTATTTACGAGGGCAATCCCAAAAGTAAGGTCTCCAAAGTGGTGGGGACGTAGAGAAACTGTTCGTACGGCTGTTGGCCACACTGTTGTGATTGGTGCTTCCTCCACTCCCAAACAAGCATGTGCGGCTTTGCTGGGATGCAAAATCTTGGCTTGGCAGCCGTTGAAAATGGAGCTCCCGTTGAACACTACCGCCAAGTGCGAAGTTCGCACAGAAGACCGTTGCAAAGGTTGAGGAAAACATGCGTAAAGATCGGCGGTTGAAACTTCATCACCCACCCACCCTATAGTCCGGACTTGGCACCCAGTGACTACCATCTGTTCCCTAAGTTGAAAGAACATTTGTCCGGAAGGCGATTCTGCTCCGACGAAGAGGTGAAAGATGAGGTTCAACGCTTCCTGAAGGACATGGCGGTGAGCTGGTATGACATGGGCATTCTAAAACTACCACAGCATCTACAAAAATGCATCGACCGAAATGGTGATTATGTAGAAAAATAATTAAGTCTTTAACTTTTAAAATGATGTAAACATTATAGAAAATAAACGGTTGTTTGTATTTCTAAAAAAATAGGAGACCTTACTTTTGGGATGCCCTCATATTATTATCTTTTAAGAAGCTGCATAGCATAAGAGAAAAAACATTGACGAGTCAACCATCTTTCAGAACTGCTTATCCAAGTCAGGGTTGTAGATATACAGACCACCAGCAAACACTCATGAACTGCATTAAGATAATTCTTTAAACTGACGAGTGGATGGAAGTATAATATAATATCATATCATATCATATCATATCATATCATATCATATCATATCATATCATATCATATAATATAATATAATATAATATAATATAATATAATATAATATAATATAAATATAAGTGTGAGGCTACAGCATGAAGCTCAAAGAAATCAACTCTGTCGCCAAAGTGAAACCACTGAGAAAAGAGAAACTCACTTAGCCGCTAACACACAAGCGAGGCGAGCACATCGGCAAAACGAAACTTCCAAGGAATGAGAACCTTGCTTATCCGCTAATGCACAACTGATGCGATTGATTTATTGAAGTGCCAGAATCCATGGTTTCTAGGAGCCCGGGCTTTTTACAACACGGGCTTACACAGCTAGTATAATAATATAATATAATATAATATAATATAATATAATATAATATAATATAATATAATATAATATAATATAATATAATATAATATAATATAATATAATATAATATAGTGCTGCACGGTGGCACACAAGTTGATACGGCTGACTCTCAGATCCACCATCTTTGATTTAGTTCTTGTAGTCAGAACTAAAAGACACACAAAGTCAGAAACTTCTAGTTTTGTATCTACAGTCTTAGTTTGCTCTCTTGAACCCATCAGCTTGCACTTTGCGTCATCATCTTGGAGATTTCTAAGTGGACCCGGCCGGACCTCTTTTTGACGGACTGTGCTTTTCTTTCTTTGGTTCAGCTCACTTGGGCCTTGCTGTCAACTGCTGACAGCATCCCTTGAGGAAAGCTCTCTGACACCATACTGGATTGTACTAATGCCGGTCTTCTGCTATGAACCATCTGCTTGTTCAACTACGCCTGACGAATGCCCACATCTCACAATTTAAACCCCTGATTCATGACAAATGGGCCGGCCTGATTACGGCAGACAAAGGAATTGTGTATATATATATATATATATATATGTATGTGTATATGTATATATGTATGTGTGTGTGTATGTATGTGTATATATATGTTGATATGTGTATATATATATATATGTATATATATATGTGGATGTGTATATGTATATATATATGTATATGTAGATATGTATATATATGTATATATGTTTATGTATATATATGTTTACATAACCTCTTTAACACAATACTTCGCTGCGAAGCGTGGGTATTTTGCTAGTCTACTGATAAATGGAGGGTCATGAAGTAACAAGTCCATGCACTTCTGCACCATCCACCTCTGTGGTTTCAAATGCACTTTCTTCATTTTGGGCACATGGTGTGGCCAGAGTCTATTTCAGGAGTGTCAGACTCAAGGTAGGAAGTAGCACTGGATCATCGCAGTCCTCCATAGGGCAGCAAACACACTTTGTAAACTTTCGATGTGTGAGGGACCAGAAGGCCATGATAAATGAAGGACAGCTTCTGTGTGTGTGTGTGTGTGTGTGTGTGAGGGGATGATATTCCCATGCTTTGCCAGGACATGGGCACAGGAGGATGCTGCGGCAGCAACTACACTGAGGTTTTTATCTCAGCAGCCTCAGAAGGACACTTTGATTGTGCAGAAGTTATTGTTTGCCTGAAGGGGCCTGAGTTGCCTCAAAAGGTTGCGTATTGTAATCTTTTAAGTTGGGGTCATTTTGCTTGAGTTCTCACTACATCCATAATGGCTAACACAGTACAACACCCCAGTACTAATCGAAAACACTGTCATTGAACTGGGGCTGTTATGGTTGTAACTGTGTCTGGGGGTTTGGGGTGCTGATGCGCCCCCTAGTGACGTCACAGGGTGGTAAGGAGCCTGGAGCCTCGTGTTTGAAGAGCAGTTTGCATTTTCTCTCCATGTTTGTGCGAGTCAAAGCCAAACAATATAAACGCATACCATTTTGCTTGCTCTGATTTGCTGATTTGTCTTCTTGGCTCTTTTTCTGTCAAACAAAAAGAAATGCAGAGAAGGTTTAATAAGCACACCAGACATTATTATATAAGAGCTGCTTGATCCAAAGATGAGTGTGACTTAGGGGCTCAACTATTAATGGACCCACCAGCATGACCCACTGAGTGACCATCAGCCGGTCGGTCCATCTGCTGTTCTCCAATCTAAACATTTAAACAGTTGTACTTGTAAAGGGCCTTCAGATGGAGGACAATATTAGAAGAAGTTATGTGGACCAAAGTTTATTGTTTGCACAAAATTTAAGGACAAAAATATGGAAAGATTTGTTAAGCTGTTTTGTGGGTTAATTTGATTCCTCCAGTGGTCTGTGAATCTAAAAGACAAAACTGCAAAAATATCCGCGTTGCAAACCTGACACAAAACTCTACAAATAAAACCTCAGGAGACATTTTGCTGAACTCTGACATTTTGTGACCGAGTGGAAATTAGTGTGGTGACTTGTGGAGAAGAACGAAGAGGCAAACAAACGTGATGTCCTGTGGTGGTCTGCTGGAGACAAGCCACAAAAAAAAATACAGTGGGGGGGAAAAAGTATTTGATCGCCTCCTGAGTTTCATTTTAAAGGAGAGAGACAGAATATCATCCAAAAATACAGAAAAAACACATGATATAAAAGTTATAAATTGAGAGAAATAAGGATTTGATCCTCTACAACCCAGAACCTAGACTTCTGGCTCCCACAGATTGGCAGTGTGCCCATGTGGCACACAGCTTACAATCACTCAATCAATCACAGATACTCCTGATCTCAACTTGTGATGTGTATAAAGCACACCTGTCCACAGAATCATTGTCTTCCATTCCAGCCTCTGCACCCCCATGTACAAGACCAAAGAGCTGTTGAAGAACGTCAGGGACAAGGCTGGAATTGGCTACAAGACAATCAGCAAGAAGCTTGGTGAGAAGGTGAGAACTGTTGGTGCGATTATTCAAAAATGGAGGAAATATAAAAAGACCATCGATAGCCCTCGGTCTGGAACTCCATGCATGATCTTGCCCCATAGGGTGAGGATGATCATGAGAAAGGTGAGGGACCAGCCCAAAACTACACGGGAGGAGCTTCTTAATGATCTGAGGGCAGTTTTTGACCACCACAGTCACCAAGAACACCTTTGGCAACACGCTACGCCGTAATAGATTGACATCTTGCAGCGCCTGCAAGGTCTCCCTGCTCAAGAGGCCCAGATGTTCACTAGCAAATTAAGACCTTGACCCTGACGTCCTTTGACAGCTCTTTGGTGTTGCCCATGGTGGTGGAGAGGTTGGAAGGGAAGACATTGATTCTGTGGACAGGTGTGCATTACATACATCACGAGTTGAGATCAGGAGTATCTGTGATTGATTGACTGATTGATTGCAATCTGTGGGCCACATGGGCACACTGCCAATCTGTAGGAGCCAGGATTCTGGGTTGTAGGGGATCAAATCCTATTTCTCTCAATGGCCTGCCAATCAACTTTTATGTAATGTGTTTTTTTTCCAGATTTTTGGTTGATATTCTGAAAATGAAATTACCATCAAAATTAAAGACTGTTCATTTCTTTGTAAGTGAGCAAACATGCAAATTCAGCAGGGGGTCACATACTTATTTCCCCCCACTGTACAAAGGTGAGGACACGGCGTGTGAATGGCGTCCTGCTCAGTGCCCAGTGCTGTGTAGAAACTCACCTTATGTTTCAGAAAGATGATCTAAAGACCCCTCACAGTCAACAACAGCACATCAGCCGATGACATCTTGACGTCACTTGAGGTGGGCTCTGAGTCATCACAAGTCCTGCGTTTTTGTACAGTGCTATTAAAATATGTGCATTGTGTCCCCTAGTAACGCAGTAGTACCTGAATTTTCATTGTAATGTTGGACTGTGACTCGTTGTTACAAAAACATTTTAAAAAATCAAACTGTGAGAGCTGCCAACATTAGAAATGCTCCAGCTTTTAAATCCATTGGCAAAGTCCCTGACTGCTCATCAACTTTATGTCAGTCATACATTTTATAATTTTTTTTTGCTACAAATACTCCCACCTTAAGCACATTTCATTTTCAATGAAGTCACCTCTTCTGCGCTGTGGGGTTAAATGATCTTATGTGCAGTTTAAACACTGCCCTCTTGTGTTTACTTAAATGAATGACATGTCTGAGAATGAGTGGACATCAGTGAAGCCAACGCAGCAAGGCAACCCCATTTCCCGGTGCAAATCTGAATTAGTCGTCCGTTTTATTTTTTAATACCTAATGTAATTTAACCAAGGAGCACCTTACCTTGAGAAGATGAAAAGTGCCAAAGTGAATCCTGATAGGACAATAATGATCAGTGAGACATATAAGACGTAATGCAGGGACATGTCTGGAAAAGAGAAAAGAGAAATCCAATGAGACTTGTCATGAAATGGAGTCACAGAAGTGACAAAGTGCGGGACGAGGTCTCCAAATGAAGCTACACAAGCAGGCCTGGTCCTTCACCGAAGAGGTTCATCCTGGTTCACCTCGCATGAGAGGGACAAACCGAACTGAACTCCAGTTTATGAGTGAAATTCAACAACGATTCTCGAAATCAAAGAACATTTATTTAAACAAAAAAGGAACAACAAAGGGAGCTCAAAAGAACAAAAAGGAGATGCCAAATGTGAGCAAAATTATATAAATGCGCAAATAACTCAAGTGTGGCAATGAATAAATAATAGCAACCAAAATGTGAGTATAAATAATAAAATGTGCCACGAAATATATATTTTTGTTTCTTATTTATTTATGTATTAATTTAATTATTATAACAGTGACACAGCAAGAAAACACAAAGCAAGGCCTGGAATGAAAACTGTCATTTTTGCTCATTAGAGTTGAGAGGGCGGGCTCTAACAAGTACTGTGTTTTCATTGGTGAATCCGCAGTACAGCAGATGTAAGCCATGAAGGACCACATTTATAGCAGATGCAGACATGTAATGAGGAGTTTGGAGTTAATTAAATTCATCGCTTTGCTGAGCGATTCTGGGGAACCTTTCCTTGCACTCGTATCTGACACACATGGCCAGAACTTTGAGCACGAGCCCCAAGATTCATAAATCAAGCAAAGCGCACACGTCCACTGTTCACTGATAAACACATTGATACAAAACAACACTATGGCATCAGTGCTGTGCTTCTCCTTGTTAGGAAATCACAATTCACGTTTAAAATGGCTAATAAATGAATTTAAAAAATAGAACCGCAGCACTGAGATCACACCCAGTGAGGGCACTAAGCCCTTCCCCTTCTGGTTCACATGATATAAGAAGCCCGGCTGCCCATAAGAAGACGCCTTTGGCAAACTGAGTGAACCGCCTGACCCTCATTCCCACGGCAAAGAGACGAGTCACTTGTGTTGTTTATTTGCCCCCGTGGGCTGCTTATTGAAGCCAAGGGGCATAATTTGGTTGGACGTTCCCTTATTGAAAGGGACAACCCTAATTTCCGCTTTGTGACCTCTCATTCTTGCACCCGGCCACAATGTGTATCAAAATTTTGACAACAGAATGACATTCTTATGTAAAAGTCCATTCAATGTCGATATTGCATGTCTGTAACAGATCTAAAATCTTTACCTAAAACTCACGCCACCTAAATGATCAGACCTGGATGTGACCGACGGTGAAGGTGCTGCTCTGTGAGGAACCCACTGGGGTTTGCCACCGCATCTCTCCTACAGACATGAGGGACCTTCGACAAATCATGAAGGCGTAAGAGTAAAGCTCAGCTTGTGGGGTTCAGTGTGAATTCAATTGAGAAAGAAGAAGTTAATATGCAAGAAATTGAATCAATTGGATTTCCATCAAAGGCAGAAATCCACCCAATGAAACCAGAGGGGGCCTCCATGGACAGAACTTTGATCTTTCTCTCAATTATATTTCTGGTTCTCTTACCCGCTATATGCTTAACGTTTACCGTCAGGTTGACCGCTGCAGACTTGGTCGTCCCGTGGATGTTGGTGGCTTCACAGTAATAAGACCCAGCATGACTTGTGTTAACACTGCTGATGTGCAGTTGTTCTCCTGATCCTACATGGCTGCTGTTCTCCTTGACCCAGCTGTAGCTGCTGGGTGGGTTTGCCAAGGCTGTGCAGTTTAAAGTCACCGATGTCCCTTCTTCTATACTCATATTGGCCTGTCCTGTGATGACCACATCCCTGGGGGTGTCTAAAATACAGAAGGACGAGATAACAGGTGAGTGAGAAGGAGAGTTGAAGACTCAGTCTTTTCTACTTTTAATTTGTCATGAATTGTGATCTTATTACAAGGGTTACACAATGGCTGGCACAGTCTCATGTCAGCTAGTGATTTGCTAGGCCCCAACTTGATATCTATGTGTTGTGCCTTGTGTTTGGAACTGGTGTGTTCTCCCTGTGCTCCTTCCCCAATCTCAGATGACCCAGGCCTCAGTTGTGGCCTTCTAAGCCCTGTACTGTCACTCAGGTTTCGGCCTTTAATAAATCCAGTTTGATCCTGTGATATTACCGAGGGCAGCACTTTCTCCATCCTTCTAGCTAGAATTTTTGAGAGTATCTTAACATCATTATTCAGGAGTGAAATTGGTCTGTATGATGCACATTGTAACAAGTCCTTATTTTATTTAGGAAAGACGGTGATTAATGCTTGTCGAAATGTTTGAGGTAGTATTTGGTTGTCTCTAGCTTCAGTAAATGTTGCCAATAAGAGGAGAGTTAGCGGAGTGGAGAATTTCTTATAAAATTCTACGGGGTAACCATCAGGGCCTGCTGATTTCCCGCTTTGTAGTGACTTTATAGCATCTAGTAATTCTGTTAGCGTTAGAGGTTTATCCAGTTCCTCAGCACTTAAGGCATCTATTTGTGGTGTCTGTAATGTATCGAGAAATGCATTAGATTGTGTGTTGTCTTACATTTACATTTACATTTACATCATTTGGCAGACGCTCTTATCCAGAGCGACTTACAACAGTGCTTAGTAGTCTACGACTGTTCTTCAGTCTTTAAGGCTTCTTTGAGCTCAGTAGAATATAAGGATTTATAATAATCTCTAAATGTGTGCATTATATTTTTATGTCACTTAGGTTTCATGCCAACTGCCAGGGAAAGCTAAAGCTGCCGAAGAAGACACAAATGGAAGAGCGAATTACAAATAAAGACAAGCGACTCTGTCTTGAGCTGACATCTTGACATATTAATTTCGGGGTAACTAATTCACTTGATTCGGTAAAATGAAAGTAGTAGGGAACACTGAAAAAATCAATCAAGCTGCATCCCACCTAACACACTTTTTGTATTATGAAGGAAGAAGCCTCTCAGTTTTCCAGAATTTTCTTTTTTTATTTCTACTCCCCCATTTCTCTTTGACTGATCCGTTTTCAACAGTGTCAGAGATTCTCGTAGCCTTTGGCTGCACACCTCACTATGTTAAAAACGCTCGAAATACGACTCACACTCAACATTCAGGAGAAATTCCGGCGAGGCCAAGTGTTCGACCCGACACGAGTAACTGGCATCGGAGGCTCTTTCAATTTTCAGCTTCCCTGAGGTTTTTTGTAATTGTTGTCCATTTCTGTACCAGGACATTTGGCTGCCTGGGAGATTGCAGTTTATTTTACAAGTCAGTGTCACCGACTCATTTTCTTTCACCTTCTCTGCTGTTGCTTCAACCGTTACACCTTTAGGAAAGAAAAAGAGCAAAAAAAAGCCATTCAGTGTCTGCTCTCATGTGGTTTCATTTCCATTTTGTTGTAAAACATCACAACTTAACTCTCTTTAATGATAGTCTTTAGCGTCCAGTTTCAATGGATAGAAAAGCTAAAAGAAAAACTGAAATCCAAATGGTGGTAAAAACCATGCACTGTGTGGCACCAAAATGGTCACCAAACCAACAGAAGTGACCACCATAACATAATAAACCTCCATCCTGTGGTCGGGTGGATGGCGTTGAGAAAAATCAGCTAAGAAGAAGACCACCCTGTCTGGGGCCTTTTACACACTAAAAGTGCAAACCATCCATAGCAGAAGTCCTCTTTGATGGAACAGACATTTTATTAATATTACTATGAAACAAAAATATCATAATTGAATAAAAGGTTTAGGTTTGAATGCACAATGGGAGGTCTGAAATTCAAAAGTCCACTTTATGAGAAGGATTTAGGAGTCATAGTGGACTCCAAGCTATCAACTAACCAACAGTGTTCAGAAGACATTAAGAAAGCTAACAGAATGTCAGGTTATATAGCGCCTTGACGTGTGGAGTACAAGTCACAGGAGGTTCTGCTCAATCTTTATAACACACTGGTGCGGCCTCATCTGGAGTCCTGGGTGCAGTTTTAGGCCCACCAGACATAGCAGCACTAGAAAAAGTCCAGAGAAGAGCAACTAAGGTGACTGAGGGCTACAGGGAATGAGTTATGAGGAAAGACTAAAAGAGCTGAGCCTTTACAGTTAAAGGAGATGAAGAGGGGACCTGAGTGAAGTGTTTAAAATTATGGAATTAATTAGTCCAGTGGACCGGGACGGTGACTTTAAAATGAGTTCATCAAGAACATGGGGACACGGTGGGAAACGTAAATTTCACACAAACATCAGGAATTTTTTCTTCACACAGACAACCACAGACACTTGGAATAAGTAACCAAATAGTGTGGTGGACAGGAGGACACTGCTGATCTTCAAAACTCAACTTGATGTTATTTTGGAAAAATTAAGTAGATAGGACTGGTGAGCTTTGTTAGGCTGAACTGCCTGTTCTTGTCCAGATTGTTCAAATGTTCTAATGAATAAATAAATGTGTTGAATGAACCCATTTAATTTGGAGTCTATGTAGGAACATTGGTGGTAAGGCACAAAGCAAGAGAACAGCAGTCCATCTTAAGACAGACGTCTTGCCAACTTATGCCAGGCTAATTCTGAGTCAGCAGTTAATGTCATGAAGGGTCTTTAGGATTAAAATAATCGTGAGGGGTCCCCCCTAGAATTTCTCGTATACTCAGACATGAGGATGGATATTTGAGGAATAAAAACTGCAAGAAAAGGATTATATTTTTATATTATGTACATTAAAGAACCGTCAAAAACAAATCAAACCAAATTAATAATATATCCATCCGTTTTCCAGCCCGCTGAATCCGAACACAGGGTCACGGGGGTCTGGTGGAGCCAATCCCAGCCAACACAGGGCACAAGGCAGGAACCAATCCTGGGCAGGGTGCCAACCCACCGCAGAACACGCACAAACACACCAAGCACACACGAGGGACAATTTAGAATTGCCAATCCGGCTCACCTGCATGTCTTTGGACTGTGGGATGAAACCCATGCAGACACGGGGAGAACATGCAAACTCCACGCAGGGAGGACCCGGGAAGCAAACCCATGTCTCCTAAATGCGAGACAGCAGTGCTACCACTGTGCCACCATGCCACCCTTAAAAATATATTGAAAAATTATTATATAAATAAAGTTGAATAAATCGGACTCTGCAGCTGCATGAATAAAACGTAAAGTAGCACTCCTGGTTAACGGAAATAGCCCAAAAGGTGATAGAAATCTACGTTTTGTAACTAATACTTGTATGCAAAGATCTAAAACGTTGAGATTCATCAAGATTTTGAAATGAAATTTTTGGAGGACTCCAATATTTTCCCTGTACTTCATATACAAGAAAGTCAGGGAGGTCGAAAATGTCGAGATTCATCAAAATCTCGACATTGAATCTTTGGCCGATTACAATATTTTCCCTATACTTTGTATACGAGAAAGTAAAAAACAAACTCTCCACTGGCATTGACCGGGCTGAGGTTCCAGCCATGCATCCTGGTGCTGCTTACCACAATGCCAACCTCAATAAACTCCACACAAATATTTCCTAACTCACCTGTGACTGTTATGTGGACTCCTGGCACTTCAGTCCAGCTACTCGTTCCCTCAATTCTAAACTTGTAGTAGCCGCTGTCCTCTCTGCTTACATTGCTGATCTTCACAGAGCAAACAGTGTTTTTGTTCCCCGAGAACTCAACTCGGTTTCTGTACATGGCGGACACTTTCTCATCTTCTGTATGATATACAAGGGTTTCATTATTATGACCTGTCTCTTCTTTGTCAGGACCATAAAACCACATTTCATTGCGAATAACAACACCTGGTGGAGGTGTGTATGAACAAACAATCCCCACAGTTGATCCCTCCAGTATGCACATCTGCGTTGCCTGATAGTTGACTTTCCAGCGACTCACATCTATAAAACACAAACACGTATATGTAAATATGTATGAAAATTCTGAAATTTATGGTTCAGTTCACAAGGATAAAACACAGATAAAGACCCTCGTGTTCCTCTCCCTTTAAATTAATAACACTCACAGCAGTAAACAATTGCAAAAAGGACACTAAATAATCCAAAACGCTCAGCCGACAATCCTGCAGTTGTGACTGATTCTCGTCAGCTCTCATTCCTGAATGCCAGTCATACTGTGTGTTTCTCTTCCCTTCTCCATCTCTTCACATTCTTGACTTTCTTTGTTCTTTGTCATCACATTCAGTCCCATTGACCCCATCTGGAGTTGGAGGAGCTCTTTATGGATATCTTTGTACTTTACATCTTTTCTGCTCACAAACCAGAACCCCAAATACCCATTAAAGTAAAGGCCACCACTCCAGTCTGCCAGACCTGAGACCAGGTCTATACCTTCTACACCACATTGAAGAGGCACATTACTTGAAATATCCCCACAACATCTAGCATGTTTATCATTCCTGGTCAGGTCTTCTCTGCCTCCGTGGCTTTGACACTACAGATGTACTTAATCACTGCAACAACTACAGTCTCCGAGGACGGCTCAGTCCCATCCAAAACCTCTGGCACTGTTTTTTCTGGTAAGGACGTGTCCATTGGGATTAACTGCAATGCCAATTAGGTCACAGACAGCAACAGGATGGATCCAGGCCTACTAGGCCTGTCACTTTCATGTCAATTTTCCTTGTCACCATTTGTCATTTCCTTCTTATAATTATTATTAAATAATTAACGTATGAAGGACCCTAAAGCTTTTCCTCTCCTGCCTTCACCTCCAACATAACACAGTCTAATAAGACTCACTCATGCTGACCTCATGAACACCACAGCAGACATTGGTCAGGAAATTTATTTGGCAGTTAACTTGATTTCTTGCCATCAAACTCTACTTGACCCACATTCCAGCACACTCTTTTAGGCTCTTGGATGATCAGACTTCTTCTCTGACCTCCTCACACCTTCAGACATACAACTGCCAGCCCTTCATCTCAATGACCTTTGTCCTCAGCAGAAGTTGGTTAAATGTAAGCAGAATCCAGCAGGCTCCCAACATTATCTGCCTCCAGGTATGTAGACTTTCTCATTTATGGTGGCCTCCCATAATTGAAGAGCTCAGTTCCAAAATCAGCTAAGTACAAAAGATAAATTTTGGAGATAAATAGGAAAATCTGGGTCCATACTTAGCAGATTTTGAAACTAAATCCCTAAAACTATAGCGCTACACTGTTGCAATTAGCAGGTTTTTGAAGCTCAAACATATTTTCGGCGCATGACCAACTGCATGAAAAGTCACAATCACGTGTTCACTAAATTTTACCAAAAGGTGTAATTAGCAGATTTTGGAACTCACATCTTCAATTAAACCCCTTCCAATAGACTTTCCACTAATCAAATTAATGTTCACATACAACACCATCACCTGGCAGGTCCAGTGACTCACTCAGGGTCAAACACTGAACCTGTCATTTTATGCTTTGTAGTTCACATCTCAGCCTCTGGTCCACACTGCTTACCTCAAGAGGAAAAGAACTCTGCAGAGTAGAAAACAAGCAGATGAGACTCCGGCAGGGGGACACACACAGAAAACAAGAAGAGTCAGAAACAAGATAGTGAGATGAAGGATGACTGATCTGGAGAAGACAACAAAGATCTCCTGTACAGCACTTAGTCTCCAGCAGGTGAAAGTACTGGGACTTAAGAGCTGGTCAGCCAAAGAAAGGGATGGAAATCAAATAAATATGAGACGACATATTGAAGGTACTGTATATCTATGTAAAGGTTCATCCTAGTGTGTGTCTAGAGTTCTTAAAGGCATCGATAAAGACGACCGAGCAGAATTCACTGATTTAAACAGAATGAATACTTGAGGGGCGGCATGGTGGCACAGTGGTAGCGCTGCTGCCTCGCAGTAAGGAGACCTGGGTTCGCTTCCCGGGTCCTCCCTGCGTGGAGTTTGCATGTTCTCCTCTGGGTGCTCCGGTTTCCTCCCACAGTCCAAAGACATGCCGGTGCATTGGCAATTCTAAATTGTCCCTAGTGTGTGCGTGCGTGTGCCCTATGGTGGGCTGGCACCCTGCCTGGGGTTTATTTCCTGCCTTGCGCCCTGTGCTGGCTGGGTTTTGGCTCCAGCAGACCCCTGTGACCCTGTAGTTAGGATATAGCAGGTTGGAAAATGACTGACTGACTGACAGAATACTTGAGGACATCTAGTGGAGAGTAAGAGAAAATGCATTCAAGATAAAAACTAACAAGCACATCTTTACACAAAGTAATCGGAGAATCTTGAACAAACTAGAAGGTTGAAGTGGAGGCTCAAATGGCCGTTAAAATATGGACTATTAGTCAACTAAATCGCCTGGAGGACTGAATGGCCTCCCCTCATTTGTAGCACAGAGATGTCCTGTTTGTTTGGGCGGACAACTGAATTCAGTGTTGCAGTGTGCTGAGCCTCCTGCCCAGCACTTCCTTTTCTTGTTTCTAAAATGGCACTGGGGTGTTAGGAGCTATTTTTGCAGTTAATGATCTTGAGATATGTAAGAACGTCAACATCCTGCTTTGTTAGCAAAACATCATATTAAAAAGTTAACACAACCGGCTATGCAGGAATGACGATTGTAAGAGAGGCATGCAGAGGCATTGCTTCATTATGACTATGGCCCACCCAAAAAGGCCATAAAGACACAAGGAAACAAACAAAGTGTTGGATGATCAGACGTCTGTACTGAACATCCCAAATCTTCAGAGATATGACCATCATTCATTCAGTTCAAAGATGTTTGTCCCCACCAGAAAATGGCAAGTGTAGCCAGAACCCAGCAGGTTCCAAAACATTATCTGTCTCCAGGCAGATAGACTTTTTACATATGGAGGCTTCCCATAATTAAAACCCTTCTAATGGACTTTCCACATATCAGATTAATATTAACATACATCGACACTAACTGGTAAGTGTAGTGGCTCACACCTGATCACACACAGTTGGACATTGAACCTGTGCTTTTGTGCCTTAAAGTTCAAATCTTAACCAGTGGGCCACACTACTTACCAAAAAGGAATAGACGTTTGAAGGGGAGAGAACAAGCAGACAGGAATCCAGCATGGGGATGGTGGAGAAAACAAGATGAAGATATGAAGAGTGAGGAACAATATGGCCTGAAGAAGGACAACTGTACTGCAGAAGATGGCAAAGATCTCCTGTACAGTACTTAGTCTCCAGCAGGTGAAGTCACAGAAAATGAAATCAAATAAGTGTGACATTGTAGATTGACGATTTGATGAACAGCAACAGAAGAGCATTTAAGGAGAAGATTCATCCTAATGTTCAAAATCGTCACATTCATTGATAAAGCAGACCAGGCAGAATTCTCTGACTTAAATAGAGAATGGTGTACTTGAGGACACCTAGTGGAGACTAAGGGCAGTGCATTAAAGGTAAAAGACTAAGCAGCACATCATTACACAAAGGGATCTGAGAATCTTGAACACACTGAAAGGTTGGAGTAGAGGATCCAATGGCCACTAAAATGTTGCTGATTAGCCACCTACATGGGCCGGTTGGACTTCCTTGTCTGTAACACAATGATGGACTGATCTGTATGCTGATGACCAAGCTCAGTGTCGCAGAGAGATGGCTTCCTGACCAGCACTTCACCAGTTATGTTTTTGAAATGGCCCTGGGGCTACGAAAAACTCCTTTGGCACATTAATGAGCTTGAGACATGAAACTTACACCAAGACCTAAAACGTCCTGCTTTGTCAGCATAGCAACACTTTGAAAAAGTTAACACAACTAGCTGAACACAAAAGATGACATTAAGAGGGGCTGGACAAGTGTGTACCACAAGTGTGAGGAGCTAAACAGAGCAGAGAGTTCTCAACTTCACTTCATTACGACTGTGGCCATCCTGAAATGGCCAAAAAGACAGAAGAAGATGAAATTGTGTTGGCCAGAGTGCCACATAGTGAGGGAAATGAGCTGGCAGGATTAAGGAGCTGATTTGACCAATTGAGGGCATCTTCAGGTCAGTCAATTAAGCAAAGTCATGCATAAGCAGAAACATACGAAAAAGATTTAAAAAGTGGAAAGTGTACAGCAACAACATGAGCAGCAGTTAGAAGAAGCTGAACTGAGCCAAGAGAACCTTCAGCAAAAAGAACAAATCTGGAGTTCTTAAAATAAACTGGAATTATGATGATCTTACCAACTGCACAGGAAGAGGCAACCAAAAACATCAAGAGGAACATGTTCAGCTGTGGTTCCTGGAATCATAAAATAACACGTGAATTCTTAACTTCAGTTTAGAGTTCATTCGTTCTGCAGCTCAGCAGATTTGAGCGATGAAGTTCTACAGTCTGTGCGTGTCACAGTGGTTAGTTAGTGTGGCAGCCTCACAGACACTGAAACCCACGTTCAAGTAGTTGGTCCATCCTCCTTGTGGTTTTCCCTCAGGTTCTTCCACATTTTATTTTCAATGCCTCTGTTAGTTTAACGTGCCCACTAATTCTAACCCAGCATTGCTCAAAGTGCTTTGGACTGTGGACCAGTTTGCCAAAGTCAAACATATGGGGGACCATTTATGGAAAACAGTAAATTCTGCATTAGAGTCATCACATTCTTTTTCTTCTACACACACTTGTGAAATCTTAAAACTCTTAGAACCTGAGTTACAAGGAATACTGAGTTAGTAGGTTGCCTATTTGGAAGCACTATAGAGGAGTATATTCATAAAGTGGATGATTTACATATTGTGGAATACCGGGGGTGTATAGCGCCCCAAACCCGGACACAGACAGGAACAGGGTCCAAGGCCACGCACATTTTTATTTAAGTGGCGCTTTTCCCTCGCTCCCCACTACAAAGCACACTACACCAAGCACACAAGCCATATTGCTCAGTTCCTTCTTTCTTCTGTCTTTCTCTCGTTCTCTGCCACCTCCACTCATCTCCCAACAAGTTTTGTTCTCCACCTCCTCCCGACTCCGGCTCTCCAAATGGCATTCAGCACCTGGGAGGGCACCAGGTGGTTCATCACGTTTAGTGGAAATCCATTTAACAGCTCTGCAGCTCCCCCTGGTGGCCCCCAACAGAACCCAAAAGGGCTGCATCAAACTCCAAGTCCTGGCATGTCCTGCGGGAATCCGTGGTGCCACAGCTGCCCAGGAGGGCTGCCCTCTAGCGTCCCTGGGGAGGTAGTGCCTCGCAGATGCATCTCTCCCCTGGTCCATCCAACCAGGTGGCGGCCTTGCCGGGTAATGGCCGAGGTCGCCCGTCACAATTTATTCAAAGAGAATCATAAGCATGTATGAAAATAAACAGTATATCCTAATGCACGTTAGTATAATCAAGGTTAAGTCACCAAAAGGCTTGCGCCTGTGTATTCTTTATTTTTCTTAGCAAGCTGGAAACCACCAGTATTTCATGACCCAAGGTCAGGGGTGTAGACAGAGGGGCTAACAAGCAGGTCCCCATCTTCTCCAGGTGGTGTCTGAGGACTGAGGCCTAGAGATAATGGTGGCAGGAACGAGACGGGACCAAGAACGGGAGAAGGTCTGCTAGGTGGCCTTGATGGATAAGATAGGATGCTGTGTTCATTAGGCTGGGAAATATTGGTGGGACTAGCTAGAGGAAAGACCGAGGCCACGAGAATCTGGAGTCAGATAGGAGTGTTGAACGGACTGAGTGAGGTAAAAGGTTTGATAAGAATTGTAACGAATGCAAGCTCGCTGAACTTGCTAATTGCTCGAATCATCTGGACTGAGACCATATGTACATCACATAATGAAGCTTGATTCTGCCGGCACTTCCTGAGGTCTCCGAGTGCCTTCTTTGAGCAGCGTGTTTCTGCCACAACTGCACCTACCTAACTGAAGCTCCTGAATGGTTCCTGCCGTGGTGACCTTGAAAGGTGCGCTAAGAAAGATGACCAAAGCCCAACACAAACAGAACTCGGCCAAACTTTTTCTGCTCCACGGTTTCTTTGGTCTTGTTCTCCGTTTCAAGCAATTTTTCTTGTTGTTCAGCTGGCAACTTTTCTCTGGAATGGACAGCCTGCCCTGTCCCTGTTTTGATCTTTTGCTTACTGGGTGCTCGACCCTGTCCACCTGGATGGAGAGTCTACATTACAAGGCTAACGTTCGATTCTGGTGGGTTTTATGCTTCATAGTCCCAGGTTTTTCCCAGCCAATTTCCCATAATGAAGAGTGAAGAAGGTGTGATGTAAACAAAGACAACTTAATACATCAGAAGCAGCGTTTGTCAGCCTCCACATGAATTTAAGGATTCTGGCTCTTCAGGTGAGCATCAAGGCAGATTTAAAAAACAGTTCCGCACGTGAAGAAGAGAGGGTAGACAGGAGAGAGGTGGTCAGCTTGAAGGATTGTTACAAGAGAGAAAAGAGAGACAGCAATCACTACAACCATACAGGACTGAAAGTACAAAAGAGTGGTGCAGATGTTATCATCTGCTAAAAGGGTCTTAGAGGTGTTTCAAGTGGCCTTATCAGCCAAGAAAGATGACCTGGTCAGCCCACAGTCACCAGACCACCTGGCACAGACGACTCTTTGAGAACCTCTGGTCTACCCTGAACAAGTAAGGCCTCTAATTGATTTGATCAGGATTGGCTTCTGCTCCCTGTGATCCTGTCATGGATGAAGGGGGTTCAGAAAATGGATTGATATGACTGAGATTGAGAACACTTTATCAGCCAACATTCAGAATAAATTCAAATATCCCAGGCATATGGAAGAACATGGGCCATGCCAAGTAATGGCCGACTCCTGGAAGAACACTGAGCAGAGCTGAACAGAGGGATGGCAAGTATTAGGAAATGTCACTTGTCAATAGACAAGATCAAAATGGAGGAGCTGAGGATGTGACAGCTGCTGAAGAAGAAGATGAAGACAAGGATCCTGACAAGGAATCACCAGAGGGAAAGCAGAGGTGACAAAAAAACTCTGAAAGCAGAAATCAAGAAGAACAAAACTACAAGACCCACCAGAGACACGGACATCTGGGCACAACAAACAGGAAACTCAAAGGCAGGCAGCCTGTTAGACTGGAATGAGGTCTGTTTTAATGAGAAGAGTGCCAGCAATTATGGATCCACCAGCAATTATGGGATGTCATTGCAGCTCAAGACAGGCTGACTAACATCAAGTCAATTTACAGTCAATAGAATTATTTAAGATGTGGGAGAAAAGTCAAGAGGGACACAAGGAGAACACCCACAGTGCACAATTTCAACCCAAGTCTGTGGACCTGTCAGTTCACAACACTAATCACTGTGCCACCATACCCCTAATTTGTAATGTTTTGAATGACTATTACTAACAGGAATTCATGCAATTATGTCCAATTAGTAGATATTGTTCTAAAGTTTCATTTTTACTTCAAGAAATAGGATTTGAAAGTCTGAATTACCTTGTCCTCCAAGTTTAAAGGTTCCGTACGCCAAGTCAGGGCGTCTCTGGGCCGCACATCTCCAGGCGAGTGACACAAATGAGTTGACTTTTCAGCAGGGTGTCTTTTATCGGAGCCAGTTGATTTGTTGTAATGCGCTGCTATTGACTTCCTCTTTCTGAACTCGAAAATAACGAGAAGTTCCACTTTCAGTTACGATATTTACTCAGCAGTTTTACCAGGAATGTCACATTCATGAGAGTGGCCTGCTGTATCTGAACTTGAAGGACTTGGCTTCAGGCTCCTCCTCTCTGTGTCAGTTTTCAATGTCATCTTTGTATTCCTCTCACATTGCCTTCTGTTAGTTGAACCTGGGGCCACTGGGATAGACAGGGAAAGCTGCAGGAACTGGAAATTCAGAGATGAACTGGGCCAGCATGAGTGTACTGGAGTGCATGGGTAAGCCTTGTGAGGGTCGTTGCTGGTTCCTTCTTGAGTAGGCACCTGCTCCCCGTACCCCTCAAGTGGAAACACAGGTCAAGGAAATGGAGGGATGGCTGGAATTAAGCCATCACGTAAACACCAAAAAGGCAGAAAGGACAAGCAGGAAAGTCATTTCTGAAACTCAGAACATTAAACTACTGAATACCATAATCCTGACAGCCCAGTAGAGCACTTTATGGTTGAGTATGTACTTCTGTGATATCTCTGTACATATAGAATCCAACGTCAGTCACGAGAGAACTACTTAATGGATTTAGATTCTTCTAAACTTCTCTCATCGCCCTAAGTATCAAAGTTTGCTTGCGGTATCAATTTATTCGTGTGAATCCGAGAAAGAGGCAGCGAGCCGAGGGGAAGCGGGACCTCAGGAGTGGGGAGCCAGGCGGGTCCCTCCTCACTCACATGCCAGACTCCTTTCAAGCCGCTCTACCTCATGCCACATGTTGGAGCGAATGTTGCCTCCGCTTAGCTACCAGCGATGTGTGTTTTAGAGCAGGGGTCGCCAACTCCGGTACTGGAGGACCACCGTGGTTGCAGGTTTTCATTCTGACCCTTTTTTAAATGAGTGCCCTGTTTCTCTTGCTAATTAACGTCTTGCAAATTAATTTTAATTGACTTCTCTTTTAAGACTTGTTCCCCCTGAATTTCTTCATTGTTCCTCTGAATTGCTTCATTTATTTCCTTAAATAGCACCAAAAGAGAAATGAAATGTGAAGGGAGGGAGCCAACAGAAGACCAGCTAAGTCAGGGCCTCAAACTCCAACCAATTTCACTCCAAGCAGCTGCTTAATGAGGTGCCAAGTCTTGTTGCTAATTAAACCCGTTCTTTAATTCTGTGGCTTGTTGCTGCTCTCGTGGTGCCATAGCAGACATGTCCGACATTGTGGATTTTCTCTTTTCTAAAAGCTGAGCAGACCAACATTCCTGAGACCTTCATCTTTCTTTATTTGCAGATATTGTGTGATCGACAATGGTGGTCATGTTTTGTATCTCATTATTGTTTGGCTGCTAATTAAGGAAAAAGAAACAATTAAGGGCTCTGAGTCTTCAAGAGCAGGTCAACTAAAATGAATTCAAAAGAAGTTAATTAGCAGGAAAAACAGATCACTAATTAAGAAAAGGGTGAGAATGAAAATATGTTCAGTGAGCCTCTACAGCAGGGACCTCAAACTCCAGTCCTCCAGTGGCTGCAGGTTTTCATTCTCACCCTTTTCTTAATTGGTGATCAGCTTTAGCTGCTAATTAACTTCTTTTGAATTCATTTTAATGGACTTATTTTTTTAAGATTTGTTCCTCTGAATTGATTCAATTTTTTCCTTATATGACACCCAAACAGTAATGAAATGTGAAGTGAGTGAGCCAACAGGAGACCACCTAAGTCAGGGCCTCAAACCCCAACCAGCTGCTTAATGAGGCGCCAAGTCTTGTCGTTAATTAATCTCATTCTTTAATTCCGTGGCTTGTTGCTGCTCTCATGGTGCCATAGCAGGGGGGTATTTTTCATACGTGGATTACTCGTAATTGTTGACGATTTGGCCTGATCCTTGATTTGTCGGTTTTTTGAAACTCTTACTGGATGTGTTGTCATAGCAGCACATCCAAATCCTCAGACCTGCTCGGAGCAGGTTTGTTCGAAGGATTAGCTGACACACGTAATCAGTGTCCGTGCGTGGAATTTGTTCAGTCATGGCTTCACTGTACATGAGTGAGCGACCAATTGATATCGGTGTGCAAATTATAAGAAGAGCATTTCATATAGAGAGGGTTTTGTGCAATTGTCAATATCCTGTATTGCTCCCGGAGGATATTTTTTTCGAAAGATACCACTTTAGCTGAGGGGGAATACTGTACCTCAAAGATTAGCACCTTATATTCGAAGTCAAACTCGGCGAAGTCGGGCTCTCACAACCACACACACAGTGTGCATTGCTTTGAGGTTTTTTGCAAGCAGCACTTTTTTCATATACTGTAGGTGATGCGGAAAATCTAAAAGTGCAGTTTGCCAGGCAATTAGTAAAGTCTGTTTGGCTCTGAAATATTTCCTTCAGGTTTTCATTGTGTTTCCTGGACACCTGCATGTGCAGACCATAAAAGAGGCATTTCTTGCCATTGCAGGTAGGTAATACACAGGCTAAAACACCCACAGTTCCATGAAGAATCTCAATACAATACAATACAATACAATACAGTTTATTTTTGTATAGCCCAAAATCACAGAGGAAGTGCCGCAATGGGCTTTAACAGGCCCTGCCTCTTGACAGCCCCCCAGCCTTGACTCTCTAAGAAGACGAGGAAAAACTCCCAAAAAAACCTTGTAGGGAAAAATGGAAGAAACCTTGTGAAAGGCAGTTCAGAGAGAGACCCCTTTCCAGGTAGGTTGGGCGTGCAGTGGGTGTCAAAAGAAGGGGGTCAATACAATACAATACAGTACACAGAACAGGACAATTTCTCAATATAGTAAGAAATAAAAAATATAAATTTTAGAAGTACAGAGCAGAATTTAACAGTAGATGATATATCCCATAATAAGATTTGGATTTGTGTAGAGTCCTGGAGACCTCATCCTTCAAGCTGCCTCCCCCATTTGGCCATTCCACGGCTGAAACAGTGCTGGGCCAGCCAATCCGATGAAAGGACCCCTCTTTCCCACGATTCCTGCGATCCTCCATCTGGGATGACTTTTCCTTAGGCAGGCAAAACAACTTGGCAGGTGGGCCATGGCACCAAGTGCCACATTTGAGTACCGAGAAGAAAAACAGAATAAGTGAGGGTTAGTATACAATTATAATGATCGTGTTACTTATGTTTAAGTGCTAATGACTAACAACAGAG
Organism: Erpetoichthys calabaricus; assembly: GCF_900747795.2. NCBI lineage: Eukaryota > Metazoa > Chordata > Cladistia > Polypteriformes > Polypteridae > Erpetoichthys > Erpetoichthys calabaricus. The sequence goes on along the minus strand of NC_041410.2, from coordinate 2,046,028 downwards.
ATGCAGTCTGTACAGTTAATCAGCAGCTCTAATCAGGATGTGCTAAACTGAAGTAGTGAGTCTTCAGCCGGGATTTAAAAGCTGAGACCGAAGGGGTATCTCTTATAGTAGCAGGCAGACCACTCCACACTTTAGGGGCCCTGTAACTAAAAGCTCGACCTCCCACTGTTATTTTATTAATCCTTGGAATCATAAGCAGACCGGCATCTTGAGATCTTAATGTGCGCTCAGGTTTGTAAGTCATGATAAGTTCAGACAAGTAAGCCGGACCTCGACCATTTAATGTTTTATATGTTAAAAGAAGGATTTTGAAATCTGCCCTGAACTTAACCGGGAGCCAGTGTAAGGATTTAAGAACTGGAGTTATGTGTTCGTATTTTCTTGTTCTTGTAATAATTCTCGCAGCCGCATTTTGGATTAACTGGAGGCTGTATAAAGAACAGTTTGAACATCCAGTGAACACCGCATTGCAGTAGTCAATCCTACTAGAGATAAATGCATGAATTAGTTTCTCAGAATCCTGTTTATTTAAAAAGCGCCTTAATTTCCTAACATTTTTAAGATGTTTTGGACAACTTTGTAATATGCGCTTTAAATGACATGCTAGAGTCAAAGATAACTCCTAGATTGCGGGCTGATTCAGTAAAATTGACTGGGATTCCAACTGAGTTAAATGACAACAGAATATTGTTGTGATCAGCATCATTCCCTCCAACAATTAACATCTCTGTTTTATCTGTATTTAAAGACAAGTAATCAGCCTAACATTCTCACTACCAGGATTTCCAAATGTGATTGGGGCACATGGGCTGATCAGAGTGGAATTTGTTCAAACATTTGGAAAATGTACCTCTCCTCCCGATGAATAATCAGACACAGTGTCTTCATCAAATATTTGACCTTCATCAATATCTCGTTGGTCAGACACAGGTTATAGGGATATGACATTCCCTGAAACTGACGCAACAAAAAAGAGGGCTATATGGAACATCGAGGACAAATATATGCAATGACCATCCTTTACCTGAAATGAAGTGACCACTGCATCCTGCCACTGGTTCTGAGGAGGAGCTTCCCCCTGGAATGCCCTCAGCAACAGGGCGATGGGCATTTTGCTGGAAAGCCAACTCTTCTGCAGGGGTTAGGTCTGGACCACGTGGACCTCCAGCTGTTTTTTGCTTGTCTGCCTTCTTATTAGCTTTAAAATTAATGTTTATATATGATTCTTTGTCAACAATTCTTTAAATAGTTATATACCAATATTTACCAGTTTGAAGTATATTCTTGCACTTTACTTTAACCTGTTCCCATGTTCTCCTTGTGCTCACATTTGATATGGAATTATAACATATTAAATAATAATTAATCTGACACATAGGAAATGAAATGCTGCGTTCAGTAAGTACAATGTACACTACTTAGCGTTTAATTTGCCAGCTGTCTTTTGTGGTTTGAGCTGCTTTTACAGTGATGCCCCTTCGGTCTCAGCTTTTAAATCCCGGCTGAAGACTCAGTACTTCAGTTTAGCACACCCTGACTAGAGCTGCTGATTACCTGCACAGACTGCATCTCTGTTGTTAGTCATTAACACTAAAACAGAAGTAACATGACAGTTAGAATTGGATACTAACCCTCACCTATTCTGTTTCTCTTCTCGGTACTCAAATATGGCACTTGGTGCCACGGCCCACCTGCCAAGTTGTTTTGCCTGCCTGAGGTAAAGTCATCTCTGATGGAGGATCGCAGGAATCGTGGGAAAGAGGGGTCCTTTCATTGGATTGGTTGGCCCAACACTGTCTCAGCCATGGATTGGCCAAATGGGGGAGGCAGCTTGATGGATGAGGTCTCCAGAACTCCAAATCTTATTATGTGATATCATCTACTGTTAAATTCTACTCCATACTTCTAAAATTTTTATTTTTATACTGTGTTGAGGATTTGTTCTGTTCTATGTATTGTATTGTATTGTATTGTATTGCATTGACCCCCTTCTTTTGACACCCACTGCATGCCCAACCTACCTGGAAAGGGGTCTCTCTCTGAACTGCCTTTCCTGAGGTTTCTTCCATTTTTCCCTACTAGGTTTTTTTTGGGAGTTTTTCTTGTCTTCTTAGAGAGTCGAGTCTGGGGGGCTGTCAAGAGGCAGGGCCTGTTAAAGCCCATTGCAGCACTTCTTGTGTGATTTTGGGCTATACAAAAATAAACTGTATTGTATTGTATTGTATTACCCCTTGTGCATATTAAATCTTGAAATTCTTCATATTCTTCGAATAAAAGGTCCTGCTCCACTTGTGCGAAAAAATGCGCCCGTTCTTTTGTCATTTTGTTGCCGCCTATCAAAGACTTGCTGATCATGTTTTCTCAACTCAATACATGTGGGCTTTTCAATCAGCGCGGACGCACACAATCATCTCGGATGATTAGATCCAGCGCTCGACTAATCGACTACACAGCTGAGTTTGACAAACCGACTTATCCTGGATGAGTTTCACCGGCGTTAACTCATCCAAGATGAGGCATCTGATCTCGAATGATTTAAGTGACACACAGAAAATACCCCCCAGATCATTTCTGACATTGCTGATTTTCTCTTTTCTAAGAGCACTGGGGACCTGAGCAGACCAACATTCCTGAGACCTTCACCTTTCTTTATTTTCAGATATTGTATGATGGACGCCAGTTCTTTTGGCGCATCTTATATCTCTTTATTGTTTTGCTGCTAATTAAGGAATAAAGAAACAATTAAGGGGTCTGAGTGTTCAAGAACAAGTCAGTTATAATTAGTACTAAAGAAGTTAATTAGCAGGTCACTCATTAAGAAAAGGGTTAGAATGAAAAGCTGCAGCCACTGCGGCCCTCCATCTGCTGACTGACAGAGATATCACAGCAAGGCCCAAAATGTTGTATATCAAGAAGACCTCGGATGGGAAAGCTATCAATGTAAATTCTTCTCAATGCAAATTACATTTTTTTGTTTTTATATTCATTTTTAAAGTTTGTCCTGTTTCACTACTACGCGAGCGGAGCCACGGGGGACAGCTAGTATAAGATAAAATGGATTGATTCGGTAGAAATAAATACCATCGGAGGGTTAATCAGCAGTTTCATTTTCAGCTTCTGTGCAGGACCTTCTACATTATTTCAACCACTAACATGTCACCTCACTGTGACATTATGAGATGCTCCGTTGTGGCACACCAGAGGCTTCCTGGGGTAACGTGTCCCATTAAATGCTGGGAACAAGGAATAAGAATAGCTGATGGTGGACGGGGGATTTGAGGAAGCAGGCAGCCGACTAGAGTCCATCTGCAATATCAGAGATCAGGGGAAATGCCACAGAGGAGGGTCTCAGCTTTTAATTTGATGAAGTCACTGATGACTACTGACGAGTGAAGAGATTCACATGAAATTAAATTTCCAGCAAAACTTAGAGTTACAATCACTGTTTTGTAATCAGCCGCGTCTGCACTATTACCACATACTGTATGTTTTCATTTCAACTGCATCCTTCCTCTCCATTTGCAGAAGTACAGGAGACTTCATTCTGCTGCAGGACATGGAAATGGAGGATCAGATAGGGAGCACTTGCTGTTGTTAAAATCCATCGGCCTGGATGCATATCTGCCGGTGAGGGATTCTGGCTTGGATTAGCTAAAAGAGTTGGGGAAAGCGAGCAAAATGGTGCTAACGTCTGACCCAAAATGAGCAGAACTTAGCAAGCAGATGAGAGTTTGTGGAGCTGCTTGGAAGGAGTCATGGGAGATCTGATGGCAGCAGCAGCAGTTGCAGCATTTGAGGGGGGCCAAAGAAGAAAGCCGAGGTTTCAGTCATAAAATAACCTTTAGGGAGCCGTCCACCCCAAACAACTGTAGAACTCCCAAAAATATACACTCATGTTAGTGATTTTCACTTTATTACTTTGCACACAGAATGAATTTCACATTGCACTGCTCCTCAAGATCCTTTTATTTAAAACCAGTAACGGCGCATTGCACGATAACGTGCAGTGAATACTCTTGACTTGAGCATTCCTAGTTTTCATCCTTTTTCTTTCTCTGTATGTTTATAGGGAAAAGCCAAGCAAAATGACACCTTTTATTGGCTAACTAAAAAGATTACAATGTGCAAGCTTTCGAGGCAATTCAGGCCCCTTCTTCAGGCAAGATGTACATCTGAATTACTTCTGAATTACATCTCACCTGTAGGAGGGGCCTGAGTTGCCTCGAAAGCTTGCACATTGTAATCTTTTTAGTTAGCCCATAAAAGGAGTCTGCAGTGGGTTGGCTCCCTGCCCGGGATTGGTTCCTGCCTTGTGCCCTGTGTTGGCTGGGATTGGCTCCAGCAGACCTCCGTGACCCTGTGTTTGGATTCAGCGGGTTGGAAAATGGATGGATGGATGGATAAAAGCGGTCATTTTGCTTGGCTTTTCTCTACATTCATAATGGCTAACACGGTACAACACCTTAGTACTCAGTATGTTTATCATTCATTTGCTCAGAGTTTGATGCCCTTGCTGTTTCCTGAGCAGCTCTTCTTATCTCCACCCTAGCGCCCCACTTCTTCTTTTCTTTTGTCAGCATCTTTTCTTGTTAAAACTGATTAACTCGGAGTTTGTGTTGCAATAATTTTCCTTAATTTTTCACTTAAGCTGACACTTGACACGTTGTACTTATAGTAGCTGTTTATATTCCCCCTGACGCTAACACCAAGGCAGCCATTGACACACTCTGCCACTGTATCAACGATTAGCAAACCACTCATCCAGTGGGAGTAGTCATCGTTGCTGGGGATTTTAACCAGGCAAACATGAAGAGAGGTTTACCCCATTTTTACCAACATGTGGATTTTGCAACTCGAGGAACCAATATATTGGATCATGTCTACACCAACATTAAAGGAGCATTCAAAGCATCCCCACGTCCCCATCTTGGCTCATCAGACCACATCTCTATTATGCTAATCCCAGCATATAGACCTGTGCTCATCAGATGAAAACCATCACTCAAACAGGTGAGAGTTTGGCCAGGAGAAGCCATGAATGCACTACAGGATTGTTTTGAGTGCACCGACTGGTCTGTGTTCAGTGAGGCAGCTACCACAGATCAAAGGATAGACATAAATGAATATGCAGAGGCTGTGTTTGGCTACATAAACAAGTGCATGGAGGATGTCTGCGTCACCAAAAACATCATGTCAGGGCAAATGATAAACCGTGGGTGACTGCTGAGGTGCGAGTTTTGCTGAAAGTGAGAAACTGTGCTTTTAAATCTGGAGATATAGCTGCCCTTAGAACAGCAAGAGCCAACCTAAATAAAGCTATTAGAAGAGCTAAAAGGGCTCATGGAAAGAAAATAGAGAGTCATTTTCAAGATCACAGGAACAGCAGAAGATTGTGGCAGGGGATTAAATCTGTGACAGATTACAAAACAGTTCCTTACCCCTGTGATGATAGCTTCAACTTCCTGAATGACCTAAATAAGTACTTTGGACGGTTTGAAGCATTGAATGATACATCACCAGTGAAGGCCACCCCTCATCCTGATGAGAAGGCACTGTGTCTGGAACCGGATGATGTTCTACGGACTTTGAGGAGAATTAATCCAAGGAAAGCTGCGGGACCAGACCAGATACCAGGTTGTGTACTCAAAGGATGTGCGGAGCAGCTGACACATGTCCTTACGGATATATTTAACATCTCTCTGTGTCAGGCTGTTGTGCCATCTTGCTTTAAAACCTCAGAAATCATCCCAGTTCCGAAAAAACCCATAGTCACAACCATGAATGACTATCGCCCTGTAGCCTTAACATCAATAGTGATGAAATGTTTCGAGAGGCTGATCAAGGACCACATTACTTCTGTCCTACCCTCCTCTTTTGACCCACTCCAATTTGCCTACCGCTCCAACCGTGCCACAGAGGATGCCATATCTATTGCACTCCATTTTTCATTGGAACATCTGGAGAATAGAGATGCTATGGTCCGCATGTTGTTTGTTGATTTTAGTTCGGCTTTTAATACCATCATCCCTCAGAATTTGATCAGCAAACTGGGCCCATTGGGACTGGGCATACCTCTGCAAAACTGGATATTGGACTTTCTAATGGATAGGCCACAGTACGTAGGAAAGAATAAATCAGATACCATCTCCTTGAGCACAGGTTCTCCACAGGGGTGTGTTCTAAGTCCCCTCCTCTTCATGCTCATGACCCACGATTGTTGTGCCAAGTTCAGCACAAACCAAATTATTAAGTATGCGGACGACACAACAGTGGTGGGTCTCATTCGAGGTGACGGGGAAGGGGATTACAGAGAGGAGGTGAAGTCATTTGTGGAATGGTGTGATAAAAACAATCTGATACTGAATGTCGAAAAAACAAAAGAACTGGTGATCGACTTCAGGAAGAAACAGCTGATACACATCCCGGTCTACATTAAGACCTCTGCTGTGGAAATTGTGCAGTCTACTAAGTTCCTGGGAGTTAATGTGATGAACAACCTCACCTGGTCCCTGCACACCTCCTCCGTCATCAAGAAAGCTCACCAGCGCTTGATCTTTCTGCGGAGGCTAAAGAGGGCCCATCTCAGTAAGTCAGTCCTCACCACTTTTTACAGAGGGACCATAGAGAGCGTGCTAACCAGCAGCAGTTCTCTGTGGCAGGAGAGCTGCAGCGCTTCGGACTGGAAAGCACTGAGGAAAGTGGTGAGGGCTGCAGGGAGGATCATTGGAGCCACGTTGCCATATGTACAAGATTTGGCAAAACAACGCTGTCTGGCCAGAGCTGTGCGGATTTCTAGAGACCCTACTTACCCTGCCTCTGAACTCTTTTCCCTCATCCCCTCAAGCAGAAGGTACCGCAGCCTGAAATGTAGAACTACCAGGTTTAAAAACAGTTTTTTTCCTACTGCCGTTCGTCTTTTAAATGAAGCATTTTAGTATTTTATTGTAGGCTGATTTTAACTATGTGTTTTTATTAATGCCTTGTGCATCGTATTTTCGTTCTGCAGCACATCTTGGATGTTCTGCTAAATGACAAATAAAATTGAATTGATTGATTGATTGACTTAAGTCTTCAATCTTCCTCAAGAATGATTTAAGAAATGAAGAGGTAGGGGAAATGATGGTGAAGGTGGTAGGGATGAGAATGACACCAAACCTGCTGGCCACTGCTGGGAGTTGATTCTACAATAAAATAAAATAAAAACAAAAAGAGGAATAACCTTAGAGGTCAATCATCACGTAGTAGACTTCGCGTAGGATATGTGGACCAAATTTCAGGTCAATAGGTCAAATGATTTGTGAGCTACAGGTGATTTAAAATCCTGGACAGGCAAACGGATAGCCACAGTAGCGTATTATATGGAAAGATATGGGCGGCCAAAAATGGAAAATAATAAATGAACCACAGTGCGAGTGACCCACACTACTGTACCAACTAACTACACAACGCAAGTAGAGAACACGTCAACAGAGATGAATGTAAGCAAGGAAATGAAGGAGTTCTTGTAAAAAAAAAAAGACAATTATACACATAAGAAAACTTTATCTGATATTTACACAACCCGTCGCTGCAGCACACCCCCTTCGCCCTTTACAAAAACCCTCAAGAAATAAACCCCTAATACACAATTAACAATTATATCAAAATGTTAACATACCATGTTCAAAAAGTCCTTGAAATGTCCATAAGTGTGATTGCCATTATCTTAAAATTCGTGCTTACGAGGGTTTCGCCAAGCCATACCTTAAGACACCCAAATAACACCCACAGTCCCTTTTCACAGGTCCACCAGGTCCTCTCCTGACTTCACCATTGATCCTCCACCCATTCGTAACCCTTTCTCCCTTCTGTATCGATGAACCCGGGTTCGTCTAATGGCTTCCTGCAGGCGGGTATTTCCTCGATTGCCGGCACGTTCTCCTCTGTCCCTCTGGCTCCTGTCCTCTCTTGTTTATGGCTCACATTGGGCCTCTGAGTCAGGTGCTCCTTGTAAAGCAGTCCACCGGTTTGACTAACCCTTGAGAGTGAATTGTGTATTATAATTAAAAAATAATAATAATGGAGGGTAGAAACAGACACTGACAGCAAATACACCTGACAGCCGTTACAAGATAACGTGTAGTTAAAACAAAAGTCTACTCTTCTACTGATGACTACTGATGGCCTAAAGTGGACACAACCCATTTAGGGTATACAGATGAAGGCTCCATCTGTGCTCACCATCATCTTCTTCAGGTGCACAGAGTCCAACTTAACTGATTCTGTGACTTCCAGTCGCAGCACGTATAGAATGTCCAGAATGTCCACCACTCAACTCAAGTAATCTACTTAGAAATATTAATGGAGGCCCATTTTCCTCAAGAAGACACCATGTAGATCTCCATTGTGAAGATCACAGCTTACATGTTAGATCTGCCACAAGAGGTGTGTTTAAGGACTGTATTTGTGTGAGGTTTATGGAAGATGGCAAAAACAGAAGCCATGACAAGAGAAGACGCAGAGGTCAGAATCTTCAGTGGGTTAAATGTATTTTGCTGATGATTTGAGAAATTCTCAGTATTTTCATGATGAATTCAGTACTTCAACCTTTTGCCATCATCTTGATGACATCATGCTATGGCTTCACATTCACTACCTTGTTGGGTTATGTCAAGCGATGGCGTATTTGATGTTCTTATTTAAGTGTTTGGGTGACAGCACAGATTTTGTGTGGAGTGAGAGCACCTGACCATGAAAAACGACTGAATGACGAGACACGAAATATCAAAGCAGATCAGTGTGTTCTTCTGTGGCAATGTGTGTTAAATATGCGATGAACAGAAATGGAGCTGAACTTCAATTTATAGCAAGACGATAGACTTACTGCAGTTATCTTCCATTAAGTGCGGAGGAGCAGGAGGTACTGTAGCTGTGAGGAAAACCGGCTGATGGGAGACAGTAAACATGATGAAGGCTAAACACACTCCTGTCTATGATGGAGTCATCATCACCTCTGACAATGTGAAGTCGGTACAACACTTTTCATCTGTCGTCATCAGGACTCAGCAACATCTTAACTTCATCAGACATCTGAGGAAAGCCCACCTGTGTTGTCATCGTCCTGTGCAGGTACACAGTGAGGACTGTCCACACTGGCTACATCACATCTGCTAGGGCACCTGCTCAGTCCAGGGACCATGGTGCTGCAGAGGCTGGTGAATTGTTAGAGCACAAAATGACTCTTACTGAAAGTAAGAAGAAGTTCACCATGTGGTGTATTTGTAAAGAACTTATTTACACAATTTGAATGCATTATGTAAACTCTTAGCTCTGATCAGATAGCAGATTAACCACAACATCGGTTGCCTGCAGTGTGGTCCATGGCGTAGAAGAAATGATATCTGCTCAGAGTGAATAGGTGACAGTGCCTGGAACAAATGAAAAGACCTCATTGTAATTTTTTGTAGAGAGAATTCAAAAACCTGATTGCACTTATTGATCGAAAACCCTTGACCACTCTTCACTTTAAGGCAGTTTATTAAGTCTTGATGCTTGTGGTTAAAGGCCAAGCACAGATCTGATATTCCTGAAGAATCCAGTCAAAGATCAATGAACAGTCGACTCGGACTGAGACACGGATTAGATTTCCATGTCTTTATTCTCAAAACACTTCATTACAAAGCTTAAGTGCATGAATTCAAGTGCAAGGTGGCATCAAACCTCGAGGATGAGTGACGCGATGAGAAGACAAAGTTCATCTGATCTTTTCTGAAAAGAATTATATTAGCAATGGACATGAATAGCGGCCATTAACTCTGCCCATTAAGAGCAGAGTTAGTTCTCCATTTACAGTTAGTAGGTCATTGAGGTGTTCAGATTATGGACATCCTCTTGTCCACAGACGGCCATTTCACTAAAGCTGACAATTCATTGACTTCTCCCAGTAATCCAGGTGTGTTCAGCCAGTCTTCACACTCATGGTTCAAACACACACACCTCCTCACTTTGTAAATACTGAACTGTAGATGACATCTCCATTAATCTCTTTGGCCTTCTTTTTTTGTTCTTTCACTTGTATTCTAAAAAGATAATAAAAAGAAAGCAAAATTTAAAAGAGGTCCATGAAGTATAACACACTACACAATAATACACATTAAAACACCTCATGATGACATTCTCTAAAGAAAGGTGCTAAATAAAAAAGAAAAAGGACCCCCAAGTCCTGTCCTGCCCTGTACAAACGTCAAGATTTGTGAGAGCTGCAGGATCAATCCGTCATCACCCACCTAGACCTCGTGTCATGTGATGCCAGGCCAGGCTGATGCCATCACTCACTGGTAAACACCCAGCACTAGTTGACCAATCTGGCACAATGGCTGACTGATGTTGTGTTGTTTCTGGTGGGCGTCGGGGCATCATGAGAACAGCCAGCACTGACCACTGAATAAAGAAGCTAAGGATCTGCGCTGGCATCCCGAAGGTTACTGCCAAAAGAGATGTTACTCTGCCGGGCCCTTGAGCAAGGCCCTTAACCTTCAATTGCTCCAGGGGCGCTGTATAATGGCTGACCCTGCGCTCTGACCCCAAGGGGTGTGCGAAAAAGATGCATGTCACTGTGTGTTGTTCTGTATAACTATGTATCCATCCATCCATTTTCCAACCCGCTGAATCCGAACACAGAGTCACGGGGGTCTGCTGGAGCCAATCCCAGCCAACACAGGGCACAAGGCAGAAATCAATCCCGGTCAGGGTGCCAACCCACCGCAGATAACTATGTATGTGACAAATAAATAAAGAATTATTATTATTAAGAAAGTCCTTTTAGCCAGGGGCTCATCAGATCTACTCAGATCCATCCATTTTCGTGAGACATACACAAAGTCCTCATCTCTATGTACAGCTCAAGGAGGACACATTTCACCATGTATAGCATACAGCTATGCAAAATGTGGAAATGATTGCAATGAATGTGTGGAGAGCAGTAAGAAAACTCCAATTTCAACAACCCACATAAAGAATACCAATTTTAAGGTGTGAGGGATGGCCGGCCATTTACCCCGGCCAATACCCCCAGGCTGCTAGATGGAGCCCTCCCTATAGCATGGAAGTGCCCCAAAGACCAGCAGGGAATTATGGACAATGGAGTTTTTATTCCCAACCCTGCTGGACACCGTGGGGCCCACCAGAGGACGCTGCAGGGAGGCTCAAGGACTCTTACGTGCCCTATGACCCGGAAGTGCGTCATGATCACATGACAAGAAGAAACGACATGCTTCCAGGTTGAGGAAAAGGACTTTTACCCTAACCCGGAAGTCATAAGGACATGTGGATTGTTGGACAGGAACACCTCCGGGTCAGGGGGTATAAAAGGACTCTGGGAAAGCCCAGACACTGAGCTGAGTTGGGAGGCAGGGTGGCTAAGCATCTGGGAGTGGAGGATTGAGTATTGTTGATTGTATTAATTATTGATTATTAGAGTAGTGTGGAGTACTGGTGCTTTGTGCACATTATTATTATAATAAATTCAATATTTGGACTTTTATCTGGAGTCTGACGTCTGGTCTGAGGGTTCAAGGGGTCACGGAGACCTTAAACTGTCACAAAGGCCAATACAGACACACGTGTCTCTTTACCGCATCACTGCCTTCATTTTCATACCACATTTCTGCCTATGTGTGTCATTTCCTCCATCTTCATGGCCATCTCTGTTACTCTGCAGACTTTTTACAAATGGCTATGGATATGTCACTTGGTCTGGAGCAACTTAAAGGAAAAGTGCTTGATATGGATAAGTAAGGAAAAGCAATTCTGAATGCGGACAGAGCGTTTACAAAATATTGTGTATAGAGAAGTATTTTCTGCTTAAATATAATTCAATAAGGAGTTACTGTATATAAGCATGTAACAAACATTTAAACCCAGACGTTACGTGGATACATAGAAGCATGAAAGCATTCAAGTTATTTATCCATTTTCTTATCTTTCTTGTGTGGTTACAGCCATAAGTGCTGTGTAGGTGTCTATTATTAAGGCCTCCTCTTCACAAACAGTAGGACATGTTGAAACGGCTAGTGCCAGAATTTGAGCCTCCATGTTGTTAACATTTGATTCCAAAACGCCTCTCCATTCTGACCTCTTCATGCTGTTCTGTTGTGCTCTCCGTCACCTTACACGTTTTTGCAGATTGCCAGGGGTCTTACCCAGTTGAGACGCCCTTTTGAGGAGAGGACAGGGACACGAGAGGGCAGCCCCCCTGGTTTGCATCGCCTGGACAGCTCCGGAGCTTTGGACTGCAGCACTTCTGCCAGTACCCGGAAGTGCTGCCGGAAGATGATCGGGGAGCACCTGGAGCATGAAAGAGGCTACCTCACTCCGTTCAGGGAGCCGGAGCTTGTGAGGAGAGGAGAGGAGTGGAGGCGGCAGAACAATCAAGAAAAGAGAAGGAAAGCCGGGACTGAGCCTAGCTGGGGTGATTTGTGCACTGTATTGTGTGTGTGTGTGTTTGTGGACTTGTGTGTTATGGTATCTGTCTGTAGTCGGGCTGATCTTCCACAACATATTAAACAAACACTGCGGCTCTTTAGCTGTGTAACGACTCTTAACACATTTTATGTCTGCAAAGATTCTGGCAAGATAAGTCAGAGACAAACGCCACAACGGTCATCCATTATTTTGCAGCCATCAAACATGGCTCTCATGCTGGGGCTTGTTTAAAAATCACAAGAAGCTCACAGAATGTGCTACTACAGTAACATGTGAGTGAGTAACTCAGTGATGGGGGACAGTAGACACGATAAAGGAAAAGGCTAAGCACACTCCTGTCTACAATGAGCTTTAGCTCACATCACATTTAATGTGTGACTAAAGCTGTGACAGCTCTTTGTAATTTGAGGAAGCACAGTGGCCAAGTGGCACACGCCTAGACAATGACAAATGACAAGATGGCCGCTGTGCTCTCCAGCCTAGTGAGTCACCTGACCTGCTGAAGAAAAGGCGTGTGGCACACCGCGAGATTGTGTCCACAGCGTAAAGGTGCCACTGTACATTGAATAAGCATGATAGATTAATCACCATATGTTTGAAGTGCATGACACTGTGGGCCGTGTGATGTGTTTAGCTCAACTTTCAGAAAGCTTTTGGTGAGGCGGCATGTGAGAAGGGTGGGCATCAAACTACAAGATGTGAGAGTTCAGGATGTGGTGTGTAGATGGGTGCAGAATCAGCTCAGACACAGGAAGGTGATGGTGTGAGGAACCTTAAAAGAACTGGCTGACATTAAGAGTGGTGTCCAGCAGGGGTCAGTGCTGGGGCTGCTGTTATTTTTGATATATAGAAATGATTTAGATAGGAATATAAAGAACAAGCTGGTTACGTTTGCATATGTTGCAAGATAGTCAGATTGGCAAATCATCGAGAATCCATTGAATCATCACAGAGGGACTTGGACAGCAGACAGGCTTGGGCAGATTTGTGGATGATGAAATTTAATGTCAGTAAATGTAAAGAATTACATGTAAGAAGCAAAAACGTGAAGTCTGAATACACAGTGGGAGGTCTGAATATCGAAAGTCCACCTTATGAGAAGGATTTAGGAGTCTAAGCTATCAACTTCCAGACAGTGTTCAGAAGCCATTAACAGACTGTCAGGTTATATAGCGCCCTGATGTGTGGAGTACAAGTCACAGGAGGTTCTGCTCAGGCTTTATAACACACTGGTGAGGCCTCATCTGGAGTCCTGGGTGCAGATTTGGTCTCCAGGCTATAAAAAGGACATAGCAGCACTAGAGAAGGTCCAGAGAAGAGCGATGAGGCTGATTCAGGGCTTACAGGGGATGAATTATGAGGAAAAATTAAAAGAGCTGACCCTTTAGAGTTTAAGCAAAAGGAGATTAAGAGGAGACCTGAGTGACATGCTTACCATTTTGAAGGGAATTAGTCCAGTGGACCGAGACGGTGGCTTTAAAAGAAGTTCATCATGAACATGAGGACATGGATGGAAACTTGTGAAGTGTAAATTTCGCACAGACATTATGAAGTTTTTCTTCACACAGAGAACCACAGACACTTGGAATAAGCTACCAAGTAGTGTGGTAGACAGTAGAACTTTAGGGACTTTCAAAACTCCACGTGATGTTTTTTTAGAAGAATTAAGTGGATAGGACTGGTGAGCTGTGCTGGACTGAATGGCCTGTCCTCATCTCGATTATTCTAATGCTCTAATGTTTCATTTAAGAACATTCACAGTGCAGAAAACAGAAATGAGTGGCTAGAATCATAAAAGCGCTGCTTACTTTTTGTCAGGGTTACCCTTGAACTGCACAGTCATGTAGTTGAAAGTCTCCTCTTCTCTTTCTCCTTGTCCTTCTTCCAGCTCCACAGGTTCATCTTTTTGGGCAGACACTTCTTCATACACACTATCTTTTACATTCTTTAAAAGTAAAGAACATAAATCCATGAATATTCATTAGTATTCTGCATATACACCCTATGATTTACAATACGTTCACTGACACGACACAGAGCACACCACACTTGGTACAAAGTGGGGACCAAACCTGGACACACACACACACACACACTCAATTTAGGTTTGCCAGTTAGCAGAGCACACACTTGTTGAGCGTGAGGGAGGTTGGACAAGTAAATGGACACAAGAAGACCATGCAGACTCCACACAAATGAATCCCACACCTCTTTGCTTACTTGGGTTTCTCTTTTTTGCTGTTTTTTCTTCTGGGTCCTTTTCCTGTACAACAAAAGCAAATATAAGTAAGACTTCATAGAGCAGACTCTGCATTATGAGAATAATTAGACATACAAATAAGTGTGGCCTTTGAATGTTACATTGCAGATGGATAGTGAGATGATACCACAAACTTGCCGTCAGCTCTCTTCCTCTACAAATGAGAGGATCTCAGCTTTAGAGAATTCTGTGAATCAACACCAGAGCTGCCTGTAAATCCACGACTTGTGGCCCCAAGCATCAAACAAGATGGGAGAGCAGCAAGTCATGGAGGTGTAGCTGAGCCACCAGCGTTGTCCTTTTAGTAAAACTTGTGAAGGTCACAGTGTGTGTAGATGCCATTAAATGTGCCACTCAGAGTTCAAACCTCAACCCGTTCTACACGTGTGTTTCTTTTTTTAAGGACATAGAGTATAAGTAAAGGTCAAAAGTTTTGGCACACACCCATTTCTTCCATTTTTGTTGAAATTTAAGCAGTTTAAGACCAGTAAAATGGGACAAAAGTTAGGGATAAACTGTCAGTCATCTATAAAAGAAAAGTTCTGGTTATCAAAAACTGAAAAATAATAATAAGTTATGCAAAAGGCCTTTTCAGAGAATAAGCAAAAGGTTAACAGCTTACAGCTTTTATGCAGCAATAGAAAGTGAATGAAGCCTTCAAAGTTGAGGCAAACCATTCCTGCAGGTGTCCCGACATGTGTGGATTACTTACAAACCCTCTGTCTGAGTAAAAACAGTGCTGGAACAAACTGTGAAGCTCCACACTTTGAAACATTTGCTGGTCCTTATTGCACTGTATGTGCTGCTATCATAACGGAGACAAATGGCCACGGACAACGGCAGACAGACTGACCATTCCAACCCTGTGACAAGTGGAGGTCTTTACTTTAGAGAAATTGCAGAGAAAGCCATGGTGTCACTGAAGACCTGGGGCCTCATTTATAGAACTTGTGTATTCACAATGAACCACCCCACACACCATGGAGCGGACCACAAATACAAAGAAGGTGCATTACAGGGTGAAGTCACTTAAGGCATGGCCATCTGTTTAGAGAACCTTGAAAGACTGTTGCCATAGAAGACAAAGGTTGGCTAGCATCCCGGCTGGAATGGATGCTTCCCTACCTAGCTGGGACGTCTTGATAATAGTAAGGTGGAAGGAGACCACCACCCGGAGTCATGTGCTTCGCCAGTCTGACGGGTGGCAGCAGCTCTCTGGTGGGTCTCTCGTATACACACCTGTAGTGCTTCATAGGAAAGGAGTTTCAATGGACAGCCCTTGAGCTTGGGAAAGGTGCTATATAAATAAAATATATTATTATTATTATTATTATTGTTGGGTCTCATGGGAGCCGCCAGAGGGCACAGTGGGGAGCAGGTTTCCTCCTTTAATGGGAGGCTTTTCCTGGCTCAGAAGTTGTTCCTGGATGCAATGTGGTGGCAGTAGAAGTACTCTCGTGTCCGGAATGAAGGAAACCATTCCTCCTCAATCAGTGAGTCAGAGTTGGATAGATGAGGATGAAGCTCACTGAGGAGGAGTGGAGGAGAGGGAAGAGACTGAGAAGAAGACCCTAGCGTATAAATGTTCTTGTGCAACCTTTGAAGGAGCCTGTGAAAGATATTTGTGGACAATAAATCACTTGCTTGAACCCGGGACTTGTGTAGTTGTGGTTGTGTTTGGGGTGCTGCAAGGCCCCCTACTGGTCACACTGTATAAGAAAACAACACCTTACCTTAGAAAGATGAAAATCCCTAAAGAGATTCCTAATAGGATAATAAGGCTTAGTACGGCAATTAAGGCATAACTTGTGTTCTTGTTCTCTAGAAAACAAAATGACAGATAAAACGACACAGTGGGTGTAGCACAGAGCTTCTATTTGATACATTTTGCATAATTCACATTTTAAATGCATAGCACACAAATTGTAATAAAATATTATCATTCTGCTCAGTGTTGTCATCCTGCATGTCACAACATCTACTTTAGAATCAGGCACTCTGAATGATGGAGTCCTTTACAAAGGAAGGACAATGAAATTCCATCTACTGTAGAAGTCATCCTAACATCACATCCATCCATCCATCCATTCCCAGTGTTTCATTCTCCCTCCATGAACTTCAGTTTTCCTCACAGATGACAAAGATTTGTTGTTTGATTATCTTATGTCTCCAGGCTGGCTCCACATGACTGTGTTTAAGTCTGGATGGTGGTGAACTAGAGTCCTGTCTGGGATCGGGGTCTTCCTTCAACCCAATGTTGCTAGGGTAGGCAGCAGATTCCAGTGACTCTAAACTGAATGGGCAAGTCTGAAAATGGATGAAGGGATGAAACAGCATGATATTCAAGGTCACAAAGCATTTAGTGCTCTACAATGTCACGTTCACACTGTTAGGGTGACATCTGCATAATTCCCCTTTGTTTCCTGGGCATTTTTCTTCAGTTTTGACCACAAAGACCACAAATCCATGGGCCTGTACGAGGTGTGACAAATTAAATCCCGGAATGCACCTTTACAAAATCTTCATGTTGAACTGAAGACTAGTGGCTACTGTCGCCTTCAAAGAACTCCCCTTGTGCATCTCTACACTGACTTAACACTAGAATCCCTGAAGCCTACGAAAAAACTCGTAATCCCACATTACCTTAAATTCTTTCACACCTCTCCATCGACACATTTGCAAAACAAAAGACGCTAATGGAGAGGTGTGAAGGTGACATGGGATTACAAGTTTTTTCATAGGTTTCAGGGATTCTGGTGTTACACGACATTCAAATTTCTGGAAACAGGCCTGAAATTCATTTTCCAGAATACTGTTGAGCAGCTGTCTCACTTTCTGTTGGATTTCAGTTATATTAGAAAGTCTTCATCTTTTCAGTACAGCTTTTAATTTTAGAAATAGCCAGAAATCAGAGGGAACTAAGTCAGGTGAATAGGCAGCTGATCTAATTGGGTAATCGATTCTTTGGCCAGAAAGTCTCTCGCAGTGAGCCCAGTGTGACTTGGCGCATTGTCATGATGACTGATCCACTTCTCAGGCCACAATTCGGGTCTTTTTCTTTGAACAGAATCTCGTAATCTCTTCAGTACCTCTAAATAGCATTGCTGGTTGATTGTTTGTCCCTGTTCAATAAATTCTTGGTGGACTATTCAATTGTAATCGAAGAAGCACACCAGCATGGTCTTAAACTGTGAGTGCAACCTGTGTGCTTTTTAAGGGGGCAGTGAATCCTGGGATTTCCATTGCATTCTCCATCACATCTTCTCGTCCATCTTTGAACCTCTTATGCCACTCAAACTCACTCGACCTTTTCATAGCATCTTCACCACAACAGCTGTAACGTTACACTAGTGCATTTGCTGATTTTCCTCAAAATGTAATATTAATACGTTGCTCTAAATTTCGATCACCCATTTTTATGCCAAAGTGTACACGCAGATATCTATTACCTTCCCAATATCTAACTAACAACTGGCTCTATCAGCTTGCAATTTACACACATATTAGTTCAAATATCACATTCAAACAAAAATACTCAAGTGATTTCGATACAAGTATGTCACGGGTGACACTATGCAGCCATTCCGGTGTATGTGTGTGTGTCGTTGGTAATTTGACATCTGTAAACTGGACTGTAGGTTTAATAATGGGATGGTGAATAATATAATATACTAGCTGTGTAAGCCCAGGCTACTAGAAACCATGAATTCTGGCACTTCAATCAATCAATCGCATCGGTTGTGAATTAGCGGCTAAGTGAGGTTCTGTTTTCTCGGCAGTTTCATTTTGTCGATGTGCTCACCTCCATTGTCTATCAGTGGCTAAGCGCGTTTCTCTTTTCTCGGTGGTTTCACTTTGGCGACAGAGTCGATTTCTTTGAGCTTCATGCTGTACCCTCGAACTTCTGAGCCGGACAGACAGACACACACACTTCCACGCACAGATGTTTATATAATATAATATAATATAATATAATATAATATAATATAATATAATATAATATAATATAATATAATATAATATAATATAATATAACTAGCTCTTCTTACTAGTCAAAGAGAGACAATAGAATAAACTTAGTATTTGACATCTTTTGCCCTGTGTGTACCTTCAGCGTTCTTCCTCGGTGTCCTCGTGTCACTGAACCTCACTGCCTCCTCTCCTGATCACATTTCTGTGAGGTCTGTTTGTCAGAGTCGCTCATTTCAGGGCGCCCTCCTCACCTCCTGCCTACTTTGTGACTAACTCCCATGGTAGACGAGCTCCATTGCCTGCTGTGTAACCATCATTCGTATTCTTGCCAATGCTTCC
Organism: Erpetoichthys calabaricus; assembly: GCF_900747795.2. NCBI lineage: Eukaryota > Metazoa > Chordata > Cladistia > Polypteriformes > Polypteridae > Erpetoichthys > Erpetoichthys calabaricus. The sequence continues at coordinate 2,026,995 of NC_041410.2, read as the reverse complement.
CGTTCTTGACGGTGACTCGGGTTGCACCTCATTAGTATTTAGCCACCGAATGTCACTTGCTGTGATATTCACTTTGTCTTCATTGAAATGATTCATTTTGTTTTGTAACATTAAACAACTTGTTGTAATCAGGAATTGAATTTTGCTCCCGTAAAGTTTCTTCTCATCATCCCTACCACTGATCTACCACAGCCAAAATGACCAATCAGACTGTGCGGACTAACCGGACACTCTACACATTTACTTCTTTGACTTTTTTCTCATTTATATTTCTGCTCCTCTAACCCACAACCCTTGCTCACCGTTTACCGTCAGGTTGACAGCTGTAGATTTTGTCGTCCCGTAGTTGTTTGTGGCTTCACAGTGATAAGACCCCTCGTGACTAGCATTAAACTTGCTGATGTGGAGTTGATCCCCTGATCCTACTTGGCTGCTGTTCTCCTTGACCCAGGTGTAGCGGCCTGGTGGGTTTGCCAAGGCTGTGCAGTTTAAAGTCACCGATGTCCCTTCTTCTATACCAGTGGTGGGATGTCCTCTGATGACAACATTCCTAGGGGCATCTAAAATAAAACAAAAATGGTAAAAGGTTACTGAGAAAGTGAGAAGTGTCATGAATCGTGTTTCTGTCACATTTCCTTTCAGGTGTGTAACTAAAAAGATGTCACAGTGTCATGTCAGCTTGTGTTCTGCCTCACAGTGACCAGGCCACAGGCCAATAACTGTGTGGTGGGCCTTCACCTGGTCATGCTGTGTTCTCCTTGTTTTCCTCCCATAATCCACTATGTCAAAGTGTCAGCGTGCCCACAGATGACCCACAGCCTCACCTGAATTTGGTGATTGCCATTCACTCTTACAATAAAGTGCAGGACCCATTGAGACACAGCGGACAAAGAAAATGAAAGGACAAACTGCAAAGAAAGACCAGGCTGACTGTCATGTACTGCCATTTTGACTTCTGCATATCAAGGTAACCACGTCCATTGGTGGTAAAATTACCATCAGCACGACATCAGAGTGGAAAAACTGAGAACATCAAACCTCATCAGGTGTCTCATGTAACATCCATGTTGTATTATGAAGGAAGCGTCTCTTGAGTCAGTGGTGTTATTTTATCTTTGATTGGATTTCTTTTTCATGTCTCTGTCTGCAGCCCTGACTGAACTCTCACTCTGCACAAGTCACACGGTTAAAACTCTCAAAATACGACTCACAGGAAACATTCAGTAGAAAACTTGGGGACCTGACGTGTCCAGTCTGACACCAGTAACTGCCGTGGTCCTCATAGGAGGCTCTCGGAATCTCAAGTTTCTTTGATGTTTCTTTTAAATGTTGTCCTTTTCTGAACCAGAAGACGCGGTCACTGAGACTGCAATTCATTTGACACTCCAGGGTTACTGCTTTGTTTTCTTTTACCTTCATTGATGTTGCTTCAATCTTTAGACCTTTAAAAGAATTAGAAAACAGTAATAATAATAATAATAAAAATAGTAATAATAATAATAATAATAATATCTGTTCAGTGTCTGCTCTGAAGTGTTTTCATTTTCATGTGTTTTATTGTTAAGGTGAGCAAACCTTCAGATCTGACCATCTCAGCATCACACCACATATAATAATCGGTCAGTCTGAGAGGAGACGTCCATCCTGTGGACACAATTTATACTTTGAGAGGACAATCAGTGGCCATCACTACCGAGGCAGCAAAAATATCATAAGAGTCCATCAGATATCCTCTTAAAGTTAAAGCCACTGGATGTGCAGCTTAGGAATGTTTGGGATCATCTGAGCATCAAAGAGAAAAACTTGAAATAATTTAATTAAATAAATGCATCATTTCAATGTATTTTATAGTTGTGTCACATTTCACCAGTTCCAGGTGTAACACAAGTCCATCATCTGGTGGAATCAGCCATTAATCTTATAGACAGACACGATTGATAATCATCATCCTCATCTTCATCATCATTAATATGGTGTGTGTGTCCAGAGGTCCTGCCAACTCAACACAAACTGTGCCATCAGCTTCACCTCCACCATAAATGAAGTCCACAAAATCATTTCTTTATTACCTGTGATTGTGACCTTCACTCCTGGTATTTGTGTCCATCTATAATAAGGCCGCTGTCCCTCCTCGTATCTAAACTTGTAGTAGCCGCTCTCCTCTCTGCTCACGTTGCTGATCTTTATTCCACAAGTCGTGTGTTTGTTCCCTAAGAACTCAACTCGCTGTCTGTGACTGTTTGCTATTTTCTTCTTATCTGTGTGATACACAGTGGTTTCTCCATCAGGACGTATCTTGTATCCATCAGACCCATAAAACCACAGTTCTGTTACACCAGTAGTTTCTATTAGATCTTTGTATGTGCAGTTTATCCTCACAGTTGATCCTTCTGGTACACATAATGCCTTTGGCTCATAAATGGCTCTCTCATCTGTAAAACACCAAAAAAAATGAAGTCAGTGATTTTTGTTCGGACACAAATGAAGACCTCGCTATTCTTTTCATATAAGCTTCAGTAAATGAATAACACTAAAGACATAAAAACAACGTCATTGTGAAAGGGACAGCAGGGTCCTCGCACTGAGGTGACAGTCCTGTAGTTGTGCTAATTCTCCGCTGCTCTTAATCCTAAATGTCAGTCAGATGTTTCTCTTTCCTTTCTCATCTCTTGACAGTCCACCTCCATTCAGCTCCTCTACTCATCTCTTGTTTTCATGACTGCAAATGGAGGGGCTGCCTATGGTGGTCTGTGCAGTTTTCACTTTTCTGTCTACAAATCAGGACTCCTAAAGCTGACCCCTCATTTTATTTCATTTTTCCTTCCATTCATCAAACATCATCATCCATGTCCTCAGTTCATTAATTCAATTGCACTGCTGGTCTTCTCCTTTAACTTTTTTTCTCTGAGATTCAGGATAAAGGACAACACGCCGTTAAGGACCCCACAGTTACACCAGTTATACAAATTATCTTCATAGATTTTTAATTCTTTACATCTCTCTTAGTGGTCCTGCACATCAGCACATCAGCACAGGGCCACTGGAGAGTAAGGTGACACCTGATGGCTCTGCGGTCACTCAGCTTACACCCGATGGCTGACCGGCAACTGCATTTCACTGACTTCTCCTTCCACTTTTCAGAAAAGTTAAATGGGAGAACTCGGGTTCAGCAGGTCAGGTAAACTTAATGTCACCAAGACAGAAACATGTGAGAGCTATGACAAAACATAAGAGTCGAGTCACAACTTTTCTTTCTTTTAAATTTCCATTCCAGTGTTTGATCAAACCAAAGTCTGTGTGTGTGTGTATTTATTTTTATTTATTTATTTACTTACTTATCTACCTATTTATGCATTTATTTGTTTAAAGAGCATCTGTAAAAATCTATCTATCTATCTATCTATCTATCTATCTATCTATCTATCTATCTATCTATCTATCTATCTATCTATCTATCTATCTATCTATCTATCTATCTACAGTGGTGTGAAAAACTATTTGCCCCCTTCCTGATTTCTTATTCTTTTGCATGTTTGTCACACAAAATGTTTCTGATCATCAAACACATTTAACCATTAGTCAAATATAACACAAGTAAACACAAAATGCAGTTTTTAAATGATGGTTTTTATTATTTAGGGAGAAAAAAAATCCAAACCTACATGGCCCTGTGTGAAAAAGTAATTGCCCCCTTGTTAAAAAATAACCTAACTGTGGTGTATCACACCTGAGTTCAATTTCCGTAGCCACCCCCAGGCCTGATTACTGCCACACCTGTTTCAATCAAGAAATCACTTAAATAGGAGCTGCCTGACACAGAGAAGTAGACCAAAAGCACCTCAAAAGCTAGACATCATGCCAAGATCCAAAGAAATTCAGGAACAAATGAGAACAGAAGTAATTGAGATCTATCAGTCTGGTAAAGGTTATAAAGCCATTTCTAAAGCTTTGGGACTCCAGCGAACCACAGTGAGAGCCATTATCCACAAATGGCAAAAACATGGAACAGTGGTGAACCTTCCCAGGAGTGGCCGGCCGATCAAAATTAACCCAAGAGCGCAGAGACGACTCATCCGAGAGGTCACAAAAGACCCCAGGACAACGTCTAAAGAACTGCAGGCCTCACTTGCCTCAATTAAGGTCAGTGTTCACGACTCCACCATAAGAAAGAGACTGGGCAAAAACGGCCTGCATGGCAGATTCCAAGACGCAAACCACTGTTAAGCAAAAAGAACATTAGGGCTCGTCTCAATTTTGCTAAGAAACATCTCAATGATTGCCAAGACTTTTGGGAAAATACCTTGTGGACTGATGAGACAAAAGTTGAACTTTTTGGAAGGCAAATGTCCCGTTACATCTGGCGTAAAAGGAACACAGCATTTCAGAAAAAGAACATCATACAAACAGTAAAATATGGTGGTGGTAGTATGATGGTCTGGGGTTGTTTTGCTGCTTCAGGACCTGGAAGGCTTGCTGTGATAGATGGAACCATGAATTCTACTGTCTACCAAAAAATCCTGAAGGAGAATGTCCGGCCATCTGTTCATCAACTCAAGCTGAAGCGATCTTGGGTGCTGCAACAGGACAATGACCCAAAACACACCAGCAAATCCACCTCTGAATGGCTGAAGAAAAACAAAATGAAGACTTTGGAGTGGCCTAGTCAAAGTCCTGACCTGAATCCAATTGAGATGCTATGGCATGACCTTAAAAAGGCGGTTCATGCTAGAAAACCCTCAAATAAAGCTGAATTACAACAATTTTGCAAAGATGAGTGGGCCAAAATTCCTCCAGAGCGCTGTAAAAGACTCATTGCAAGTTATCGCAAACGCTTGATTGCAGTTATTGCTGCTAAGGGTGGCCCAACCAGTTATTAGGTTCAGGGGGCAATTACTTTTTCACACAGGGCCATGTAGGTTTGGATTTTTTTTTCTCCCTAAATAATAAAAACCATCATTTACAAACTGCATTTTGTGTTTACTTGTGTTATATTTGACTAATGGTTAAATGTGTTTGATGATCAGAAACATTTTGTGTGACAAACATGCAAAAGAATAAGAAATCAGGAAGGGGGCAAATAGTTTTTCACACCACTGTATCTATCTATCTATCTATCTATCTATCTATCTATCTATCTATCTATCTATCTATCTATCTATCTATCATCATGACTCCATTACAAACAACACAAGAATGTCATAAATTATAACAGATGTTGTAAGCTGGACAGCGAAATTTGGCTGAGGCCTCCAAAAATAACCATAAGTGTGACAGGATCTAAACTGGTCAGTGCAGAAGAGAGTGAAAAAGGCAAAAAAAAGATTTGCTTAAAAATGTAATCACAGCAAAGAAGTCCAAATACATAATCCAGTAACAACGATACAAAAACAGAGGCAGAAAAAGGTTTAAAAAGCCAGTGAATCCAACAAGACCAACAGCAATACTTCCAAACACACCAAAACAAATCAAACACTCACAAGGAGCCAGCGGCTCATCTGCTGCTCAGGCCTCCAGATAAAGGCAGGGGGAGGAGCCAGCAGCAGTGACATCAGCGTGGCCCCGCCCAGCTTAGTTAAAGAGCTCACCATGAAGACTCATCTTAATGTTCCCAATTTTCAAATTCTTTGATGATCCTGATTGAGAGAATTAATGAAAAAGTTCACTAAGGAGCCGAGGACTCCTAGTGGTGACTGAGGCCAAGTGCATTCAAAATAGAAACACAAAGGGTGACAGGAATTTGGAACAAATGTCAGAGTCCAGGCAGTAAGGTGGAGACTCTGGTGGCCTTTAGAAATGTCAGGCTATTAACCAACTAAATGGCCTGGACGGACTGGGTGGTCCTGTCTTGCTATTAATGCAGAGATGGCTGACGACTGAGCTCAGTGGCCTCCTGCCCAGAACTTCCCTCTCTGTGCTGCTGAAATGGTGCTGGGTGTGAGAAGCTCTTTTTTTACACTTTACCAAATTTAAACTGTGTAGGAATGGTAAAACATTTGTAATTTAAACATCAGTGTGTGACACAAGCGTGAGGAGCTGAGCAGAGCACAAAGGCCTCAACTTCATTACCTGTTCAAGACTGTGGCCATCATGTAAAGGCCATAAAGAAGACAAACAAAGTCGTGCAGAGAGTTCAATGAGCAGAGAGAAGAAGTCAATCAAATAACAAGGAGGTCATAAACAGGAGAAAGAAAGTAAACAAATGACAAAATTTTAAAAATTAAACGTGAACAGCAGTCAGGAGAAACGACACTCGGCCTGTAGAAACCACTGACATCACATTGAGCTTAAAGATAAACCGGCAGTTCATGAAATAAACAGAGGTTAATGAAATAAACAGAAGATACTAAAATAAAGTGGACGTGTTCTGATCTTACCAACCGCACAGGAAACAACAGCTAAAAAGATGAGGAGCAGCATGTTGAGCTGTGGGACCTGCAATACAAAACGACATGGAGAGCCTCAGAGGAGTTGACCGCTCGCCGTTTTCCAAGTCATTCCTTTTCATAGCTGATCAGATCTGAAGCCCCTTCATTCCTTGCACTTTCTTTCTCCCAGTGGTTTTCTCAGGTCTGCCCATTCAACACTTTCATGTTTCTTTCATTTTGTGACTGTGTGGTGTCATTGTGACCTGCTCAGCAGAGGCCACCAAGCCACGCTGACTCCTGCCTTCCCCTCATTCTGCCCAGAATGGCTGTGACTCCCTGTGATCCTGCCATGAATAAATCTGCTTTACATAATGAGAGATATGTCCAGTTTTAATAAATCTGAAGTCACAATTTACACATAAATGTCACATGATGCACCACGATCACAGTGGTGACGGCGTTGGACTTCAAGCCCTGAGGTCTGTCACCGACACTGTGAGACCCTGAGTGAATCACGTCACCTGCCTGTGCTTTAATATCAAAAAATGACATGTAACCAGTGGTGTCTTGAATGAGTAAGTCGCCTTGGATAAAGGCCTCAGTCAGATAAGTACATTTAAATTATATTCATTCTTTAATTGTATTTATTCACTTTTTTGTGTTTATTTTCAAGATTTTCTTTTATTTGTAACATTTATTCTGTGTTTGTAGTTTGGTTTCCACACTCTGGCCTCTCCATGCATGGCGGTGCAGTGCTAAGTGCTGCACATCACAGACATGCAGAGTAGATGGGAGATTTCAGGATTCAAAGACAAGCTACTGGTTAAACTGGAGTGAAAGTCACTTAAAATAAGGAAGAAAATGCAAACAGTCGGTGTGCACAAATAAGGAACCAACCCTGGCAGGGGTGCCAGTCCATCACAGGGCACATTCACCCTCATTTCTCCCTTACGACTGGCTCTGGACCCCCTGCAGGTTTAGTTTCCCCATTGATGCTGCTGGCTGAGTTTCTGTTTTCCTCTTCTCTGTAGTTCAACAAGTCATTTAATGACAAATTTAATAATCAGTTTCAAATGACGTTGTGTCTCTGTGTGCTCTTTATGTCGTTTGTAAAGTCTGTATTGAGAGAACCTGCCACGGCTCTCTGTGCCAGCACTCAGTGAAAGGCGCTATATTAATATAAACTGAGCTGAACTCACAGACACCAGTCAACTCCACACGGACACGGCTGAAGTGGACAATTTGAACCCAAGTCCCTGACCTGTGACCCTACAGCACTTCACACTGTGCCACCTCACCTCACCTTTCCATTCTTTATTTTATAATTAATTGTACATTTTAATATTTTAATGGCTATGATTATCAGGACTTAGTCCATCATTGTTAGCTTTTAATGACTCGGTTCATCACGTACATCACTTACAAATGAAACTTGAAAGTCCAACTTACCTTCTGCTCCAAGTTTTACAGTTTTTTACACCAAACTGGTCTTCTCGAGACAGCAGTTCAAGTCTGACGGCTCTAATGGCGACTGACAGAAATGAGTTGATTTGACAAGGAGAGTCTTTACATATCAGGCCACTGACTTTTTAAATCTACTTTGCTTATAACTTCCCCATACTGACGCTATCAATAGTGAGAATCTCCAGATTTAGTGCTGACGCTGCTCGTTATTTTAAAACAAGAATGTTACACCCATCACTGGTGGTTAGCCGAGGCCTCAGAGTTTGAAGGCCTTGTGTTTAATCCTCAGCCTGACTGCTCTCTCCATTTGTCTCTGTGGGACTCTTTAGTTTCCTCCAATACTGCCAAGAGTGTCTCCAACGTGACCAGAAGATGTTGAGTGAAACTTCAAGTAATTCTGATCATTGAAATAAATAAACAAGTTTGGAAAAGAAAAGAATGAACAGATAAACTGGCCCAGCATGTTTATGTAAGAATGTGAGAGTGTGCCACACGACAGACTGGCATCCCCTCCAGTGGAGGTCCTCTGCTTGTGCCTGATGCTGAAGAGATGACCACCAGCTCCCCAAAATTTGTAAAGGAAATGTGGGTCCTGCAAATAAAAGGACGAGTGGAAATGATTGTGGTGATTATTATTATTATTATTATTATTAGGGTGTTTTGCCCCCCACTCACTTTGCTCGCCAACACCTTGGTCTTTACGACGTTCTACTTTTTCCGGCCCTGAGTATGGTTAATTCTCTTTGCACAAAGTCTAGTCTCACGGGACGAGCTGATTATTTCTTTCCTTATTTTCAGAATATGCACATAGATTATTAATGTTCTTTTTTGCATTGTTTTCTCTCCAATGCTTTGCGGTCTCTTTTCAATGCGCTGCTTTTTCTTTTTCGCTTAATCGTTGACGTGTTGTCTAGAACGTATAACATTCTGAAGAGCTGAGAGCACTGAAAGTGTGTCTGCCAAAAGCATGCCGACAACTGAGAGGTTAGTCTTGTTTGAAATTGGTTGTAAGAACAGCGTGACTTGCTAAAGTCACCGTCTCACAGGACTTGCTTCCAAAGGTTGTAAGTATGATGAGACTTGTCCATCTTGCGGGACGTGAAAGTGTCTCTCTGTCTCATGTCTTGTCGCAGGAAAAAAAGTCTCGTCTCATCCCAAGAATTTTTTTTATAATAGAGAGATTATTATTATTAATATTTAAGCATCAGAGATACCAAAAAATGTATTTTTAAAGAAAGGACATTAAATTATAGGAGCATATCTGGTCAATGGAGCTATGTAAAATAACATGGATTACTCTGAGGTTCAGAACCCATGTTAGAAGAAAGAGAAATAATCCTACTTAAAGATGACATCATAAAGAGGACAGGACAATTGTCAGGTGCTGTTCACTCACTTCTGAATTACGTCAGTCGCTTCCAAGTCACCTCCCCGTATGCTAGATGTCTCAGCTCATCTCGGCTATCCCTAAGAAGGATCACCAAGGCCTGCATAAATGTCTGCAGAAGACCTGAATGTCTCCACCTGCTCTCCAGTTTCTACAGATGCACAATGGCTGCAGTACATCCTTCCTGTGGCACCTGCTCAGCCCAGGGTCAAAGGGCCCTACCCAAAGAAGTGAAGATGGCACAGCATATTAGTGGCACACAGCTGTGCAGAATATTTACAAAATGGATAAAGAGATGGGCGGCACGGTGGCGCAGTGGTAGCAGGTTCTCCTTATTGGCTTCAAGTCTGCTTTATGAAAATCGAATAATTGTAATAATATTGATGATACATCAGTCTGTCCCTCCCTATTTACTTATTGTGCCATTGTGGCTGATTCTTGGTGGGGAATAAAAGTCTACAGTTTTATTCATTTAATGAGTGGAGTTTTACTGTGTCTGTGGTTTGGGGCTCTCTGGCACCCCATGTGGTCACTTTATATACACAGTACTGTGCAAAAGTTTTAGGCAAGTGTAAAAAAATGCTGTAAACAAAGAATGCTTTCACAAATGGAAGTGTTAATCATTTACTGTATTTTCATCAATCAACAAAATGCAGTGAATGAACAAAAGAGAAATCTAAATCAAATCAATATTTGGTGTGACCACCCTTTGCCTTCAAAACAGCATCATCAATTCTTCTAGGTACACTTGCAGACAGTTTTTGAAGGAACTCGGTTGGTAGGTTGTTCCAAACATCTTGGAGAACTAACCCCAGATCTTCTGTGGATGTAGGCTTCCTCACATCCTTCTGTCCCTTGATGTAATCCCAGATACACACGATGATGTTGAGATCAGGACTCTATGGGGGCCATACCATCAGTTCCAGGACTTCTTGTTCTTGTTTACGCTGAAGATAGTTCTTAATGACTTTGGCTGTATGTTTGGGGTCGTTGTCCTGCTGCAGAATAAATTTGGGGCCAATCATACACCTCCCTGATGGTATTGCATGATGGAAAAGTATCTGCCTGTATTTCTCAGCATTGAGAACACCATTAATCCTGACCAAATCTCCAACTCCATTTGCAGAAATGCAGCCCCAAACGTTCAAGGAACCTCCACCATGCTTCACTGTTGCCTGCAGACACTCATTATTGTACTGCTCTCCAGCCCTTCGACAAACAAACTGCCTTCTGCTACAGCCAAATAGTTCAAATTTTGACTCCTCAGTCCAGAGCACCTACTGCCATTTTTCTGCACCCCAGTTCCAATACTTGAGTCACTTGGCCTTGTTTCCACGTCGGAGGTATGGCTTTTTGGCTGCAACTCTTCCATGAAGACCACTTCTGGCCAAACTTCTCCGGACAGTAGATGGGTGTACCTGGGTCCCACTGGTTTCTGCCAGTTCTGAGCTGATGGCACTGCTGGACATCTTCCAATTTCGAAGGGTAATAAGCTTGATGTGTCTTTCATCTGCTGCACTAAGTTTCCTTGGCCGACCACTGCGTCTACGATCTTCAATGTTGCCCGTTTCTTTGTGCTTCTTCAAAAGAGCTTGAACAGCACATCTTGAAACCCCAGTCTGCTTTGAGATCTTTGTCTGGGAGAGACCTTGCTGATGCAGTAGAACTACCTTGGGTCTTGTTGCTGTGCTCAATCTTGCCATGACATGAAACTGTCTTCCACAACCTCACCTTGGTAGCAGAGTTTGGCTGTTCCTCACCCAGTTTGAAGCTGTTTGTTTCAGTTAATGACTGTGTTTCAACCTCCGTGTGACATTGATGATCATTAGCACCTGTTTGGTAGAATTAGTTGATCAGACACCTGACTAGAATCCTACAAAATCCCTGACTTTGTGCAAGTGGACCTATAAGAATTGATGCTGGTTTGAAGGCAAAAGGTAGGAACACCAAATATTGATTTGATTTCGATTTTTCTTTTGTTCACTCACTTTGCATTTTGTAAATTGATAACAGTAAACAATCATTATTTATATTTCTGAAAGCATTCTTTGTTTACAGCATTTTTTCACACCTGCCTATAACTTTTACACAGTTAAAGTGTATATGGAAAAACAGTAAAACAGTGTATATGGAAGGGGTTTGGGAGATAGTCCTTTTAATATGTATACTCCCCTGCTCCAACGTCACTGATCTCACTTACCTGCCTGCAAGGCATTCTAGGACCCATAGCCCCTTGGGATCAGCTCTGCTAGGCATCATGGGTCATGGTAAGATACATGGATGGACTTCCCCTACTTTAGGAAACTTCTGTCGGGCTGAGATGTACCTCCTCCTAACCTTGCCCAAAAATCAGGAAGCACGTTCAGAGTCCTGCTTATAAGGAACCCTCTGTCTCACCTCAAGGAGTCAGAGTCGGGAAGGAGGCAGAAGGAGGAGGAGAAGAAGAGGAGTAAGAGTGCTGATTATTTAATTCAACAATGGTGTAAATGTGGATTGTGTTCATCTTAACAGTGTTCATGACAAATATAAACCCTTTATTTAAACCTGGGTCTATGTTTAATGGTATTGCAGCTGAAGTTTGGGGTCTTAGTGGTGTCCCCCACTGGTTGCAATACACACACACACACACACACAGTATATATACTGTTTATTTATACATATAAAACTTTTTGTGGACCAAAGGCCTCTACTTGCTGAGTCAAGTCCAAAGATTCGAGCCGTTGGCACTCCCTGGTGGTCCAGTGTTTGATGCAGTGCTCCCCTCTCAGGCCCACAACATATTCAGACATAATCAGAAAGGCACAGCAGCGTATTTACGTCCATCTCTTTTTCTTATCAGTTGCTATTGGTGTGCCATGGAGAATATTCTGACAGAAGGTGACATTGCAGGCTGAAAGCCAACACAGGCTGCTGGGCTGTGGAATTCTAGAAAGTTCTCAGATGGATCACCCAGTGTGGGGTCGTCACTGTTGTGTCACTGGTCATATGGCCTGTCTGTGCAGCCTGTGTCATAGGGTGATGTGTGTGTCTTGTACTAAAACTGTCCCTTGTCCATCTCCGCCATATTTTACTATATTTTGAATCTTGCACTGATGTCTTGTGGGAATTAAATGTTGGTGTTTCTTGTGCCGTTGTATAAGTGCAGAATAAGTTCAAAATGACAGTAAAAAGTAATATAAGTAAAAGAAGGAAGGAAAGAAAGAATTCTTAATTTGTAATGGATGGTTTTATTAATTAAATATTATTATATTTATTTATTGTAAAAACCCCATCCATCTTGAAGTTCTGTTGTTCTGAACTTTTCATTTATTTCTATTTTCTCAACACTAAATTTATCATAACCCACTTTTTGTTCATTTCCTTTGCATAATTGTGTCGTACTCTGATGCCACTGCTGAGCGATCCAAAGACATGTAAGTGCGATCTTCAGAGTCTTCCACACCTTTAATCTGTAATGAGAAAAACAGAAATCAGAGCCAAAATTACGCAATCATCATTTGTCATTGTCACACAGGCGGACCACCTTGCTGACTCTAAACAGGTATACAGTGCCACCCCAAGGCGAGAAGGGGTACTGCCGCTAACGATCTTGTGTCTTCTCCCCACGGCTCTGAGACTGACTGACCACGCCCACATTCCTCCCTAAAGTCCCACCCCTTCTGTTCTCAAGCACATAACAGCTGACCCTGGAAGGAGGCATCTCACTTGTGACCCGAACCTCCGACAGGACGGACCTCCCGCTCAGACCTACTGACAGAAATGGCACACAAGAGGGGTGTCAGTCCATCACAGGGCACAAAACCCATGTTTTAAGCTACGGGATTGTCAGATGCCATAGGCCATAGGCTTCATGCCATGTGTGCAGTGCTCTTGTTCTCTCCATGTCGTTTCATAAATGGTAAATCATGTAAAACATACCTTCTGTTTGTCTTTCCGATTTGTCTTCTTCTTTCTGTCAAAAAATATAATGGAAGTTTTGTAAATCCCATTAGACCTTATGAAAGCTCTGCCATGTTAGAATAAGGGTGGCCTGGGCAGCTTGGGCATTACTCTGCCCACCACAGTAATACCAGTTCAATGCTGGCCAGAGAGAGACTCAGTTACCTTCAGCCACTAAGGTCACCAGTCCATTCTCTTATAATAAAAATACTAACATTTTAAAAGAACTGTACACGTCACGCACCTTGACATGGTGCTTATTGCAGTACGAGTTGTTAAATAAAACAAAGTTGACTATTTGTACAAAATATAATTAGGAAAAAAACAGAAGGAAGGTTTTTAAGCCTCATGCTGGTCACTTTTATTAGGCTGGGCATCTAAAAATGAAATAAGCTATGTGCCTCAAAATTAATGAAGATCCTTCCTGCATTTCACACCTGACGTGAGATTCTATCATTTCTATTTAAAAATGACTTTGCTGACGGCTTGTCTACTGTTAGTGAGATGTGCTGGTGAGATGTGGAAGGACAAAGAAATGGAGAGGAGCCTCAAGTGTGGCGGCCAACTGCAGAGGTCAAGACAAAGCATGATAGCCATGACACGTGTTGTGAACTTGATGTGGTGGACTGAAGACCTAGCTTTGTGTCCAAGAAGTGTCACAAGTGACCACAATGGCCATCACTCTCGCACCGGTCATTGACTTTTCTTTATTCAGAGTCAAAGTCTGTTCTTCAGTTCACCTTTAGTGTGCCAGTCCTGAAAATACCAAACAGCTTACCATTGAGCTGCCATTTTTAGCCTGATGTAAAGTTAGTGAAGGGCCACGAGGTGATTAATGGCAGAACGGAGAGGTGACATCCTGAGGTGGCCAACTGCAGATGGTCAAGAGCAAATATAAGAGCAATGACACAGGCTGTGGTCTTAATGTGGTGGACTGAAGTCCTGGATTTGAGTCCAGGAAGCATCACCAGTGACCACAATGGCCATCGGTCTCACACCGGTCATTGACTTTTGTTTATTCAGAGTCAAACTCTGCACTTGAGTTCACTTTTACAATTCAATAAAATGCTGAGCAGCTCCATTGTGTCCATGTCAAGTTTATTCAACCCACAGATCTGTTATGAACAGCGTGGCCACCAGTCAAACAGTGAAGTGTCATCGGTTAACTCGATATTACAGGCTGTAAAATGCGACCTGAAATGTAACTTGTGTTCTTTATGGAGTGTCTCGTTGATTAGGTTATGTTACGTAGACTTTGTTATTCCGAAGGGAAATTTGTTTGCCGCAAGAAAGTACAAAATCATAAGACATAAAAATAAGCAAAAACACAATAACTGACCACCGTAGTTAATATAAGTACACACATTCAGGATTAGCACTAAGATAATTAAATACCTTCAACAGGACATAGTAACAGTAATCATTTAAAATTCAGCAGCACCCCTACAGTAACAGAATTCAAAATGCGTAAAACTCTGGGAATAGAAGAGATCTGACATCTGTGGCTCAACACCCTCAGGAACCCAAACCTGCAGCTTGATGGCATCTGCTGGAATTGAGGAGGCAGGAGAAGATGGCGTCTGTCTGGCAGAATCAAGTCGGCCCTCATGCTAACCTGTTTGTGGTAAGGTGCAATGTCAGAGGGCGACTGCAATCCAATCATTTTACTGCTGATTTCATAATGTTGTTAAGATGGTTTATGTTTTTAATGCACATAAAAGCCAATGTAACAACGGATTCAATAAAAGGTTTATGTAAAACTACCAAAGTGGTTTGGTCCACTTTAAAACAACAGTTTCCTAAGAAAGAAAAGCCATCTCTGCTTCTTCTTACAAAGGTCTTCAGTGTTAAGATCAAAGTTTAGCCTGCCTCACCAAACCACAGGGTGGCACTGCATTGTACTGCCTCTTCTCTTTATCCTCTACACACTGGATGATGGACAACCTAACCACCTCTGATGTCATTTCCAGTGTCTGTTGACCTGGACCCGCCTCTTCCTGCCTGGCCGGTATTTCATAGGAAGTGTCGCCATCTTGGATAGTCTGATCTGAGACTCGCGTCCTTAGTGACATTCTTTTTAGCTGAAAAGATGAATTTCTTTTGCCTTTACAATATACAGGGTCACGGTGTCGCCCTAAATCTTTATTTTGTCCCCTCTTACACCACTATTAATGATTGTCCCCTGTTATTTGCAGTGCTTCATCATCTCCACTGTCCAACCTTTAGTTAAAGTTAGAAGAAGGAGAGCACTTAAGATGTACAGTCATAACTTATGTCAGGCCATTGAACAAACTCGTCCACAACAGGTCCATGGCTGTCCTCCTTGTCTTGTAAAGGACTCCCGATGATCAAGTCGTCTGCTGATTTCCGGATATGTATGTCGTTGTGTGAGCTCCTCCAGTTAAACAGAAGATGAGACAGACATGATCAGACAAGAGGTGGTCCAGTGTGTCAGTTAAGACTATCAGAGAAACGGCCATTAACACCCCCTCTTTGTTGCACGGCTGCACTCGGGTCATAAATTGGGACCCTGTGGGGGGTTCATCGTGTGGTGGGTACGGCTACACGCTGTATCATTGCATGCTCCCAACTTCCTCCTTTTGCTTTCTGTTATTTAAAAGTCCAGAATCCACCCCACCAAGTGAGGGTCCAAAGAGAATTGGCCTATCGGTTTGTTGACTACAATGTGGGGTTGGATTGTATTATGATAAGCTGGTGATAAATCCATAAACAGCAGTCTTACATGGTATGTTTGATCCTTCCAAGATCTCATACAGTTAATTCAGAAGTGTCACTGTGGTGTCTTCCGTACCCCTCGCTGCTCTGATGGATCTCCAGTGTGGGTCCATGTAGGCTTCAGTCTTGGTAAGTAGTTGTCTCTTAATTAATTTCTCAAAGGGTTTCATGAAATGAGGAGTTAACCCCACTGATGTGAAGCCACATAATACTTTAGGATTTGTCATTTTGCCAATGGAATGACTTTTGCCTGTTTTTATAGGCCGGGCACCTGCCATAATTCCAGAGACATCTTAGATACGGAGCAGAATACTGAAGAGAGCTGCTCTGGACAGGAGTGAAGCAGGCCGTCACTTATTCTTGACCTGAGCTCTTTTTGATTTTGTTTGGTTTAAATACCTTTCTGAAATCATTCTGATCAAAGAACGACCGACTCCTGACCCCAGTCCTGCATCTGCTCTTTTCCTGCCTAATTTCCAAAAAGAAATCTTAAACAGGAAAACAATTGATGGATTATTTGAGCCAGCTTATCGTCAGTTGTAACTCCTGCTAATTTCACAGAATTATTGCATTTACTGTGATTGCCAGCCATCTTCTTCACATCACTCCATAATGAACCCATGCTATCGTGGGTCTGCAGTTCATTCTCAGCTCTGTCCTTAGTCTTCATTTTTGCCCACTTTACTTCATGTTTCACCTCCTTCTGTAGCTCTTTCTCTTCAGTTGATGTGTCATGTTGAAATGCCCTGTTGTCCTTTTGGATCTTGTAAACCTCTGGTAATCCATGGCTTCTTGTTGGGATAAAATTGGACTGATTTTAGGGGGACTATGGCATCCTCACAGAATCTTACAGAATTGCTTACAGTGTCTGTCAATCTTTCAATGTCAGTGCAGGATTCTTTAAACACGGACCAGTTAGTGCATTCCAAACAGCAACACTGGCGCACAAAACAATCTTCATCCCAGATTTTTATTTGTTTCATTTCCGGCTTTTCTCATTTAAAGTTTATAGATTGGAAAAAGTTGGACACAATTATGGTCAGATGAACCCAGTGGAGGCCTGGCTCTCAAGTCACAAGCAAACTTAATGTCCCCATAGCACTGATCAAGCACTCTGTCGTGACGAGTTGGGCAAGTGACACACTATTAAATAATACAGTCTTTGGTTCAGTGGTTAAAATTGCCTGAAATAAAATTTGGAGAGTCATGGAGACAATGATTGAAGTCTCTGTATCCTTCTGGAGATGATGTTAGTGGCTTTGGTTGCTGCCGCCCTGTGGTGAATTTAGACATTCGTGATTAAAACTCACACTAATTCTCTAACCCATCACCGGCTGTTTTCATATATAATAGCAGAGGCCAGAAAGAAATAAAAGGGAGACGTGCTCTATTGCCTCGTGCTTCTCAGATTTTTCTTCTGATTCAAAATACCCTGGTGGTCTCACAAGGGTCTCCTGTTGAGTTTCAGCAGAGATCTCAGTAAAGTCAAACAAGGGGCTCAGATCTTCCAAGTTGCTCAATAATATATGGCCAGTTGTTTATGGTAATAAAACACTTCACTGTGATTGCAAAACTGCAGTCCTCACTTCTAATTAATGTGATTAGTTGCTCTAATTTATATTGCTAAGGTTATTATTATTAGACTTATTATTATATACATATAAATATATTATTATATATTATTATACTTATTATTAGACTTATTCTGGAAGGAAAGGCAGGCAGTGTGGAGCCGTGGTTAAGACTTTAGGCCCTTAGATTGTAGGTTCAAATCCCACTGCTGACACCTGTGTGACCACAAGAAAGTCACTTCATCTGCCTGTGCTTCAAGTGGAGAAAGAAATGGAGCCAGTCGTACTTTAAATGTTATAAGTCACCTTGGATAAAGACATCAGTCCAATAATAAAGACGTCTTGAAAGAGATTAAATCAAGACTAGTAAAGAGGCCTCACATAATACGCCATGCTTTTTAAAACAGACTCCTTTTCCCTCAGTTGTGTCTCATGTCTCCTTTTTGCCTAAGGCTGCTTCTCCTAAGGGGTTTTAGGAGAAACATAAATGAGAATCTCTTTTAAGTCTCATGAGCCATCAACAATCAACCTTTGAGCTGTGAAATATACCCATGGGGCTGCCTGGCATGTTTATCATCCCAGGATCAAATCCTGGCCCAGTCTGTGCGCAGTTTCCATGTCCACTTGAGTTTTCTTCAGTTACGTGATGTGTGTGTGGCATAGTGTGTGTGTGTGCCCTGTAACAGACTGGCATCTCATCCTGCTTAACGTACAGGAGATGCTGTGGGGATGGAAGAAGTGGGTTCAGAACATGAATGGACAGATGCATGTATGGATGGATGGATGGATGGATGGATTCTTTATTATCACTGAATTTGAATGAAATTCAGACCTTACCTTTGAAATATGAGAATTCCCAGAGTTAATCCTGATAGAGTGATGATGCTCAGTACGGAATACAAGATAACATTTATGTTCTTGTTCACTAGAAAACAAAATGAGAAATGAAATGACATCATGATCGTGGCACTCAGATTCTGTTTGCTACGTCCTTCATAATTAATATTTCAAATGTTTCCACACAAATTGTAATTACATATTATCAGTCTGCACCATGTTGTCACACTATAAGGAGACAGCTTGTCAAAAACATCTCCTATAGAATCAGCTTAAATGAGCGTTCACTCACTACATATTCTGACAATAATTCCTGTTTGAATTGATTAGGTCCTGTAGAGACTCAGACGTCCATTTTCCTTGACTGTCTTTTCTACCACAGAAGACAGAATCTCTCTCAGTGGCAAGAAGCACAAGGCAAGACCTGATCCTGGATGGGACGACATTCAAACACGGGACACACACAAACTCAAGTAGATCACTGAACAGTCACCCATCAACTTGACGTTTTGTCTTTTAAGACACGAGGACAGAAAGGGGCTTTTAGTGAATGTTGGGAAAACATTGAAACTCCACCTAGAAGTCATCTGAACCCCGGCGTAAACTGAGATCCAGGCAGTGTGTACTAATATCATGTCCAGTCTTCTTAACTCAGATCAGATGTTTCTAGACGTACTCCATTATCGCTCCCACCTCATTCAGACACAAGTGTTTGGCCTCTAAAATGACACTGGGTGTGTGTTGGAGTTTGCTCTTAGAGGGACTGGAATACCATTGGGGTTTTACTGTGAGGATAGGCAGCCACTGTAAGTGACCCTGAGCTGAAATCTGAAAATGGATGGATGGCCGATACAATTTACAAAATCACAAAGTGCTCAGTGCTGCTGACCACCGGCACCAGAATGTCAGGGTCACACTGTGTGTGTCACGTCTCCACATTTCCATTTCCTCTCCCATGTCTATTTCTCCAATTTTCTTCCTTCAGTACAAAGACATCTATGAGTGTGTGTCTGTGTCTGTGTGTGTGTTAGATAGAAATAAAACAACAATTTGAGGACTCATAAGTAGACAGTAGTTTTCAACTATTATATTTTTTGTCTCTCTTATTATATATATATTGTGAGTGCCATGGAAGTCAGATGGCCACTCCAGCTGGAAAACGGCACCTCTTGCCAAGTTGGAAGGTGCCAGAGGATGGCCAAGCAGAAGCTGGAGGACATGAGAAGTTCCATCCCCCAAACATTAATTGGCAGTGGTCTACTGGAGTTGTCCCAGCTTGGAGACCAACAGGAGTTCATAGGAAGTGGAGTCTGGAAGTGCGACCCTTTTGGGATGCATCAAGTGGGTGCTGTCAGACTGCCCTGGTCACCAAATTACCCAGAAGTGCTCCCCACAAGTCATGCCAGGTGACCAGAAGCTGTTCTAGGTCCAGTATAAAAGCTCAATGAGTCAGAGTCGGGAGGTAGCAGGCGACACTCAACTGGAGGTGGAAGGAAAGGAAAGAGTCAATGTTCTGTGGGATTATTGGTGGTGGCATATTGTAAAAAGTGCTTCAGGTCAGGTCATGATGGGGAGCAGCCACTGGTAGACCGTGTTACTGCACCCACCACACGACGAGACAGCTCGGGATCCTGGTTGGCAAACCCCCAGGCAGACACACGGTCCAGTCCCACCCTTTGAAATTGACCTTCTATTTGTTGCAGCCAGGTGTTACATGGGCATCACCCTTGTCCGGGTCCAGCCGTTCACGTACACAATAATGAGCTGGATCATCCTCAGGGTATTGCGCCACATGGCATAGTGCTGTAACTGAGGCTCCCACAAAATGCAGGTCATGTGCCTCATTTGGGACTCCATGAGCAACACAAAGTCAAACCAGCGGTACCCAAGGATTCTCCGAATAGTACCACAGGAGGACAGTCTTCTTGTCAGGTCACTGGATAACGTCCATGTCTCACAGCCATATAGAAAGACAGGAAGCACCAGAACTCTAAAGATTTGGACCTTCGTCCTTTTGCTGAGATATCAGGAGTGCCACATACCCCTTTCCAGCGACCTCATGACCCCTCATGCTCTCCCAATCCATCTACTGAGTTCACAGGAAGAGTCACCAGAGTCACATGAATGTCACTGCCGAGGTCAGTAAACCTCTCGATGCTGTTGACACTCTCTCTGCAGACAGACACACTGCTGATGGCCATGCCCAAGAGTTCACTAAAGGCCTGGCTCTTTGGTTTTTATCAGGACCCTCACAAGCCCAGACACTCAGACTCCTCACTCAGTCTCTCGGCTCTACAATGTGCTTGGAGGGTTAAAAATCCACTACTTGAACCTGTGACTGTGTTGGGCATTACTGGGTCTGGGGTTCAGGGCTCAATGGTGCCCCCTACTGGTTACTCTCTCTTTCTATATATATATTTATATAATGTATTTACTTTTATATTATGTTGCAGCACCAGCAGTATCATCAGACAGGATGCAATCTGTCAGTGCATCAGCCCACCAGTCCCTGCCCGTGTTGTCTGAGCCAACTTCATGGCACTACTGAAAGGCACCACTGGCGTGCCACTGGATTGGCTCCAACCTGTCACATGTTCAAGTTCTTCTTCTTGTGCTGTCAGCTCAGTTCTGTCTTCAGTTTTTCTCTAAACCCCCCGGGCTCCTTGATTCATTTCATGTCCGGTGTTCCTCCTTCAGCACTCATTCCACGGATTCAGTTTGAGCGTCTCATGAATTTTAACAATGCAAAGCTTTTCAGGTCAGGAGTTTCATAAGTCAAAGTACTTTCATTGTCTAATTAGGTACTGATCTCATTTCCATCCATCCCATCCATCCATTATCCAACCCGTTATATCCTAACTAGAGGGTCACGGGGGTCTGCTGGAGCCAATCCCAGCCAACACAGGGCGCAAGGTAGGAAACAAACCCCGGACAGGGCACCAGCCCACTGTAGTGATCTCATTTCTTTTTGCCTTAAACACCCAGCATTTACAGCTGACAATCATGGAGATGACTGGTGGTGAATGTGCTGCTCTGTGGGGGCCACTGGGATGGCATTGACATGTCTTCTGAGACCAAGGTGACCCTTTGATAAATGATTTAGTGATAGCAAACACATGAAGGAGTCACAATCCTAACATCTGAAGTGTGTCCGATGTTTGTGGAGAAAGTAAAGCACAAGCAGTGTGGTGAGTGCAAAGTCAATTGAGGAAAGAAGAAATTAAAAAATGAGAAGTCAAATGAATGGGAGCTTTAGAAGAAAGGCTTAAACCTGCAGATTAGAATGTGCGGACCTCCATGGAGTGACGAGTGTCCAGCTGTCCAACACATCAGTTGTGTCTGTGTCTGCCTGACTCTACACATTTACTACTTTGACTTTGGCCTGTTTGTCAGAGTCGGTCATTTCAGGGCGCCCTCCTCACCTCCTGTCTGCTTTGTGACTAACTCCCATGGTAGACGAGCTCCATTACCTGCTGTGTAACCATCATTCGTATTCTTGCCAATACTTCCCGTTCTTGACGGTGACTCGGGTTGCACCTCATTAGTATTTAGCCACGAATGTCGCTGGCTGTGATATTCACTTTGTCTTCATTGAAATGATTCATTTTGTTTTGTAACATTAAACAACTTGTCGTAATCAGGAATTGAACTTTGCTCCCCTAAAGTTTCTTCTCATCATCCCTACCACTGATCCACCACAGCCAAACTGACCAATCAGACTGTGCGGACTAACCGGACACTCTACACATTTACTTCTTTGACTTTTTTCTCATTTATATTTCTGCTCCTCTAACCCACAACCCTTGCTCACCGTTTACCGTCAGGTTGACAGCTGTAGATTTTGTCGTCCCGTAGTTGTTTGTGGCTTCACAGTGATAAGACCCCTCGTGACTAGCATTAAACTTGCTGATGTGGAGTTGATCCCCTGATCCTACTTGGCTGCTGTTCTCCTTGACCCAGGTGTAGCGGCCTGGTGGGTATGCCAAGGCTGTGCAGTTTAAAGTCACCGATGTCCCTTCTTCTATACTAGTGGTGGGATGTCCTGTGATGACAACATTCCTGGGGGCATCTAAAAAAAGAAAAATGGTAAAAGGTTACTGAGAAAGTGAGAAGTGTCATGAATCGTGTTTCTGTCACATTTCCTTTCAGGTGTGTAACTAAAAAGATGTCACAGTGTCATGTCAGCTTGTGTTCTGCCTCACAGTGACCAGGCCACAGGTCAATAACTGTGTGGTGGGCCTTCTCCTGGTCATGCTGTGTTCTCCTTGTTTTCCTCCCATAATCCACTATGTCAAAGTCTCAGCATGCCCACAGATGACCCACAGTCTCACTTGAATTTGGTGATTGCCATTCACTCTTACAATAAAGTGCAGGACCCATTGAGACACAGCGGACAAAGAAAATGAAAGGTCAGACTATAAAGAAAGACCAGGCTGACTGTCCTGTGCTGCCATTTTGACTTCTGCGTATCAAGGTAACCACGTCCATTGGTGGTAAAATTACCATCAGCACGACATCAGAGTGGAAAAACTGAGAACATCAAACCTCATCAAGTGTCTCATGTAACATCCATGTTGTATAATGCAGGAAGCGTCTCTCGAGTCAGTGGTGTTATTTTATCTTTGATTGGATTTCTTTCTCATGTCTCTGTCTGCAGCCCTGACTGAACTCTCACTCTGCACAAGTCACACGGTTAAAACTCTCAAAATACGACTCACAGGAAACATTCAGTAGAAAACTTGGGGACCTGACGTGTCCAGTCTGACACCAGTAACTGCCGTGGTCCTCATAGGAGGCTCTCGGAATCTCAAGTTTCTTTGAGGTTTCTTTTAAATGTTGTCCTTTTCTGAACCAGAAGACGCGGTCAGTGAGACTGCAATTCATTTGGCACTCCAGGGTTACTGCTTCGTTTTCTATTACCTTCATTGATGTTGCTTCAATCTTTAGACCTTCAAAAGAATTAGGAAACAGTAATAATAATAATAATAATAGTAATAATGATAATAATAATAATAATAATTATTATTATATCTGTTCAGTGTCTGCTCTCAAGTGTTTTCATTTTCATGTGTTTTATTGTTAACGTGAGCAAACCAGCAAATCTGACCATCTCAACATCACACCACATATAACAACTGGTCAGTCTGAGAGGATTAAGCCATCTTGTGGACAAATTTTACATATCGAGTGGACAGTCAGTGGCCATTACTGCCCAGGCGGCAAAAATATCAAAAGCATCCATTAGATATCCTCTTAAATGGAAGGACACTGGATATGAAGTTTAGCAATGTATGGGATCAGCTGAGCACCAAGGAGAAAAACTTGAAATAATTTAATTAAATAAATGCATCATTTCAATGTATTTTATAGTTGTGTCACATTTCAACAGTTCTGGGTGTAACACAAGTCCATCATCTGGTGGAATCAGCCATTAATCTTATAGGCAGGCAGGATTGATATTAATCATCATCATCCTCATCTTCATCATCATTATATGGTGTGTGTGTCCAGAGGTCCTGCCAACTCAACACAAACTTTACCATCAGCTTCACCTCCACCCTAAATGAAGTCCACAAAATCATTTCTTATTACCTGTGATTGTGACCTTCACTCCTGGCATTTGTGTCCATTTATAATCAGGCTGCCATATCTCATATCTAAACCTGTAGACACCGCTCTCCTCTCTGCTCACGTTGCTGATCTTTATGCCGCAAGTCGTGTTTTTGTTCCCTAAAAACTCAACTCGCTCCTTGTGACTGTTTGCTATTTTCTTCTTATCTGTGTGATACACAGTGGTTTCTCCATCAGGATGTGTCTTGTTTCCATCAGACCCATAAAACCACAGTTCTGTTACATTAGTAGTTTCTATTGGATCTTTGTATGTACAGTTTATCCTCACAGTTGATCCTTCTGGTGCACATAATGTCTTTGGCTCATAAATGGCTCTCTCATCTGTAAAACACCAAAAAAGAAATGAAGTCAGTGATTTTTGTTTTGGACACAAATGAAGACGTCGCTATTCTTTTCATATAAGCTTCAGTAAATGAATAACACTAAATACATAAAAACAACGTCATTGTGAAGGAGACAGCAGGGTCCGAGCACTGAGGTGACAGTCCTGTAGTTGTGCTAATTCTCCGCTGCTCTTAATCCTAAATGTCAGTCAGATGTTTCTCTTTCCTTTCTCATCTCTTGACAGTCCACCTCCATTCAGCTCCTCTACTCATCTCTTATTTTCATGACTGCAAATGGAGGGGCTGCCTATGGTGGTCTGTGCAGTTTTCACTTTTCTGTCTACAAATCAGGACTCCTAAAGCTGACCCCTCATTTTATTTCATTTTTCCTTCCATTCATCAAACATCATCATCCATGTCCTCAGTTCATTAATTCAATTGCACTGCTGGTCTTCTCCTTTAACTTTTTTTCTCTGAGATTCAGGATAAAGGACAACACGCCGTTAAGGACCCCACAGTTACACCAGTTATACAAATTATCTTCTTAGCACTTTAATTCTTTACTCTTTTAGTGGTCCTGCACATCAGCACAGGGCCACTGGAGAGTAAGGTGACACCTGATGGCTCTGCGGTCACTCAGCTTACACCCGATGGCTGACCGGCCACTGCATTTCACTGACTTCTCCTTCCACTTTTCAGAAAAGTTAAATGGGAGAACTCGGGTTCAGCTGGTCAGGTAATTTTAATGTCACCAAGACAGAAACATGTGAGAGCTTTGACAAAACACGAGAGCTGAGTCACAACTTTTCTTTCTTTTAAATTTCCATTCCAGTGTTTGATCAAACCAAAGTCTGTGTGTGTGTGTATTTATTTTTATTTATTTATTTACTCACTTATCTACCTATTTATGTATTTATTTGTTTAACAAGCTTCTGTAAAAAGAGAAAGGTCCACTTGGGGACAAATAAAAGTTCTATCTCTTGTCGCACACATGTGAATAGGAGGGAGCTGTATGGAGCAAGTGAAGGTAATACCACGCCAGGCCAGGGGGTGGCAGGGTGCACTAAACCTTCTTCTGTTGTCTGTGCAGACCCAAAATGGGCAAACCTGCCTGAATCAACCCTGGAGACGTCACTTCCAGTTCTGGCGCCCAGAAACCCTGCACTTCCAATTCCCCTGTGTCACTTCCTGTCTGGACATTTAAAACCGCCATCTTCTTCAGCCATCCTCAGTTCTTGTTTGGACTCCATCAGAGACACTTCACTCTCAATTGCAAAACCCATTTCAACAAGGGATAATATACAGGTGGCTACATCAAACCGTTTCAAGTGTCGAATCTGATCTTTACACACTATCTATCTATCTATCTATCTATCTATCTATCTATCTATCTATCTATCTATCTATCTATCTATCTATCTATCTATCTATCTATCTATCTATCTATCTGTCTATCTATCTATCTATCTATCTATCTATCTATCTATCTATCTATCTATCATGACTCCATTACAAACAACACAAGAATGTCATAAATTATAACAGATGTTGTATGCTGGACAACAAAATGGGGCTGAGGCCTCCAAAAATAACTATAAGTGTGACAGGATCTAAACTGGCCAGTGCAGAAGAGAACGAAAAAGGCAAAAAAAAGATTTGCTTAAAAATGTAATCACAGCAAAGAAGTCCAAATACATAATCCAGTAACAACAATACAAAAACAAAGGTAGAAAAAGGTTTAAAAAGCCAGTGAATCCAACAAGACCAACAGCAATACTTCCAAACACACCAAAACAAATCAAACACTCACAAGGAGCCAGCGGCTCATCTGCTGCTCAGGCCTCCAGATAAAGGCAGGGGGAGGAGCCAGCAGCAGTGACATCAGCGTGGCCCCGCCCAGCTTAGTTAAAGAGCTCACCATGAAGACTCATCTTAATGTTCCCAATTTTCAAATTCTTTGATGATCCTGATTGAGAGAATTAATGAAAAAGTTCACTAAGGAGCCGAGGACTCCTAGTGGTGACTGAGGCCAAGTGCATTCAAAATAGAAACACAAAGGGTGACAGGAATTTGGAACAAATGTCAGAGTCCAGGCAGTAAGGTGGAGACTCTGGTGGCCTTTAGAAATGTCAGGCTATTAACCAACTAAATCGCCTGGACGGACTGGGTGGTCTTGCCTTGCCTTTAATGCAGAGACGGCTGACGACTGAGCTCAGTGGCCTCCTGCCCAGAACTTCCCTCTCTGTGCTGCTGAAATGGTGCTGGGGTGTGAAAAGCTCTTTTTTTTACACTTTACTGAGTTTAAACTGTGTAGGAATGACAAAACACTTTGTAATCAAAACATCAGTGTGTGACACAAGTGTGAGGAGCTGAGCAGAGCACACAGGCCTCAACTTCATTTTCTGTTCAAGACTGTGGCCATCTTGTAAAGGCCATAAAGAAGACAAAGAAAGTCGTGCAGAGAGTTCAGTGAGCAGACAGGAGAAGACAATCAAATAACAAGAAGGTCAAAAATAGGAGAAAGGAATTGAACAAATGACAAAATAAAAAATGAAAAGATGAGCAGCAGTCAGGAGAAACAACACTCGGCCTGCAGAAACCACAAACAGCCTGACATCACATTGAGCTTAAAGAATAAACGGCAGTTCATAAAATAAACAGAAGTTAATGAAATAAACAGAAGATACTAAAATAAAGTCAGCGTCATCTGATCTTACCAACTGCACAGGAAACAACAGCTAAAAAGATGAAGAGCAGCATGTTGAGCTGTGGGACCTGCAATACAAAACGACATGGAGAGCCTCAGAGGAGTTGACCGCTCGCCGTTTTCCTGTTCATGCCTTTTCACAGCTGATCAGATCTGAAGCCCCTTCATTCCTTGCACTTTCTTTCTCCCAGTGGTTTTCCCAGGTGCCCCCATTCTGCCCATTCAATACTTTCATGTTGCATTCATTTTAAAATGTCTATTTTACTTATTCACTTCTCTCCTTGATTTTTTTCGTGATTCTGTTTCATTTGTAACTTGTTTTTCTATGTTTGTAATTTGATTTGTGCACACTGACCTCTCCATGCATGGCAGTTCATTGCTTCACGTTGCTCCATCCATGTTTCTGGTTTTGGCTTTGAATTCTGGCCCAGCTTTCAGTGACTCAGTTGATCACATGCATCTCTTAACAAGTAAAATGTGAAAGTCTGTCTTACCTTCTGCTCCAAGTTTTTACAGTTTTATACACCAAACTGGTCTTCATGAGTCAGCAGTTCAAGTCCGAGGGCTCTGCAGGCGACTCACGGAAATGAGCGAACTTGAGAAAAGAGTCGTTACAGACAAGACCACTGACTTTTTAAACTACTTTGCTAAGGACTTCCTCATAATGACACTAAATCTAAATCTTTAGTGTTGACGCTGCTGAGTATTTTGAAACAGCAATGTCACACCCAACATGGCTGGTTAGCCGAGGCCTCAGAGCTTGAAGGCCTTGGGTTTGCTCCTCAGCCGAACCCGCTCTCCATTTATCTGTGTCTGTTTTTTTTTTCTCATGATCCTTTACTTTCCTCCCCTATTTCAAATTCTGGTCCCTGTTTGACTCTGTGTGTGTGTGGTTATGGGTGGGTGAGTTGCAGCAGAGACTGATGGGATAGGCGGATGAAGCCTGCTCACCTCCACCTGAATACCTGAGTTAGGAAAAGAATTGAATGAACAAGTGAACTGGCCCAGTGTGTTTGTGTCAGAGCACATGAGTGTGCTAAGTGATAGACTGGCATGCCTTACTGTGGAGGTCTTTTGCTTGTGCCTGATGGTGATGGGACGACCTCCTGCTCCCCATAATCCTGTAGAGAGTCCCGTCAACATATCAGGGTGAGTGCATTTGAGTCACTAAGTAAACACCACAAAGGTGACAGAGGTAACCAAAAAAAGTAATTATTAAAAGAAAGGACAATAAATGACACCACAACCTTGTTAGCCTTGTGAAGTGCCTTATGGTGTCACATGTGGTCAATGGCATTAAATGAAATAAAAAGGATTATGTGGAGATTCAAGGTCAATGTTAGAAGAAACAGAAATAAAGCTTCTTAAAATTAAGAACATAAAGGGGACAGTGCAGTTCAGTTCTCAGGTGCCATCACCCACTTCTGGAATATTTCAGTCACTTCCAAGTCACCTCACCCTCTGTGGTGGCACACTAGAGACTTACTGGGGTCACAAGTCCTGGTAAATGTTGGAGAGGAGTCCTTCAATCAAAGACGGTAGACTCATGGAATCAGAAGACAAAGTACAGCGCTGACCACACAGGAGGGGAGTCCCTGGAGATGGTCAGCAGTTGTAGATATTCTCTTACATGGCGGGCTCCTTTTGCCCTGACCTTATTTTGTAATGGTGCAGGTTCTAGAATTTCCCATTAAATTCATCTGGACTTTTGTTTATTCCTTTTAGCTTGGTTTAAATGTTAAACCTTTTAGTTAATAATAATAATAATAATAATAATAATAATAACAATAATAATAATAATAATAATAATAATAACAATAATAATAATAATGCATTTTAGTTAATGTGTATTATGTTTAGTGTTACCAGAACCACAGCACATCAGCACACAAGACACGTGTTAGCAGGGCATAGCTGGCGGCCCACACACGTCTACAGCTTTTTGGTGTGGATGTCATGTATTTCGGATTTGAATATTTTGCATATTGCATTATGTTTCTCGGAATTTATGTATTTCAAGCCTCCCATTGTGCAAATAGAATTTATACGTTTATGTAGAATAAGTTTTGTGGAGACTCAAAGGAACACTTCCTATAATGTTACTGTTACTACATATATATTAGAATATGAAAGACACTATAGTAATATACAGTATGTTATGGGATAGTAAAACATAATAACTGTAGAACGACAAAGAAAGATGCAAGGTAATAAGTGAACAGCCCAAATATACAGCATATATCAACGTTTCATATTTTATGTGTGTAAGAACCATTTGCTAGTTCTTTAGGTCATGTTAAGTCGACAGAAGTATTTTCTTAGTTATATTAAATATTTGACTATATATTAGTGCATAGTCTATGGGAGGCTCTTATAACCCCCACAAGCTGAATTGAAATGGAATATTCTATTTCTTGTCCCTCTGACCACAGATTAGTCTCAGTTAGTGACCTGCCTTGCCGTAAGTAAAGCATGGAGGGCACACGGTTTCAAACTGTACCTTAACCTGCTCAGTTGTACGTGCAGAGCCGTATGTTTAGAACGCACTGAATGTGAAGTAAAGCACACAGAAATACTGTAACTCATCCTTAAGTATAGAAACACTTGAAGTTTAACAAGAAGAAATGTCTTTCCTTTTTTCTTTTTACCTTTTATTCCATGTGTTTAACAACTCTTCTCTGTTCTTGTGTGGACTGTTTGATTTGAATTTTCACTAAACCTTTTTAAAATGAACCTTTTTGGACTGCGAGGTTTCTTTTGATACGTGTCTTCATCTTGCCTTACTTACCAGCACCTACAATGTGTGAATGTATATCTTATCTTATTTATGAACATATATTATGTACATAACTATTTATAACAAAAGACTGTAAATACTTTGTCACACACGTGCGCATGGGGAACAGCTGAAGGGCCTAGTCACGTGTAGTTCTACGCCAGGCCAGGGGGCGGCAGAGTGTACTGACTATCTCTCTCAGTCCCTTGCAGACCTTTCCCGGGAAATCCCGCCTCTTGCCGGCCCCAAGGATGACATCACTTCTGACCATGAGGACGCCACTCCCAGTTCCTGCTACGATGACGTCATTTCCTTTCCAGGCCTTTAAAACTGCCATCTTGCCTCAGTAAAGTCAGTTCTGTTCTGGACTCTGAACCATTCACATCTTGTTCAGAAAACAAGCAATTTTGCAGCCGAGCATATTATACGGGTGGCTGCCCCAAACCTTTGTGATGTCTCTGACTCATTCTTCTGACAATTTGTATATACAATAAATAAATAAAAATTATTCCTGAAGAAATGTCTGAGACAAACACCACAACTGTTTTCCTTTGAGCATTTTTCTCCCTGAGAATGTGCAGGGTGTACTCGAAACCCTTGAGCAGCCATGGCAGAGATATAAACACAAAAGAAATATGGCACAAAAGGATGTATGTATTTATATATATATATATATATATATATATATATATATATATATATATATATATATATATATATATATATATATATATTATAAAAGAAAATCTTGAGACAAGAATATTTCCAAGAGATTTTTTCAAGTCCCACCCTCCTCTCAACTATTTTTCAACTACACCTGCGGTCCTCTCACCTCTCATTCATGTGAATGCTCAGGTCAGACGCAGTTCCTGCGCTCATCGGCTCTTATAAATTTTTATGTTTTCCTCACTTTAAGTTCCCAATAAAAGAAGACTTATTATGCCCAAATCTTATTGAAGAACTTCATCCCGAAGGGTAATCAACAGAAGAAATGAGTACACAGGCAATCCTAGCACCGAGAAACGATGAAGTCAAACAAATTAACACCAAAATGTCAAATTAGTTAAATGCGTATCAATAGACTCTGCTGAAACAGTTGGTGGTGATGGTGTGGAAGATGAAAACATCAACTTACAATATCATGAAGAATAACTACAACCATTAACACCATCTGGTCTTCCACCAGCCAAATTACTGTTGAAAGAAGGATGCATCGTAATATTATTGCGTAATTTATGTTTGTGATGGGCAATGCAATAGGACAAGATTAGTTTTATTCAAAACTAGCAAAATACCTGCACTTCGCAGAGGAGAAGTAGTGTGTTAAAGAAGTTATGAAAAAGAAAAGGAAACATTGGATGCGAGGAATAAATGTAGTCTCCCCTGAGCCAGTTCCAGTGAAGACAGTTGCCTCAATGATCTGAAACCTGGTGCCGTTACAAAGTTTTGGTGGTTGTTAGTTTCGTAGTAACATAAATGGTGCTCCGACCTTCAAAAGTAGAGTATGCGGAGGCATTCCCAGAGGATTAAGAGTGTGAAGAAACTAAATGAAAAGGCAGGAGTCACCAGTAGGAAGACATGAAGCAAGGCAAACAATACCAGGCTTGAAGTGGTGGAGTAAAGGAGAAGGGAGAAGTGAGCACGACGAACAGCAGAGGAAAGTAAGGAAGCGAGTGAGGAGGTACATGAGTGTGGGATGTCGTTAATGTATATATGCAGGGAGCCAACCACGTGGTAGGTGCGCAGATAGCGGCTGTGCGGAAAAAGGACAGGGGGACCGGGGACGACCCTTGTGCATCTCTGCCATGAAATAAATCTTCTGTTAACGGAAATAAGGAATGAAACTGCCAAAAGGAGAGGTCAGTTCTGAATGTCCTTACGGCATAATGGTGAGAACCACCAAAAAGAAGACGTTATTTTCAAAAGTTCGTTACAGGGCATGGCATGAAATGAAACATACTTAATGTTTGTAAGTTTAGTGTAAAGGATGAGCATGGGAAATTTGGGCTTCCTACGTATATTGGAAGTCGCAGAAATAGTGAGGACAGGTTTCCCCTATCTATATATACAGTTTAGAGGGTACACCTATTTCCACCCTTGGGTGTTGCAATAGGACATGAAACATACTTAACTTTTGTAAGTACACTGCAAGGAATGAGCATGAGAAATTTCAGCTTCCCACCTACAGTATATGGTAAGTGGGAAAATTAGTGATGAGTCAGTGAGGGCTTTGCCTTTTATATATATAGATTGGTCGAACAATTCTGACATGTAAAATTTTAACAGGCGACAAGAAAGGTAATGTAGTACATCTTCCGTGCGTAACATTAGACACCAAAGGAGATCTTGATATGCCATTCGTATTAAAATGTTAACAGTTTCACGTTAGAATAGCTTTTGCTATGACAATTAACAAATCACAAGGACAAACATTCGAAAAAGTCAGTTTATTTAATGGAGAGAAAGAAATGAAATTCACTCACAGGCAGTTAAAAGTTACTTTGTTGCGATGTAAGTCCAAACAGGGAATCAAAGTTCAATGTGATATTGACGAAAAGTTAATTCAAAAAATTGTTTTTACTGAAGTTTTACAGTAAAAGTGTAAGTTTAAAAAGTATTTGTGTGTTAATTTCAAAGCCAAACAGAACGAAATCGTGTAACACAATAAATACCTCTAACGCAACATGAAACATAATTTTCTTTCAATTTATTACGTTTTACTATTTTTGAATATGGTTAAATACTCGCTGTAATATAAAATCATTAGTTCTATTATGCGTATGAAACAATTCCCATGAAAATAACAATCTGTTTAAATTGTAAATCTGCTTCCCCGTATGCGAGTGGCAGAGCCGCAAAGTGGCTAACACCTGGGGGTTGGTGAGTGATGCGAGCTCCCTAGTGTATGTATATATATATATATATATATTGTGAATTTCCCATTGGGATTAATAAAGTATCTATCTATCTATCTATCTATCTATCTATCTATCTATCTATCTATCTATCTATCTATCTATCTATATATATATATATATATATATATTTGCAGTTGGAGATCCACGAAGGGAGAAAAAACGAATCACGTATCATAAAATAGTTTTATTCCTGAGCTTTCAACCCCTATCAGGGGTCTTCATCAGAGGATAATGCTTAGACTTACGAGAATCAAAGGCAATATATAGCAACACATTCAGTTTGAGGATGGGGGGGGGATGGGTGGAGATGACTAAGTCAGTATGATCAAGGGGGGGGGGGGGGTTGTATAGTTTAATTATTGTGTACATGTCCTTTTTAGTCCTGCAGTGGGTTGGCACCCTGCCCAGGATTGGTTCCCTGCCTTGTGCCCTGTGTTGGCTGGGATTGGCTCCAGCAGACCCCCGTGACCCTGTGTTCGGATTCAGCGGGTTGGAAAATGGATGGATGGATGGATGTCCTTTTAAGTTGGTATATGCTGGGTTTATGTCCAAGTGTCTGTTGATGGCATTTTCATCTGATAGCCAAGACTCGGCCAACTCTCTGGCACTTTTTGTACTGGCCTTAAATTTTACTTTTACGTTGTCCCAGTTGAATGTGTGTCCTGTCGATTTAGTATGTGCATATATCAAGGATAGTGCGTCCTTTCTTCTGACGGCGTTGCGATGTTCCTGTACACGTGTTGAGATTCTTTTTGACGTTTGTCCTATGTATACAGCTGAGCAAGAATTGCATGGAATACTATAAACTGCGTGTTTCGGCTGTAAGCATTATCCTCTGATGAAGACCCCTGATAGGGGTTGAAAGCTCAGGAATAAAACTATTTTATGATACGTGATTCGTTTTTTCTCCCTTCGTGGATCTCCAACTGCAAATATGCAAACCGTATCACAGACCTTCTCTTCCATATATATATATATATATATATATATATATATATATATATATATATATATATATATATATATATATATATATATATATTATATATATATATATATATATATATATATATATATATATATATATAGGGGTGGGCAAAAACAGATTTACAGTTAGCTTTATTAACTTTACTATATTATTATACTTGTAATAGATTATAAACCATTATTATATATTAAGCACAAATTCTATAAAAGGAATGTGAATGAAGAGATGGAAGACAAAAAGTCAGAAATAGCAGAAAAGAAAGCAGAAAGGTTGTGTCTTTGTTGTGTTGTGTCAGTGCCTTTGAGGCAAGAGATGTTGTATCTGATGTGGCTTAAGGTGACAGTTTAGATTTAGTGTGACAGTTTGTGTGGAGTGAGAGCTCCTCACCATATCAAAAGATCAAATGAGCTGAGTTAAAAACTACACAGCAGATCTATTAGTCCTTCCAAGGCAGTGTGTGTTATACATGACCTGAACAGAAAGGGAGCTTCAGTTCATAGCTTTAGGGTCCTACAGTTAAATGTGGAGTAGAGTGTAGATCTCATTGTAAAGCACTAACTCACAAAATGACAGGACATTTAAGTTGCATTAAGTTGTATTCCCATGCCTGGTATTTTGACACAATGGTTAGCGCTGCCAGGTTCTGTAGCTGAGGATCGGACCGCCAAGGTCCCCGCCTTTGGCCACCACCCAACTCACACTGCACCCGACCTCCTTGGCCCCTCCCATAGGTGGTGAGCCCATGGGAAGGGGGACCCACATTGCCTCTTCGGGCTGTGACTGGCCGAGCCCCATGGGTGCAAGCCCGGCCACCAGGCGCTCGCCATCGAGCCCCACCTCCAGGCCTGGCTCCAGAGGGGGGCCCCGGTGACCCGCATCCGGGCGAGGGAAAACGCCGTCCAAATTTTTTATTCGTCATAGGAGGTTTGTATAACCGCTCTTTGTCTCATCCCTCACCTAGGACCAGTTTGCTTTACCTCAGAAATATGAAAACTGACAGACCAAATCCAGCTAGGATAATAATGGCTAGGAAGACAAACAATGCCAAATTGATGTCCATGTTCACTGGAAAACAAAAAAAAATCATATTGTATTATATATATAAAATTGAAATGTCCTCTTTAAAGCCAAAATTTCCACTTTAATCACAAAATAGACATTTTCATTATGTCCTTATTTTTTTTCTCTGTGGCTGAAATACGCCACCGTACATTCTGACGGTATTGTGAAGGTGCGAAAAAAAAAAAAGAAGGCACAGAAGATGGTATGTGTCGGCATTTTGGTTCACCACATCGAACCATTCACCAAACATCAAAGCGTGCACATCGATCCTGGAGGATCCTAAAAGCAGCTGGAGTATCAGGATTTTCAGCCTGGAATTCAGGGTTTGAATGTGGAGAGTTAGGATGATGTTCTAGAAGAAGATGACATGATGACTGTATTTGGATAAATGTACAGTGTATCGTTGTACATGAATAAATATAAGATATTGCCTGAAAATAAGCCCTTGTGCATCTTTTGGAGCAAAAATTAATATAAGACCTGCACTTATTTTCGAGGAAACATGGTATTATAAAAGAAACTCCTGAGATAAGACAAGACTTTTGCCAACTTTTTGCCCTCCTCCCAAATAATTGGTTACACATCAAATTGGTTAAATGCGTATCAATAGACTCTGCTGAAACAGTTGGTGGTGATGGTGAGGAAGATGAAAACATCAACTTACAATATCACGAAGAATATCTACAACCATTAAGACCGTCTGGTCTTCCACTACACAAATTACTGTAGAAAGAAGGACGTATGTAAGAAAGGTAATGTGGTACATCTTCAGGGGATAACATTAGACACCAAAGGAGATCTTGATATGCCATTCGTATTAAAACGTTAACAGTTTCCAGTTAGAATAGCTTTTGTAAAGACAATTAACAAATCACAGAGATAAACATTTGAAAAAGTCGGTTTATTTATTAGAAACGAAATTCAATCACGGGCAGTGATACATTGTGTTGTTGTGATGTAAGTCCAAACACAGAATCACAATTCAATGAGATATTGGCTAAACTTTAATTCAAAAAATTGTTTTTACTGAAGTTTTAAAGTAAATGTGTAAGTTTAAAAAGTATTTGCCTGTTAATTTCAAAGCCAAACAGAAAGGAATCATATAATGCAACGAATATCTCTAATGCAACATGAAGCATAATTTATTTTTAAAGTATTATGTTTTACTATTTTTTAATATGGTTAATTACTCATTTTAATGTAAAATTGTTAGTTCTATTACGCATATGTAACAATTCCCATGAAAATAACAATCTGTTTAAATTGTACATCCGCATCCCCATACGTGAGTGGCAGAAACGCAAAGTGGCTAACATGTAGCGCCAGCCCAGGGGTGGGTGAGTGAAGAGAGCAGGGTGCAAAGCCCCCTAGTATATTGTGTAATAATATTTAATATATATTTAGTATTATATTAAATATTTAAGATATTGGATTGATAAAATCAAAACTTACAGGATTATGGCAGAACTTGTGGGATAATGGGAGTAAGGGAAGCCATGTGTACAGAACACATAAAAATGTTGGATTTGTGGGGAAAGGTGGTGCAGTAAGGAGATCGTGGGCTCCTGTCCCGAGTCCTCCCTGTGTGGAGAGCACTTTGAGTAGTGAGAAAAGCAGCATATAAATGTAAAGAATTATTGTTATTATTATTTATTATTATTATTAAGTGACAAAAGCAAGAAGGGAGGGAATAATTATGACAAGATTAAGAATTGGACACAAGAGGCTCAATTATTCGATATAATTAATAGGAAACCATCAGTCAGGATTGCGCAGGCAATGTGATCAACATGAAACTGTAGAACATGTCCCACTGCAATGTGAAACTTACACAGAAGAAAAGGAATAATTACAGGAATCAATCCAAGCACTGGTGTTTAATGGTTTAACTTTGAAAAATTTGATTGGATATGGAAATAACTTTCATATTATCATATTATCCTATCATAGGATCATTTCTTTGGTGTTTGCAATCTATAGGGCTTTTTGGAGCCATTTTGGTTTAAGTGTAAAAATGAAGTGGTCATTTTTTTCCCTTCATAATCTGCAGCACATTCTAGTCCAGTTGTAAAGTAAGGAAGTAGAGCACCATAAGTGGATCAGCCAACTGCCATAAAAAGGCAGATGAAGAAGAAGAAGAAGAAGAGGATCAGGATGTGTAAGTATTGAATGTTTTGGCTTAAAAGGATCTTTGCTTCTGTTCTTGTTTTTTGATATC
The DNA here is from genome assembly GCF_900747795.2 of Erpetoichthys calabaricus. NCBI lineage: Eukaryota > Metazoa > Chordata > Cladistia > Polypteriformes > Polypteridae > Erpetoichthys > Erpetoichthys calabaricus. The sequence goes on along the minus strand of NC_041410.2, from coordinate 1,990,073 downwards.
TGGATTGTGTACTGGGACTTGTTCACTTAGGATCACCTCTTAGGCAACTCCTGTTTGCCTTTTTTCCCACTTTTTGATCTTTTTGAGAATTTCTAAATAAATATTCTAATTTGCAATAATTCCGTTCTATAACTTGTCCTTCCTCATCAAAGGTTTTATGGTTTTCTTTCCCTAAAATGGCATTTTTGTGTATTTTATAGATTTTTGGAATTTATAAGAGCTTGTTTGGAACTTGAGAGTCAGCTCCACATTTTGGGCCTAGTAGGCTGAATATTCTTGTGAAGTCAAGAGGAGTGACTGCTTGGGCTTAAGCCAGTTCTAGACAGTAAGAGAAGGGCTGGTGTGGCTTGTGGAGACTTTAGGAGGCCTTACACCCCTCTCCCTGTAGAAGGGCATTCACATCACCTCACTATGTGACGGAATGAGATGCTTAGTTGTGGCACCCTAAAGGCTTACTGGGTTGACTTGTCACCCATGGAGGGAATAAGGCTGTTGATGTGATGAAGATTAACAGATGGTGGATGGGACACTTCAGTCTGCAGTCCTAGGGCATGCTATAGAGAGGGCTGGCATCTTTTAATTTGCTAAAACCACCATTGTAACAGACAATTTTAGAAAGTTAATGTTTGATGTTAGATTCATATGTTTGCATGTTTTCTATAGGATATCACTTTCTTCTACCTGCCTTTCCAGAATGGTATCGCCTTTTACCCCCTGTAAGTTAACATAAGGTAGAACTTTCTTAGTTATATCCGTAAAACAGAGTGTTAATTAAGTCAGAGAGAAAATTGTCTTGCTGCTATCATGGGCTATTAGATATGTTGCAAACAGGAGATGGCATACCGTTTTCTAACCATGTTTATTGTGTCTAACGTGCTTGGCGTGGTTAACTTACCTCAAGTATGACTGTATGACCAAACTTAAAGAATGAAATAAGACATATAAACCTTAAACAGATCTTTTCCTTTTCTTTAATACCAATTTTTTCCTCCATGTTTGTGTGATGTGTTTTGTTTGGAAGTTTTACTAAAACTTTTAAAATGAAGATATTTTGTCTATGGAATAATTTGAACACGCGTCACACTGGTGCTTGAATCATCCTAGGAAGTAAACTAAAAGCTGCAGAACTTTGGAAATTTTGGATAAACGCAGCTACAACCATCATTGATGACTAGTAATAAGTCAAATGGTTTATACGATGAAGCTGAATTTGCAGAGAATCTTGGGTTTATGTGCCACAAACACATTTCTGAAACAATTTGTGTTTTGCTATCAATGAAATTTGTGATCTAACTACAGTAATCCCTCTCTATATCGCGCTTCGCCTTTCGCGGCTTCACTCCATCGCGGATTTTATATGTAAGCATATTTAAATATATATCGCAGATTTTTCGCTGCTTCGCGGGTTTCTGTGGACAATGGGTCTTTTAATTTCTGGTACATGCTTCCTCAGTTGGTTTGCCCAGTTGATTTCATACAAGGGATGCTATTGGCAGATGGCTGAGAAGCTACCCAGCGTACTTTTCTCTTTCTCTTGCGCTGACTTTCTGTGATCCTGACGTAGGGGGATTGAGCAGGGGGGCTGTTCGCACACCTAGACGATACGGACGCTCGTCTAAAAATGCTGAAAGATTATCTTCACGTTGTGATCTTTTGTGCAGCTGCTTCCTGGAACGACATGCTGCACGGAGCTTCGCATACTTAAAAGCTCGAAGGGCACGTATTGATTTTTGATTGAAAAACAAACTCTGTCTCACTTTGTCTGCTCCTGACGGAGGGGGTGTGAGCTGCCGCCTTCAACAGCTTTGTGCCGCGGTGCTTCACATACTTAAAAGCCAAACAGCCCGATTGATCTGTTTGCTTTTCTCTCTATCTATGTGACATTCTGTGCTCCTGATGCGCACTCCTTTGAAGAGGAAGATATGTTTGCATTCTTTTAATTGTGAGACAGAACTGTCATCTCTGTCTTGTCATGGAGCACAGTTTAAACTTTTAAAAAAGAGACAAATGTTTGTTTGCAGTGTTTGAATAAAGTTCATGTCTCTCTACAACCTCCTGTGTTTCTGCGCAAATCTGTGACCCAAGCATGACAATATAAAAATAACCATATAAACATATGGTTTCTACTTCGCGGATTTTCTTATTTCGCGGGTGGCTCTGGAATGCAACCCCCGCGATGGAGGAGGGATTACTGTACATATATTTTCATCTCATGTGCAACCCGTGTCTCCATGTGCAGAAGTCTTGGGAAATTCATTCTGGTTTAGAGCATAAATAGAGAGCATTGACCTGCAAACATTTGTCAAAGCTAAAATCCATTGGGAGAGAAGTCAGGGATGGGCATTCAGAAGGATCCTGGCTTGGATCAGCTTACACACTTGGGAAAAGTGAGGACAGATGAGGTTACCTTTCACTTAAAATAAATAGTGCAAATCAGGCTGTGTGTGAGGAGTTGTGGAAGACCAGGAGGCAGCAGCAGCACTGGAGGGCTGGCAAAAAAGGAAACAGAGGTTTTGGCAGAAGAATAACGCTTATTGAGAAATATCCCTTGCTTTCCAGTTCAGACAATTTTAACCACCCATTTTTGTGAAACAGTATCCAAAATTAAACCTTGTGGTTCTGTTCATCGCTAGTGAGGCCTTAAAGTGGCCACTGCTCACAGCCTATAGACAAGAAGGTTCACCAACGTCTGTATTTCCCCAGGTATCTGCAGGATTAATGAATGTCTCCTGGTGTGCTCACCAATGTTTGCAGACGCACTGGATCAGAGACATCTGGTCACACTATATGCTCAGCCCAGGGCCACATGGCACATTCTGTGGAAGACATGCACACTCTTCTTACTCTTAATATTCACCACTGATTATTTGGGCCCTTTAGGAATTGACCCCTTCTTCATCCAGTTCACTGTTCTTGATTCGCCCTTTGTTTCCCTCTACTAAGTATTATGTTTAGTGGCTTTGTGTAACTGTGACCACGAAACACAAGTGACCTACGTACTTGGAAATATTTAAAAAGACACCTTAACCCCTTACAAGGCAGCATGTAGACCTCCATCATTCAGAGCACAGCTTATCTTACTGATGTGGACAAGTAGCTTTATGGGCACCATGTTGGCCCTCGCCTTTTAGCTTTCATACTCGATTTCCTCTCCCCTAATAATTTCCTTCATCGTTTCTGGTTATTTCATTATCCTATTTACTCCATATGAACTCACTTACCACCAGCTCAGTTGTGTGCAGACTGGTTAGCTTGACTCTGCCATTGCTGCCTGCCACTGTGCCCTCAGGTCATGTAACAAAGAGACATCCATTAAGCATTGTGGGCTACCAGATGCATGTTTAGTGGGTGGGTTTTTGTGAGGCTTATGGGTGACAGCAAAAACAGGAGCCATGGCTAGAGATGAGGAGATCAGGATCTTTAGCAGGTTAAATTTGTTTTGATGGTAATTTAGGAAACGTTTAATATGTTAGTGATTTGAAAATTAATTTGTTGCTTCCTTTCTTTTGCCATTGCTATTGGGAATGCCACACTGTGTCTTCACAAGCAAGCTCACCTCCTTGTTGTGTTGTGTCAATGAGTTTATGTCAACCTATGCAGATATCTCATGTGGCTTATTTAGCAGAGAAGGTGTCAGCACAGTTTGGGTCTCGTGACAGAGACTGTCCATTAAAAAGAGCAAATGATGAGACATAAAATGACACAGTAAATTCATGGATCCACCATCTTAGATTTGAAACCCATGTCTTTGTGTTTTCTCTGTAGAGTTTGCATGTTCTCCTCTTACTGTTTTTCTTTTCCTCTCCATACTTGACTTTTCATTTTCTATCCCAGAGATATGCTGGCAGCTTAAAATGGCCCCTTTTGAATTCATAAGTGGGTCCGATGATGGAGCAGCACCCCTTCCAGGGTTGGCTCCTTCCTGATGCCAGGTCATGCTGGGATTGGCTCCCGTAACTCCTCAATTGAATTGAGTGAGTCTGAGAATGGGATATCATGGTTTATTTTACTGACATTTATTGCATTTATAACTTCATTACACCAAATGTATTCACAACATAAGTTTTCTTCATTTCTTTTGCATGATTGTGTCATATTCTGATGAAACCACTGACAGATCCAGAGATGCATAAGTGCGATCATCAGAACTGCCCATACCTTCGATCTGAGATAAAAAAAGAGCAAAATATGTGTAAAACTTGAAGAAGTCACGCAGATTTCATCATTTCCTATACATACTTATTAATATTCTAAACAGGAAACCTGTCTTGTGCAGTACTGATCACTGCTACTTATTTCCATTCTCCATAAGTGTTTGGTGTTTTTAATAACAATTTTCTCCCATCTGTTTATTAAGTAACATGCAGGGCAACAGGGAGCATAATAAAGGGTTAGGGTAATAACATCAACAAGTCAACCAGCTTTCAAAACTTCTAATCCAGTTTGGGATGGCAGATGTACTGACCACCACCTTAAAAACAATGAACTGCATTTAATTTATTCTTTAAATAAATGAGTGGATGGAAACATAATATAATCTGCTATATGATAAAACGTTAAGGGCCATGTGTGTGGGTCCGGCCCCTCTGAGCATTCTGATTTGTCAGGTTGGCTTTGATTTGATTGGCTGGTTTGTTTTCGTTGATGGGATCAAAAGAGGAAGTGCGAGTGTGAGACACACGAGGAGGAGTAAAGCCGTAGAAAAGTTAGGAATTATTGAAGCAGACAGGAGGTGAGCAAGGCGCCTCAAAATGATAGAGTCTGAGAAGCAGGTTTTATAGGAACAGAGGGAGCACCGGTCAAGAGAGGTTCAGCCACACAAGGAAACAGTTGTCAGCAGAATGACACAAAGGTGAATTCTGCTGCAGCATCTTCAGTTTAATCATGTAGTGGGAACAGACAGACACACAAAGTTTGTAACCTTTCAGTCTTTCTGAAAGGGTCTTTATAATCTTAGGTTCCTGTCTTGAATGCCATTAGCTTGTGCCTTGCTTCATCATCTGGAAGCTTGGATTTGGCTGACGCTGTTCTTGATTTGCAGTGCTTTCCTTCCTTTGGGCCATCTATTTAGATTCTGGTAGCAGCTAACAGACCCTGGGGAAAGCTCTTTGACACCACACTGGGCTTTACAGATACCAGCCGCTTGTCATCTGCCAATAAACTAATTGTTCATTGGGCCTGTTAAATGCTCACATGTCACAATGTCATCACCTGATCAATGACAAATGTAGTGGCTACATAACTGTGGGCAAGGAGTCTGAGGATTCAAAGCTGTGAACGAAGGATCAGTTAGTTAAACTGAGTTATTTCAGAGCTCCCTCTAGTGTTGGAGTATTATTTAAGGATGACATTGAGAAGATTCCTTCTGTTTTCCAAATTTGTCAGTAAACCTAAAATGGAAAACAAAAGATGGAATATGGAAAACAATAACAGTGACAGGCTAAAAGGAAATGGAAAAAGACCGTTGCTGGGAATTCATTTTATTTTTAATTGAGCCCAGCATTGTGATGAACATCCTTTCTGTTGTCAGATTCCATTATCTTCTGTTTTGTTCTAAGGTAACGACTTTTCTTTCTGTTCTTAATTGTAGCTTTAATGTTTTGGACTTCTGCTTTAGTGTATCTTTATTTAGTTGTGGGGTTTCTAGTTCACAGAACACAAAACATGTTAGCAGGATTAAGAGTTATTTAATGGGGCAAACAAACTGGCCATTTATTAGTCAGGACAGGAGAAGATTTAAAATGAAGGCAAGTTTGATTTATTACAAATGTGCTCTGGTGAGAATGAGAGCCTTTCTTGATTGAACATTTTTACAAAAATGACTTTTATTAATCAATGGTGTACAAATAGATAGATAGATAGATAGATAGATAGATAGATAGATAGATAGATAGATAGATAGATAGATAGATAGATAGATAGATAGATAGATACTTTATTAATCCCAAGGGGAAATTCACAGTCTGACAGTCTGTGCAATCATCAATGAGCCACTTATGTTTTGTGTAATTAGCTTTATTTATTAAACGGTTGTCTTTGCTAATAATACATTTTATTTATATATAAAGTGCCTTCTCCATGCTCAAGGTGCTAACAAAGTAAGCATTTTCTTTCTTTCTTTCTTTCTTTCTTTCTTTCTTTCTTTCTTTCTTTCTTTCTTTCTTTCTTTCTTTCTTTCTTTCTTTCTTTCTTTCTTTCTTTCTTTCTTTCTTTCTTTCTTTCTTTCTTTGCAGTCACTTGTATGTTTGATATCATATTACAATCCCATTTGCTCTGTAAAGTGATGCCACATACCTGCACTCAGAAAGTGATCAGCACACAGGGCTAGCAACGCCATTGTGTTGGCTGAATGTCACTTTGGTTTCCCTTTCCATTCCGCTTCTCTTCAGCCAGCCTGACTGTTCACCATTTCTATATTTGTAGAAATGTGATGGTAAAGACAGTAAAGTGCAGATGTGTGAGGTAAACTGAAGTACCAGTACCAGTACTGAAGAAACTCACAAAAAAACATACAAACTGTTCGGTGAGAGTGAGAAAGTGTGGCACCCGCTTTCAAATGCAGAATTCAGGTTAAGAAAATCATCTCCAGTATTAAGAAGGAAAATTCAAGGCCATCAACAATCCAAACAGAATCTACTAGGTCATGTCTGAGGTCAAAATGTCTGACTCAGCATCTTTAAATCATCCCAAGGTTAGAACTCCACCACTCAGATAATTGGAAAATGTCATGAGTTTATCATCAGAAAGAAAATAAGATGGCCATAAAGATGGTACTGACCTGTAAAACCTGTAAGTTACAAAACCAGAATTTAAGTGAAACAAAAGTTGTCAGTATGCTTGAAATGATGACATTTTGGATACAATGAATGCCAAACAGGACCTCTGAGCAGAAGGACCTTAAACAGACCATCAACCAGCATGAGACACCGCAAGACCAGGATGACATGTATGACAGTCTTGGGATTAGTTTAAAAAGGAAAATTTGGGATCAGTCGGTGAGGTAGAGGAGCAATGAATAGGGATCACAAAGTAAATTAGGATTCAAAAGACACATAGAAATAAAGATAGAAGGTGATCATTCAAAGAATTTGGGAGTTTCAAAGAGGGGGACACCTGAATCAAGGGGCACATTTCACATTCACAGAAACACATGAATGTTGGCTAAAAGTTGAATTTGTGTCTGTCATTCGCCCCAAAGAGTTCACATTGATCTACTGTTGACCCTTGGTGTGGAATAAGTGAAGACCTCAAATATATCTAAATATGTCAGACCTTAACTTTAGGGAGCACACTTTGTTTTTTATGAGATTATAATTGGGACAGAGGAAGGAGGGCAAGGAAAGCTGGTGATGGAATGGGGAAGTACAGGAGAGTATACAGAGGAAGAGGATGGCGAAGAAGAAGTGGGATAGTCAGAGAGATGCAGAAAGTAGACAAGAGTACAAGGAGATAAGGCGCAAGGTGAAGAGAGAGGTGGTGAAGGCTAAAGAAAAGGATTATGATGAGATGTATGAGAGGTTGGACACTAAGGAGGGACAAAAGGACTGGTGGGCTACAGAGAGGGGCCGAGCTGGGAAAGATATGCAGCAGGTTAGGGTCATAAAGGGTAAAGATGGAAACAAACTCACAAATGAGGAGAGTGTGTTGAGCGATGGAAAGAGGACTTTGAGAGGTTAATGAATGAAGAGAACGAGAGAGAGAAGAGGTTGGATGATGTGGAAATAGTGAATCAGGAAGTACAACAGATTAGCAAGGAGAAAGTAAGGACAGCTAGGAAGTGGATGAAAAATGGAAAGGCCGTTGGTCCAGATGACATACCTGTGGAAGCATGGAGGTGTTTAGGAGAGATGGCAGTGGAGGTTTTAACCAGATTGTTTAATGGAATCTTGGAAAGTGAGAGGATGCCTGAGGAGTGGAGAAGAAGTGTACTGGTGGGCCGATATTTAAGAATAAGGGGGATGTGCAGGACTGCAGTAACTACAGGGGAATAAAATGATGAACCACAGCATGAAGTTATGGGAAAGAGTAGTGGAAGCTCAGTTAAGAAGTGAGGTGATGATTAGTGAGCAGCAGGATGGTTTCATGCCAAGAAAGAGCACCACAGATGTGATGTTTGCTCTGAGGATGTTCATGGAGAAGTTTACAGAAGGCCAGAAGGAGTTGCATTGCGTCTTTGTGGACCTGAGAAAGCAAATGACAGGGTGACTGAGAGGAGCTGTGGTATTGTAGGAGGAAGTCGGGAGTGGCAGAGAAGTACGTAAGAGTTGTACAGGATATGTACGAGGGAAGTGTGACCGTGGTGATGTCTGCGGTAGGAGTGACAAAGGTGCGATTACATCAGGGATCGGCTCTGAGCCCTTTCTTTTTTGCAATGGTAATGGACAGGTGGACAGAAGAGATTAGACAGGAGTCCCCATGGACTGTGATGTTATCTGATGACATTGTGATCTGTAGAGATAGTAGGGAGCAGGTCGAGGAGACCCTGGAGAGGTGGAGATATGAGAGGAGAGAAATGAAGGTCATTAGGACCACAATGACAGAATACATGTTTGTGAATGAGAGGAAGGTCAGTGGAATGGTGAGGATGCTGGGAGTAGAGTTTAAATAGTTCAACTGTGTCTCCTCAGAGAATCCATGTGTACCACTGGTTTGACATTGTGTCGGTTGGTCACGGAGTCCTGAATAAGGCACATTACCTGCATTAGAGGGAGTGTCAGTTACGGCCCTACGGCCATCTGGCGTGATTACCCAAGGGTGATCTGGTTCATTGTTGAGGACCTGAGTGGCAGGACCAGGACAAGGGGACGCCCACAGAACACCTGGCTGCAGCAGATAGATGACCATTTCTGGAGGATGGGACTGGATTATGTGTCTGCCTGGAAGGTTGCCAACCAGGATCCTGTGCTGCTTCATCGTGTGGTGGGACATGCTGTACCAGTGCCTGCTCCCCAACCTGACTTGACCTTCAACACAAATTTTAATTCTTCATCAGGTATGTCTTTTGGAAATGTGTGTTTTATTTATGGTTGTATTATGTTTAAGAAATGTGAACTCCAATTAGTCACAGAACCTTAAGAACCAACAACCTACAATAGCACATCACTCCGTGCCATTTTGACATCACTTGAAGCGTATTTAGCTGTGAATGAATACTATTGAGCCACCACAAGCTGATTTGGATTCTCTTTTAAACTACATGACATTGTAAAGTGCTGTTAAGAAGGGAATATTTAAGGGAGTCTACTAACATAAGTAACTCCATTCTATTATCACTTTATTTTTGAGTGTGGCTTTCTGTTAAAAATATTTAATAAGCAAAACTGCGTGTAACTGACTCTTTGAAGTAACTACACTCTAACTATGAAATCACGTATCTAAGCCTGAATGTTAACACTCCTCTACATGCGTTAGCTTGCTGCTTTTCAGGATTGTAGGGTTGTCACCAATCTCAGGTCACAGAGCAAGGACACTGCAGTCCACCAGGGGACACCCTGACACGCACACTTGATGTCACTCACACCCAGGAGTGACATTCACTTGTTAGCATGAGCTTGACATTTAGCTCTTCTACTGTTTGACAGAACCAGGTTAACTGGCCTGGCCTTGGCATTTTCCACATGAAATTTTCATGTTCTGCCTCAGCAAGTTAAAGTGAAAGACAAAAAAAAAATGAAACCTCATTTCTTCCTTGGACGTCTCCATTTTGCTGATTTGTCTTCTTTGTCCTTTTTCTGTCAATCAAACAGAAATACAGTTAAGGCTTTATAAAGCAAATTTAATATTGTGATAATGAGTGTAGCCTGGGTGCTCAGGCATTAATGGCCACACCACCATGATGGCAGTTTAATGCTTGCCAAAGAATGACAGAGTGACCCCCAGCTGGTCAGTTTACTAGCCCATTCTTTAATCATAAAAAGGTCTGTATAAAGTATTGGCTTTCAGTAAATCCACTTTGTCCCCTCACTGGGTGCACCAAGAAGCATGTTGTGTCATTAACTATGGCCCTCAGTTTGTGTGCTCCAAAAACACACAAAATGAAATATTTTTCTTCAGATATCTCTACCAAGAACACAAGGTCCCAGATTTTATATATAAAGCTACAGTACCTGTTGAAGAGAGGTAATAGAATCATTTAAAAATATTTGCCCTACTTGTACCTTCAGACCCTTTCCCTGTATTTGTGTGTGTGAATGTCTCTTCACCGGCACTCTGTCTCCCGAGCACATTCCCCAAGGCCTGCAGCTCAGGCTCTGTCGTTATTTTCAAGGCAACTTTCTCATCTCCTGCATGGTTTAATACTTTCCATCTTTGAAGGCGACTCTCTCAATGTGCACCTTTGTGCGTCTCACACCTCGTCTTTTGTCGTGTCACCAAAACCAACTGAACAGATTCCTCATAGGAACTGGACCCGCATACCTTAGTGTTTTATTGAATAGTAAATATATACAAATATATATAAAAATATATAAACTGTAATGCCTGTGTGTCTGTGGATCACCCACCAGGCTCATCAGGTAATACCACCCTGGGGCAGGAGGGGGCGCTCATGCTGACCTTCTCCTCCTTAGTTCCCTCCACAGTACACAGAAGACACCCACTGAGGGGAACTGACTCCGCCATTTCTTGTCCCCTGCCTTTAAAGCTCACAGCTGCCAGAAACAGACTTCACTGTAGGACAGAGCTCCGTCCACCATGAGCAGAGCGATAACGAACTCAGCCTGATGGCATTCCTAATCTGTTTTTCTTTTGAGCATAGTGCTGGCACAAATAGTGGCCCCTTATTGCTTTTATTTTTGGACTGAATTAAATGGGGACAACTGAGTTAGTGCCCTAATATCTATCTGTGGTGCTTGCAGTATTTCATTCGAGTACAGTTTATATATATATGCAAACTATATCACAGATCTTTGCTTCTGTTTGTACAGTATATACTGTGAGCTGCGAAGCTAATCGTACCCCCAAAAAGACACAGACGCCCCTGGGAAAAACCCTAGGAAACCCCTAGGAAACATAGACAGACTACCTTCACATTTCTCCTTTCCCTTCTGGCCGGCTCTGTCGCGTAATCTGCCTCCCGTGTGGTACTCCGCCTTGTCAAAAAGCCTGTACGGGCTTCTCTCAGTTGCTTAAAACTAATTTCTTGCTTCTCCTTACCCCTCTCCCAGACATTCTCTCCTCCTGGGGAAACTGTCATCTCTGAATTGTCATGGAGGAGCACGTTTAAACTTTTGAAAAGAGACAAATGTTTGTTTGCAGTGTTTTGAATAAAGTTCCTTTCTTTTCTACAACCTCCTGTGTCTCTGTGCAAATCTGTGACCCAAGCGTGACGATACATATATTGTGATGAATGGCCAGGACCATTACCCTGCCAGGATGGCAGCCGGGTGGAAGGGCCGAGGGAGAGAGAGCATGGTTTGGCACCTTATCTCCTCCTGGGATGCTGGAGGGTTGGGTTGCTGCAGTACTACAAATTCCAGCAGGGCATGCTGGGAGTTGAAGTTTGAGTTTAGAGCAGCCCTTTTGGATGCTGTGGGCACTGCAAAGGGTTGCTGCAGAGACAATGGAGCACTTTGAGGCTGTGTACTTCCACCACACCCAGAAGTACTGCCGGAAAAAGGTCAGGGAACACCTGGAGCACTTCCAGGTGTGCTATGAAAGGAGCCACCTCACTTCAGTCGAAGAGCCAGGGAGGAGGTAGGCAAAACTTTCTGGAGGAGGAGTGGAGACAAAGAAAGAAAGGAAGAGACAAGGAAGAAGAAAGGACTGTGTTTATCTGAACATTTGGTGCTTGTACTGTGCTGTGTAGTGGGGAGCAAAAGAAAAGTGCTCCCTCACTTAAAATAAAGGCGTGCTGTGTGTCAAGACTGTCAGAGGTTTGGGGAGCTGTATGCCCCCTGGTGGTCCACAATATATAAATAGACAAGCAATATATGACCTGTCAAATAATACAAAGAGTACACGACACGTGTTTCACCCTAATTGGGACTCATCAGGTGTACGCACCTTTGCTTCCCCTTGCGGGGATTGAACCTCGAATGTCAGTGCCTGAGGCTGAGCCCAGGACTTGAAGACATGTCCTACTGTGACAGACTCATAAAGTTAAACCTGCTTAGTCTTGAACAAAGGAGACAGCATGGGGGCCTAATCCTGGTCTTTAAAATCCTGTAAGACATTCATAAAGGAGATCCAGCAACATTCCTTTGGCTTAGGGGTGAATCTCCTACTTGATGACATCAGTGGAAATCAAGAGGACGTGCCGTTAAAACTGAAGCCAGGAAGCTCTTCTTTACACAAAGAGCAGTGAAAGTCCACAACAAACTACTGAGACATGGAGTTGAAGCAGAAACCTCGACAACCTTTATGAAGAGATGTTAGGACAGCTTAGCTGTTAGCTGAACAAATGAACTTCATGGAGTAAATGGTCTTGTCTCGTTTGTTAAATGTCGCATGTTCTTATATACAGTTAGGTCCATAAATATTTGGACAGAGACAACTTTTTTCTCATTTTGGTTCTGTACATGACCACAATGAATTTGAAATGAAACAACTCGGATGCAGTTGAAGTGCAGACTTTCAGCTTTAATGCAGTGGGGTGAACAAAACGATTGCATAAAAATGTGAGGCAACTAAAGCAATTTTTGAACACAATCCCTTCATTTCAGGGGCTCAAAAGTAACTGGACAAATTAAAGAACTGGAAATCAAATGTTCATTTCTAATACTTGGTTGAAAACCCTTTGCTGGCAATGACAGCCTGAAGTCTTGAACTCCTGGACATCACCAGATGTTGGGTTTCCTCCTTTTTAATGCTCTGCCAGGCCTTTACTGCAGCGGCTTTCAATTGCTGTTTGTTTGTGGGTCTTTCTGTCTGAAGTTTAGTCTTCAACAAGTGAAATACCTGCTCAACTGGGTTAAGATCAGGTGACTGACTTGGCCATTCCAGAATTTTCCAATTCTTTGCTTTAATAAACTCCTGGGTTGCTTTGGCTGTATGTTTTGGGTCATTGTCCATCTGTATCATGAATCAATTTGCTGGATTTGAGCAGACAGTATGTGTCTGAACACCTCAGAATTCTGTCCTGTGTCACATCATCAATAAACACGAGTGTCCCAGTGCCACTGGCAGCCATGCACGCCCAAGCCATCACACTGCCTCCCTCCACTGTGTTTTACAGATGATGTGCTATGCTTTGGATAATGAGCCGTTCCACGCCTTCTCCATACTTTTTTTCTTGCCATCATTCTGGTAGAGGTTGATCTTGATTTCATCTGTCCAAAGAATGTTTTTCCAGAACTGTGCTGGCTTTTTTAGATGTTCTTTAGCAAAGTCCAATCTAGCCTTTCTATTCTTGAGGCTTATGAGTGTTTTGCACCTTGCAGTGCACCCTCTGGATTTACTTTCATGCAGTCTTCTCTTTATGGTAGACTTGGATATCAATACGCCTGCCTACCTCCTGAAGAGTGTTGTGCACTTGGTTGGCTGTTGTGAAGGGGTTTCTCTTCACCATGGAAATTATTCTGCGATCATCCACCACTGTTGTCTTCTGTGGATGTCCAGGTCTTTTTGCCTTGCTGAGTTCACCAGTGCTTGCTTTCTTTCTCAGGATGTACCAAACTGTAGATTTTGCCACTCGTAATATTGGAGCAATTTCTCTGATGGGTTTTTTCACCTGCATGGAGAGCTCCTTTGACCGCATGTTGTCTGTTCACAGCAAAATCTTCCACATGCAAGCACCACACCTCAAATCAACTCCAGGCCTTTTATCTGCTTCATTGATAAGGACATAACGACGGACTTGCCCACAGCTGCCCATGAAATAGCCTTTGAGTCAATTGTCCAATTACTTTTGAGCCCCTGAAATGAAGAAGGGATTGTGTTCACAAAATGCTTTAGTTGCCTCACCTTTTTATGTAATCGTTTTGTTCACCCCACTGAATTAAAGGTGAAAGTCTGCACTTCAACTGCATCTGAGTTGTTTCATTTCAAATTCATTGTGGTAATGTACAGAACCAAAATTAGACAAAAGTTGTCTCTGTCCAAATATTTATGGTCCTAACTGTATGTATTTATGTATGCCTTTTACCCAATGCTGCCATTGTAGACTCTGGCCTCCTAAAACTCTGTATTAGATTAAGCAGTTTATGATTACCAATTAACAAGAATGAATAAAATACTTAAAAATAATAATAATAGAGACCCCTTTACCTTAGAAATACAAAAATTGGCAATGCAGGTCCTGCTAGGACGACAACACCCAATAAAGGATACAGAAGATAATTCTTGTTCTCTGAACCATTCATGCTTTCTGGAAAACAAAAAAGACAAATGGAGTGATACCATGGCTTCAGCATAGATCTACTATTTGATGTATACTTTATAATTCATGTTTAAAATATTTAGCACACAAAACAATATTATTAGCTATAATGATACAGAGTGTCAAATAGTCTTCTATGGAATTGACTTGAACTTACCCTTCTGTCGATATGTACCTTAAAATTAATTTAGGTCCTTTAGAGAGCCATTACAGTTTAAGCATTTAATCATCCATCCATTTGTCCAGACTGTTTGCATCTTTTTTGATAATTTCACCAATTTTGTTTGCACAGAACAAAGATGTGTGTGACTCTGTGTGAAGTGACAGTGCGGCTGTAGGCTTGAATCCATTCTGTGACCGACTGTAGTTTGATTCAGGGTTGGTTCCTGCCTTGCATTTGGTGCTACTGAGATGGGTGCCATGTGTGTCATGACATAAGCGTAAAGGATTATTGGGGTTTTAACTGTCATGTATACAGAGAGCAGTAAAATTCTTTTTTTGCATGTTCCAGTATCAAACTCCGTGATTATAAACAGTAAGTACGACCCCAAGGCTCCGACTGTTTACGGTTGAAGGCTAACGGACTTAGATGAATAACGCCATATAATATCCAAGCCAGCATATATCTTAGTGCTACGCCCTTCTACCTGCAGGTACAAACACTCGCCTGGTTACCATTTAATTGGAGTCTGCACATCTTTTCTTATCTCCCAAGCTCCTGTGGACACTTTTTGTGACTGAAGACAGAGAAGAAAATTAAAATTAGTCAAAACCTTTTATTAATACATACCAGGCAAGGGTAAAATGTCAGAGAAACACAGTCCTAGGACACCGCGCTTCATCTGCCTCGAGCGCAGATGTCCTTGTTCTTTTATACCTTTCTAATCTCCTGATCGTTGACCACGTAAGCAAAAAATAGCATCCTGACTCATTGTACTTTTCCAATTTTGTAAAGTCATTACCCTAAAGGTATATTTTCTTGTCACACACATCATCAAAAGAAAACTTCCAGAAAGTATACATGCTTTTTGTCACGTACGCAAAACACAAACAAGTTTCATCACTCTGTCCTATTTTCTATACACACATACATTTTGTTCAATTACATCTTTTTATGTTTTCACACTCCTCCCTTTTTGAACAAAAATGATGTGGGCCTATATAATTCTATCTTGAAATGGTTGATGAAGGGGAAGGGGGAGAGAAAATGGAAGAAGCTACACGAGACATGCGCTCCTCATGTAGCATATATGCCCTTTCCATAGAGGCGGTAAAGTACTTAGATATTATATAGCGAACCAAAGGAATAATACAACAACCAACCAGGAGGAGGAGACAAAATGTCACAACCAAAGAAATGAAAACAGATCTTATCCATTGTCCCCAGGATCCGAAGGAGGATGCAAACCACTGATCCCAAGGATTTGTAATGCCAGAATTAGTGGAAAGTTCTTTAGAGAGAGCAGTAAGGCCTGCCAATGCACGAGTTATTGATCCATCTGGCGCGGTATTATTTGGAATATATGTACAACAAGCATCACCAAACATAGCACAGACACCTCCCTTTTCCGCAAGTAACATGTCCAGGGCTAGACGATTTTGCCAAGTCATCAGAGAAGTACGATCAAGCTGTTCATGTATGCCTTCAATAGCATCTTTGGTGAAGTTAAGGAAACGTTGTTGGTTATAATAAAGGTAATTAATCCAGTCTACATTCTTATTAATAGTAATTTGGGGTATGATAGATTCAAAACCGGCTGCGACTTGATCCCTAGCTTTAAATCTGTCTGGGACACCCCTAGGGACTCCAATAGCATCTATGTATACTCCAGGGCCATGTAAGGAGATATTAGTAGGCGTATGGAAAAGGGAGCGGGTATGTCGGAAATAAAAAGGAGGTGTGGAATAATATGGGGAGTGAGAGGGAGGTAAGGATAGAAGTCTAAAAGGCATAACTAATTGGATTGGAGCACAGGTACCAGACCAGTTAGGGGGAAGGGTGGCAAATAATTTGGACCTACTGCACATCCACCAAATATCTGATCTAGGAGTGGTTTGGGAGAGAAGAAAGGAAGACAGAACGGTGTTCAGAGAAAAGTTAACCTGAAAAGTTTGAGAACAGAAAGAAAATGGTAATTCTCCTACCCATGTCGTTCCATAAGATTTGAAACATGTATAATTTCCTTCGTGAGTTTGAAACATAGGGGTATCCATGTGACGGGTGGGGGGAAAAAGAATAGATAGATTAGAACACTTTGAACTAGAGAGGGGTTTCTTGGAAGTAGTGAATAAATACAGAAGGCAGGGCAACCCCACGGGGTCAGAAATGTTAGATAATGGGAAAGGGACTGTAGCTAAATGAGGACGGGCTGCAGCGCACGCATAACAATGAGAACGATTAACTTGCTTAGCTGAATAGAGAACCCACTGCAACCACCTATTCTGATCTCCATAACCAGTTTCTACTGAAAAAGTGGATGAAAGGGTGGAAATATTCATAATCTTAACAGGAGAAAAATCTGAACCAAAAGTTGGGGAGATGGGTGTGTGTGCCAGAGAATGAGGGGTGTTAATAACAGGATTGTCAATCTTAATTAGAAATCTCCCTAAAGGGTCTGTTCCAGATACATATGCCCCTAATACATAAATACCTGAGTCATGTAAAGAGGGGTTCTTCAAAGTAATGATCAAGGGGTTACAATGGTTGTCAGCACATTCATGAGAGGCATGTCCTTTTATGATAGAAAACCGATTTTTCAAACCGTATTTTTGGGCCTCAAAAGGTTGATAACCCCAGTCCTCAGTTCCAGTGTTAGCAAAAACCCATTGCCAGTTGTCGCAGTCACTTCCCCTCATACACACGTATTTGTCAGATCCGGTCCACTGGGCTTGTCGACCAGTCCCACAGTTGATAATAGAGCAGAAATCAAACTGCACTGATGTGGTGATTCCTAACGGGAAAGTCAAGGTGACCAGGGCAGTAGACAAGGGAAAGGAAAAACATAGTAGCACAGCAATCAAGGGTGCCATCTCTTGCAATGTGAGGCGTGAATCCAAGCAGGCAGTCCTTCAACTTTCACGGCGTGTGGTGTGGATAGAAGAATTTGGAATGATCCTCTCCACCTAGGCTGATGCCAGTGTTTCCTCCGAGTATCTCGAACCAGGATCCAGGTGCCCAAAGGAATTGGTAAAATCCTTGGAAAGGGGACTGGTCCTCCAGGCTTGATTAACCTGCTGGTGGATTTCCTTCAACGAGGTTCGCAAACCTGCAAGACTAGAGAGAAAATCATTGTCCACAGTATGCAAATTCACATTACAACCATGCCAACGGGCATGGGACGTCCGGTCAGAATCTCAAACGGCGATAATCCCAGTTGTCGGTGTGTCCGTCCCCTTAGTCCCATTAAAGCTAAGGGTAGTGTATCCGGCCATGATAAATTAGTTTGTTCACAAATTTTTGCGAGTTTAGCTTTTATAGTGCCATTGCATCGTTCTACGATGCCTCCGCTTAGGGGATGGTATTCACAATAGCCAGGTGGTTAATTCATTTATAATGGAGTTCACAAAATGAGTGCCATTATCTGTTTGTAACTTTTGAGGGATACCCCATCTTGGAATAATCTCTTTAATTAGTGCTTTAGCTACTGTTTTGGCATCGTTGTGTTTAGAAGGGAAAGCCTCTACCCATCGGGAGAACACATCGACAATCACAAGACAATATCGGAACCCTTTAGATGAGGTTAGTTCAATGAAATCCATTTGGAGGTGTTCAAACGGACCCATTGGATTAGGGGTAACGGCGGGACTTACCTGGGTACCCTTTCCCACATTAAACTTTTGACATATTGCACAGCATCTGCAAAATTGCTCTGCATATGTAGAGAAACCTACAGCTTCCCAATGTTTTTCAACATCTTGAACCATGGCATCTCTACCTGCGTGATCGAGGCCATGGGCGATTTTTGCCATTCCTGGGAAAGAGGCTTTTGGGAGAAAAGGTTTGTTAGTGTGTTTATGAGTCCAGACTCCATCAGAGAGGGACCCTTCTTTGGACCATTTTCTCCTTTCGATATCCGTGGCTGCACTCTGTAAAGAAATAATTTGATTATCAGGGTCCTGGTCATTTCTCTGTTGGAATAAAGAAATTGGTGTGTTATTATATGCAGCCTCTTTAGCAAAGTGGTCAGCTAATTCATTCCCTTTGCTAACAGGATCCTGTTTTCCTGTGTGAGCTTGACATTTAACAATCGCTAGCTCCGATGGTTTGGTTATAACTTCTAAAAGGGATTCGATCAATTTCTGATGTTGAATGGGTTTGCCAGTACTGGTCTTAAGTTGTGCTTAAAGGTTATCTATGCAATATACTTAAACGCGTCTTTTCCTTCATGCTTATTATTAACAAGGAAAACATACGTGCTTGAACCTTTATTCGTATCAAGTGTGCTGACCACTGCGTCACCATGCTCTTCCTTTATAGTACCTAAAATACACAACTTCCATTCATATCACAATTAGACACACATTCATATCACAATTAGACACACATTCATATCACAATTAGACACATTCCGCTTATCGCCAAAAAACTTGTCTCCCTTCTTATGTAATATTATTAAAAGAGTATTTCTCCTTCAAACTTGATCAGGGTTTAAAAGGAAAAATATTTTTGTATATTTACAAGCCTTAAACAAAAGTGGAGACATTCATTTGCGCTAAACCAATTACACAAATCGATAATTATCTTTTTCAGTTTTTTAGTTAGAGCTCTCCAGTACTGGTCTTAAATCCCCTTAGTTTCCATAGTGTTCCATGATCATGGCAGACTCCAAAAGCATACCTGGAATCTGTATAAATTGTTACGATCTTCCCTTCGGACAGCTGACATGCTTGAGTGAGTGCTACGAGTTCAGCTGCTTGTGCACTTAAGCTTGATGAAATTCGATTTGCTTCCAGCAGGCGGTCCCCTTGGACCACTGCGTAACTAGTTGAGATGTGAAGTTTTGGCTTGTACTAGGATAAAATGTACAGCGTGAGGCACTTTAACTGTTAGGGGGCTCATGAGAACTACATCCGTGCTTGCTAATACAGCTTCTGTTGTTGCAGCCACAGCACGAAGACACGGAGGAAGTGCTGCGGCCACTGGATCCAGTTTTTTTAGAAAAAATAAGTCACCGGTCTTTGTTTATCTCCATGTTGTTGCGTCAGTACTGCATTCATAAATCCCTGCTTTTCGTCCACGAACAAAGTGAATGGACGAGAATGATCAGGCAAACCTAGCGCGGGCGCAGATAAAAGAGTAGCTTTGAGGGTACAGAGAGCCTTCTCAGCCAATTGTTGCAACGGCTGTGCTCTTTCAGTAAAATTTAGAACCCACTGTCTGTAGTAGCCCAGAATACCTAAAACAGACATAACCTGTTGTTTTGTTTAGCTGCAGCTTAACCTTAGAAACTTTATGGCCATTTTTCCCCCAGAAACAGCAACAATTTCTGAGTATCTATTGTACAATCTTCTTTCCGTAGCGCTACATATCATTGGCCATCTACATACTGTATCAATGTCCTATTTCCGGCCAGACGCCTTCTAAATTTTGGGCAAGAGCTTAACCATAAACACAAAGGGCTTCTCTGTATCCCTGAGGCATGACGGTCCATGTCCATCGGCGGTACCGCGTTTGACGAGATCGGAATGTACGGCGGAGATGCCAGCCTCTGCTTCGGGAGACAAAGGATATTGGGCACGGTGCGAGCGGAAGGAGGATTTCGGGTGGATCACCAGAGGCTCACAATGGGCTATCCTTTGAAACATTACTTTAGTTATTAAATGGTCAGGAGTATCAAAAATACCTGGAGTAACTTGTAACCAGTCTGTTCTTTCAAGGCATTTTTCCACCCATGGTCCTATTTTCTCCCATTTAACAGTGTGAGATTTAGCTAAGGAAAAATATGAGGCACTATTTTGCCAAGATAATATATGTGCTGTGAGCATGTAAAATGAACAGAAGCAGCTGCCTTTGTGGATGAAATAAAAACACAGGAGATGTGAAGGGTTTCGGGGCAAATACCAGAAATAAGGAAAGATTCTAGCCAGGTGGTGTCTAAAGTATTGGGCAGTACAGTGTAAAATGTCAGGGGCCTGTAAATTGGGAAAAAGACAAGGGGAAAAAGAGTGTAGGGCTTTGAGGAGAATGGTGTGTGGGGAAATATCTAAAGTCCATGCTGCAAAAGAGGGTTTGGGGTAAGGGGTAATTTGACACAACAACTTTAGGGTTGAACAAAGTATGTCCGCCAGGACTTGACTGGACTCGAAGAGGTTTTGATACTTGAAGAAGGTGAGGTTGTCCAGAAGCAGTAAGCACAGTAACAGTTTCGTTCGAAGCAGGGACCTTTGCCAGCTAGCGAGTAGATCAAGTGGCACCAGTGTCGATTAAGAAAACAGTCTCAGTGCCATCAACGAACAATGTCAGTAAAGGATCAGTCTCTGAATTATGGGTGAGCAAAGGTAGTTGAAAAGAGTGGCTGGAGGTCCCAGCGTTTTCCTATGGCCAGTATTGTTAGTCAGGGGTGTCAGAGAAAACAGGTGGAATAAGGGGAGGTGGGGGTTGTTGCTGTCTGTGAGGGCACTCTCGACGAAAATGTCCAGTTTCACCACAGGCGTAGCAAGAGAAGGAATTAGCATTGGAATTTAAGGGAGAGGGAATAAAAGGATTCTTAGTGTGGTCAACAGGAGGAGCTCTAAAACCACCTCGTCCTCTTCCTCGTCCTCGTCCCCTTCCTCTAAAGCCATATCCTCGACATTGGTCAGGAGCATTCCTGGTATAATAGTTCATCTGTGCTGCCAATAATTTGGCATGAGAGTCCGATTCGGCATGTTCAGCATGTCGTTTGACTTCAACAAACGTGGCACTTTCCCACTCAATACAGGAAGTGCGGACTTTGTTTTGTATATCAAGGCGCAAACTGGAAACAAAAGGTGGAACTGCAGCTCGGGTGCGGTCATCAGCATTTCCCAAGCCCGAGTGATTAGCCATAAGGTCTTGAATCCTATGTGCCCATTCATCAACCGTTTCGTCTCTCTTTTGTTTTACAGCAGAAATAAGGGACCAGTCCGTTCCTTTTTTATATTTTTCTGCAATATTTTGTCTCAACGCCTCCCATTTTGGGTTAAAATCGCCTTCTCCACCTATCCCCTGTCCTCGAGTTAAAGCTGGGTTCCATACCCATGGAATGTCATTGCAGACACCCCTGCCAACAGTGGCCCATGTGGTCCCAAGCTTTCGACGAAGTACCTGGGTCTATTCAGCAGCATTAGGCTTATACATGCTATCTAACTGATCAAGTTGTTCAACAAATTTTAGTCCACCTACTTCCTTTGGATCTGGAAGTGCATTCACGACATCTTTTAGTTCTTGGATGTCCCAGTTCCGATGTATCATAACTGTTGTGGGATTTTGGGGTCCAGCTGGATGGGCAGGGTTATAATGGGGATTGGGAACTTCTATTAAAGGGCAAGTAAGTGAATGTGAAAGATCAGAAGAGAAAAAAGTTGGAGCTGGTTTGTGAGTGGAGGTTTGACTTCGAGTGCATTTGGAGACGGGGGTTTGTCTAGTACAGGGTGAGTCATCACGATGGGTTGAGGGGTCATAGTGATCTGTGCCTGGGGAATCATCAGGGGAAACTTCTGCTAGTTGTAGTGTAGGGGGGGGGGCAGTCGGAATGGGGAATAGAGGAGGGGATAATAGAGGTGTCTGAGGTTGGTTCTGAGGAGGGGAAAAAAATAATAGGATAAATCTAAACCTGTCTTTTTTACTATAAATTTTCTAGGAGACCCATTTTTACGGGGCGTCTGTTGATCCTCCGAAAATAATTCTTCCAGCACTAATGATTTTGATCCCCCTGTGCGGCGATTAACAGGCTTACTGTTATAAGTTCCCATTATGTTCCCTTGCCCTCCCGGGTTCTGTATTTAATTTTCCAACTATATACTGATTCGCCTAATCCCTTGTACGTATGAATCAGCGAGGCATTAAGTGTGCCACTCACTAAACCTAAACTGTTCCCTTCTTAGTTTCAAGGGGAGACACCTAACTATCGGTACTGATCCAGTTCCCAGGAGAACACGGCTTTGTTGCTTATTCCGTATGTAGATTTATTTATTTTCCCATAGCGCTACATATCTTCCATAGCTACATATCTTCCATAGCGCTACGTATCATTCCGTTCCTAACAGCAATCCTGTAATCTGTGCTCTTTTCGGTTTATATTTCCATACCACCCCGTTACTCGTCCCGTTAGCCTGTCCGCTCACATCCCCGGATTCCAGCTCAGGTGACTTCGTGTCCGATTCGGTTCAGCAGAATACTACATCAATACGTCCAGCCGAGTCTAGGATATGGGTGAGGCCAGTATCCTTTCGTCAGACCTTTCGTATGCGTCAAACTGCTTGGGTCAAGTCTCCATCACCTTAAGCAACCCGTTGAGATATGAGTATGACTAGACGGTCAACAGGAAACTCGCCCTCCCGTTATTTAGAAAATAAAAAATGTTCGGAAATCCCCCGGTGCTTACCCCAGTCTGGAAGTGTGCAAGCTCTGTCTGGAAATCCGTTCAGTCACTGTGGATGTAGCAAAGAGGAGACCAGGGGCTCCTCACGCAAGAACTGTTTCAGGACAGGGCAGTCCTAACTTTTGCCGGAGCTGCATGCTCTGCTGCCGGAACTCAAATTGACGGCAGTCCGCTGGTAAGACGGATCACTGAAATGGTCTCGCTGGAGGAGTCGACCGGCCGTCTCTTGCCCCACGTCCGGGCGCCAAAAACTGTGGACACTTTTTGTGACTGAAGACAGAGAAGAAAATTAAAATTAGTCAAAACCTTTTATTAATACATACCAGGCAAGGGTAAAATGTCAGAGAAACACAGTCCTAGGACACCGCGCTTCATCTGCCTCGAGCGCAGATGTCCTTGTTCTTTTATACCTTTCTAATCTCCTGATCGTTGACCACGTAAGCAAAAAATAGCATCCTGACTCATTGTACTTTTCCAATTTTGTAAAGTCATTACCCTAAAGGTATATTTTCTTGTCACACACATCATCAAAAGAAAACTTCCAGAAAGTATGCATGCTTCTTGTCACGTACGCAAAACACAAACAAGTTTCATCACTCTGTCCTATTTTCTATACACACATACATTTTGTTCAATTACATCTTTTTATGTTTTCACACTCCTTCTCCAGTTTCCCTCTAACAGCACAAAAGATACACACTGCCCTCCATAATGTTTGAGAGAAAGATCTGTTTTTCCTTGATTTGTTCCAAAGTTTAAAATTACAAATCAAACAATTCAGATGTGATTAAGGTGCACATTGCAGACTTTCATTTAAGTGGATTTGTACACATTTCGGCCACACAACACTTTTTCTACAAGGTCCCTTCATTTCAGAGCACCATAATGCTTGGGACAATTGGTGTCACCATTGTTTTCCATTGCTTAGCCATAAGATGCCATGGCTTGCTTTTGTCTAAAGCCCACCTTTGGAGCCTCTAGTTGCCAGGGTCTTTGTCCCAACATTTATGGAGGGCTCTCTATATGTGTACAGTATGTTAGTTTAGTTTGGATCTGTAAAGTGTGTAAGTTTAAGGGAGTGAGCCCTGAGATTAATTTACGCCGTGTGCAGGATTTTTTTCCGTTCCTTGCCACCCTGAAATCAGCTATCTGGATGGCTGGATTGCAGATATCAAATCTAATCCAATCGAGCAGTGTGTAACATTAAGGCCTCCAAGCTCTTGATAGGCTTCATTTCAAGCAGGGCTGACAAGTTCAGCCGTCCTTACAATAAAAAACATTTTTATGCAACACACAGTTCATAAAAAATGGCACTTTGGCTTGCATTTTAATTGTAAATGATAGCAACCAAAAATCGAATGAATGAATATAAAAGAAGCAGATTATCAGAGGGGGCTGTACAGTTTTTGTAAAATAAAAAAAATAAACCTCATAATTTTTGGCTGTAAATTCATATTTGGAAAATAGAAAAGTTGTGGGCTTATAACACTATAAGACGTCAGTCTACTTATTAATTAATAGTGTTCAGAGGCCATTAAGAAGGCTCAGAGAATGTCAGCCCTGAGGTGTGGAGTACAAGTCCAAGGAGGTTCTGCTCAAGCTTTATAACACACTGGTGAGACCTCATCTGGAGTCCTGTGTGCAGCTTTGGTCTCTATAAAGACATATCAGCACAAGAAAAAGTCCACAGAACAGCGACGAGGCTGATTCCAGGGCTACAGGGGATGAATTATGAGGAAACATTAAAAGCCTGAGCCTTTACAGTTTAAGCAAAAGGAGATTAAAATGAGGCCTGACTTCTTCTTCTTCTTCTTCTTTCGGCTGCTCCCATTAGGGGGTCGCCACAGCGGATCATCTTTTTCCGTATCGTCCTGTCTTCTGCATCTTGTTCTGTTACACCCACCACCTGTATCTCTTCTCACACCACATCCATAAACCATCTCTTAGGCCTTCCTCTTTTCCTTTTGCCTGGCAGCTCTATTGTTAACATCCGATTCCCAATATACTTAGCATCTCTCCTCTGCACATGTCCAAATCAACACAATTTCACCTCTCTGACTTTGTCTACCAACTGTCCAACTTGAGCTGACCCCCTAATGTCCTCATTTCTAATCCGACTCATCCTTGTCACACCCAGTGCAAATTTTAGCATCTTTAACTCTGCTACCTCCAGCTCTGTCTCCTGCTTTCTGGTCAGTGCCACCGTCTCCAGCCCATATAACATAGCTGGTCTCACTACCTTCCTGTAGACCTTCACTTTCACTCTTGCTGATACCCATCTGTCACAAATCACTCTTGACACTCTTCTCCACCCACTCCATCCTGCCTGCACTTTCTTTTCACTTCTCTTCCATAATTCCCATTACTCTGTACTGTTGATCCCAAGTATTTAAACTCATCTACCTTTATCAACTCTATTCCCCTCATCCTCACCTTTCCACTGACCTCCCTCTCATTCACACACATGTATTCTGTATTTTTCCTACAGACCTTCATTCCTTTCCTCTCTAGAGCAAACCTCCAACTCTCCAGGGTCTCCTCAACTTGCTCCTTACTCTCACTACAGATCACAATGTCATCAGCAAACATCATAGTCCATGGGGACTCCTGTCTAATGTCATCTGTCAACCTGTCAACTACCATTGCAAATAAGAAAGGGACAATCCCTGATGTAATCCCACCTCCATCACTCCTACTGCAGTGCAAACGTTATATCTGTGGTGCTCTTTCCTGGCATGAAACCATCCTGCTGCTCACTAATCATCACCTCACTTCTTAACTGAGCTTCCACTACTCTTTCCCATAACTTCATGCTGTGGCTCATCAATTTTATTCCCCTGTAGTTACTGTAGTCCTGCACATCCCCCTTATTCTTATTATCAGCACCAGTACACTTCTTCTCCACTCCTCAGGCATCCTCTCACTTTCCAAGATTCCATTAAACAATCTGGTTAAAAACTCCACTGCCATCTCTCCTAAACACCTCTATGCTTCCACAGGTATGTCATCTGGACCAACGGCTTTTCCAATCTTCATCCTTTTCATAGCTGTCTTTACCTCTTCTTTGCTAATCCGTTGCACTTCCTGATTCACTATCTCCACATCATCCAACCTTCTTTCTCTCTCGTTCTCATCATTCATAAGCCTCTCAAAGTTCTCTTTCCATCTGCTCAACACACTCTCCTCACTTGTGAGTTTGTTTCCATCTTTATCCTTTTTTACCCTCACCTGCTGCACATCTTTCCCAGCTCGGTCCCTCTGTGTAGCCCACTGGTCCTTTTCTCCCTCCTTAGTGTCCAACAACTCATCATCCGCCTTTTCTTTAGCCTTCGCCACCTCTCTCTTCACCTTGCGCCTTATCTCCTTGTACTCTTGTCTACATTCTGCATCTCTCTGACTATCCCACTTCTTCTTCGCCATACTCTTCCTCTGTATACTCTCCTGTATTTCCTCATTCCACCACCAGGTTTCCTTTTCCTCCTTCCTCTGTCCAGATGTCACACCAAGCACCCTTCTTACTGTCACCCTTACTACATCTGCTGTAGTTTCCCAGTTGTCTGGTGACTCTTCACTAACACCCAGTGCCTGTCTCACCTCCTCCCTAAACTCAACCTTGCAGTCTTCCTTTTTCAACTTCCACCATTTGATCCTTGGCTCTGCCCTCACTCTCTTCTTCTTCTTGATCTCCAACGTCATCCTACAGATGACTGTCCAATGCTGCTTAACTACACTTTCCCCTGCCACCATTTTGCAGTCTTCAATCTACTTCAGATCAACTCTTCTGCATAGGATGTAATCTACCTGTGTGCATCTTCCTCCACTCTTGTATGTCACCCTATGTTCCTCCCTCTTCTTAAAATACATATTCAACACAGCCATGTCCATTCTTTTGGCAAAATCCACTATCCTCTGACCTTCTTCATTCCTCTCCTTGACACCATACCTACCCATCACCTCCTTCACCAATTCTCTTCACCAATATTTCCATTGAAATCTGCTCGAATCACCACTTTCTGTCCCTTGGGTACACTGTTCATCACTTCGTCCAGCTCACTCCAAAAATCATCTTTCTCATCCATCAAACACCCAACTTGCGGTGCATATGCATTAACAACATTCATCATCACACCTCCAATTTCCAGCTTCATAATCATTACTTTGTCTGACAGTCTCTTCACCTCCAGAAAACTCTTGACATGCTGTTCCTTCAGAATAACTCCTACCCCATTTCTCCTACCATCCACACCATGACAGAACAATTTGAATCCACCTCCAGTCCACCTGGCCTTACTCCCCTTCCATTTAGTCTCTTCATGCACAATATATCAACCTTCCTTTTCTCCATCATATCTGTTAACTCTCTCCCCCATCTTCTTCTCCTTCTTCGGCCAACAGTAGCCCAATTTCCTCCAGTACCCTGTTGGCTAACAGTACCCGTGGTGGTCGTTGTTAACCCGTGGCTCGACCGATCCGGTATGGAAATTTGTATCATTGTCCGCATGTTGATTTGTCAAAATTTTACACCGGATGCCCTTCCTGATGTAACCCTCCCCATTTATCCAGGCTGGGGACCAGCATGAAGAAACACACTGGCTTGTGCATCCCCTGTGGCTTGGTTAAGGAGACCTGGCTGAAGTGTTTAAAATTGTGAAGGGAATTAGAACAGTAAATCAAGACGGTGACTTTAAAATGAAGCGACACAGTTGGAAACTTTCAAGGGTACATTTCACACAAACATCAGGATGTTTTTCTTCATACAATGAGATAGAAGAAGTGACCTAGTTGGGTGGTAGCAGTGGGACTTTATGGACTTTGAATATTCAAGTTGATGTTATTCTGGAAGAATTAAGTGGATAGGACAGGAATTTATTTGGCTGAATGGCCTGTTCTCATGTTGATTGCACTAACGTTTTAATTATTATTCTTATTTCTTATAATTTTTACTCAACAGACAGCGTCTGCTGCATTTCTGCCCAAATTTACTTGAAGAAAGCAGAGAAAAGCCAAGCAAAATGACACCTTTTATTGGCTAACTAAAAAGATTACAATATGCAAGCTTTCAAGGCAACTCAGGCCCCTTCTTCAGGCAAGATAGAAAGCACAAATCTGAGATGTCGAGGAGTTCAGCAAATGGCACAACATCACTGATTAATGTTTTTTTGTGTTGTCACCATGGATCTCTATGGAGAGAGCTGTGTGCAATCAGTGTTTTATAACCTTTTCTTTATCTGAGTCAGAATCAGAATCACATTATTTCTAGCATGGGAAACATTCCAGAATTGACTTTGGTTAGGTTTAAAAGTTGAGCGAGTATGAAGTATTTACAAATAGACAAACCGCCCAGTTACCAGTTATATGTAGTAAAAAAACAGTTAGGAGTAACCATACGTAAATTTATTTAGAATCTGAACACTTTGAGGAAAGAAGCTGCGGAGATGGCGTGAAGTTTGGGCCGTGATAGGCCGGTACCTTGTCTGTGATGGCAACTTAATGAACAGATGGTTACTGGGATGGATGGGGTCTGCTGCAATCTTTCCTGCTCCCTTTTTCGCGGTGGTGATGAACAGATCTTTTCATGTTGGAAGACAACAGTCAAGGATTTTCTCGGCTGAACAAATCACCCTATGTAACCGACTCTTAGAAGGAGAGGAGGCAGAAGGAAACCAAACGGTGATGGAGGAGGTCACAATACTCTCAGTGCTGATGACATTTCTGATTCTCTAAGCAACAAATCTCTCATGAAACTCACCATTTATTGTTAGTTGGACTGCAGCAGAGTTTGTCATCCCATAGTTGTTTGTGGCTTCACAGTAATAAGAACCCTGGTGACTTTTGTTAAACTCACTGATGTGGAGTTGCTCCCCTGTTCCTACATGGCTGGTGTTCTCCTTGACCCAGGTGTAGGTGCCATGAGGGTTTGCCAAAGCTTTGCAATGTAACGTCACCGATTTTCCTTCTATACGAGTGGAGGGCTTAACTGTGATAAATGCATTCTTGGGAGCATCTACAACAAAGAAGGACACACAGACAGGTTAGTGGGAAACACAGCTGTCATTTCAACGTTCTTCAAGATTTGTGTTTTATTGCATGTCCTTTCAGAGATTTATAAAGAGGACGGCACAGTGTCATGTAAGGGAGAAGGCGATGTGTGAGTTTGACGGCGGTCTCACTTGGGCTTCACTACTGTCATGAGCTGCCAGAATGAATCAAAGCCTCTAAGAATGATACAGCAATCACAGAAAATGGAAAGACAAGCTGCCACCAACAACAAGGGAGCCTCTCATGTGTAAAATCAAAGTAACTTCTAAATTATTGAACATTGTCATCTGCATGAAGTGGACTGGGAGAAAATCAAAATTCATCAAATATCTTGGCTTACACATGCACATGGGATTATGAAGGAAAGAGTTTCACGATTTTCCTATTTTTGTTTTTTTTTAATGTTATTTTATTCACTGACTTTCCTCAGAGTCAGCGTTTCAAGTTTTACTCGTCACATCACTCTTAGAAATATTAAAAACACAACTCACACTCGACATTTAGTAGAAGCTCTGGGGATGAGACATTCCCAGTCTGACAAGAGAAGCTGGCATGGTCCTCATAGGAGACTCTGCGGATGTGATGCTCCCTTAAGTTTTGATTTAAGCGTCGTCCATTTCTGAACCAGGAGAAGACGCTGCCATTAAGACTGCAGTTGGTATTGCACCTCAGGGTTACTGAGTCATTTTCCATTACCTTCTTTGCTGTTGCTTCAACCATTAGACCTTCAGAAAGTCAAGATAAAAAATAACCATTCATTGTCTGCTTAGGTGTGATTGTATTAGTGCACACTTTGTTTGAATCAGTCAAGTCTTAACTCTCACTAGTGATGATCCTGTTCAGTGTCCATAGATAAAAAGCAAAACCAAACAAAGCAGAATTTCCACTTATTGTTAAGTTATTCATCATGTGGCACAACTGAGGAAAGAAAACCAACAGAATTGACCCTCAGGACTTCACAATAAACAGAATCAAGTCAAGTTGGGGAGCCTGGACTGGTACAATGCGTTGCCACACCCACTACACAACGAAACAACTTGGGATCCCAGTTTGCAACCCCCCAGACAGACACGCGGTCCAGTCCCAACCTCCAGAAATGACCCTCTATCTGCCGCAGCCAGGTGTTACGTGGGCGATCCCTTGGTCTGGTTCAGCCACTTGGTCCCCAACAATGAGGATCTTACAAGCCGGATCACCCTCAGGGAAACGCGCCACATGGCCATAGTGCTGTAACTGACGCTCCCTCACAATGCAGGTAATGTGCCTCATTCGGGACTCCATGAGTAACCGCTCATTCAACAAGTCAAACCAACAGTACCCAAGGATTTTCCGGAGAGACACAGTACCAAAGGAGTCCAGTCTTTGTCTCAGGTCACTGGATAGCGTTCATGTCTTGCAACCATATAACAAGACAGAAGCACCAGGACTCTAAAGACTTGGACCTTCGTCTTTTTGCATAGATATCTGGAGTGCCACACACCCCTTTCCAGTGACCTCATGATCCACCATGCTCTCCCAATCTGTCTACTGACTTCATAGGAAGAGTCACCAGAGTCACATGAATGTCACTGCCAAGGTAAGTAAACCTCTCAATGCTGATGGCTGTGCCCAAGAGGTCATTAAAGGCCTGATGTTGGTTTTTATCAGGACACTCGCAAGCCCAGACACTCAGACTCATCACTCAGTCTCTCGAGTTCCCCGATCAGAGCCTCCATTGACTTTGCAAAGATCACAACATCATCAAAAAGATCCGTGAATCTTTCTTCACTAACAGATGCCACACAGCCGCTGGACCGCACAACCTTGCCCAACACCTAGTCCATACAAGCAGAGTAGGAGCAGAACAGACCCCTGACGAACCCCAGAATCAACTGGGAAAAACACAGAGGGTCTGCCTCCACTCTGCACATCACTCACAGTACCAGTGTACAGGACGGCCATGATATCCAGCAACCTTGAGGGGATCCCGCAAACCCTCAGGATGTCCCACATGGCAGCTCGATCAACAGAGTCAAACACTTTGCAAAAGTCGACAAAGGCTGCAAAGAAACTCTACTGATATTCACGTTTGTGCTCCATGAGAACCCTCAGTGCCAGGATGCGGTCGATGGTAGACTTCTTAGGCGTAAAACCAGACTGTTCCAGTCGCTGGTAGGTGAGCAAGTGATCACGGATCCTATTGAGGACGACCCTAGTAAGGACCATACCTGGCACAGAGAGCAGTGTTTTCCCTCTGTAGTTGCTGAAATCCAGGTGATCACCCTTCCCTTTCCAGATAGGGATGACAAGTCCCATTTTCCAGTCAGTTGAGATGATGCCAGTCTCCCAAATGGAAGCAAAGATTGCTTGCAATGCCAGGAGGACAGCCTTCCCACCAGCCTGGAGAAGTTCACCCCAGATACCACAGATCCTTGTAGCCACTCCCCCCCTCAGCTGGTTCACCACCTGTGCCATCTCAGTGAGACTGGGGGGTTCACAGCTAATTGGAGGATCAGCCTCAAGGACTGTGAACCCAGAGATATGCAATGTCCTAGCTGGGGGATCAGCTTTGAACAACTGCTCACAGTAGCCAGCCCAGTGGGTCACAACTGCAGTGTCATCCGTAAGAACCATTCCATCAGCTGCCCTGACTGCGACTCTCTGAAAAACAGATTCAGATGTGCATAATGCTTCGATTCCTCTGTAAGCAGGCCGTGAGTCGCTAGAGCACAGATGGTGTGTCACCTTGCTAACAGATTCCTCTAACAAACAATAAATAAACATAATCCTACTATTAATGGGGTGAGTTGGAGACAATCCATAAATCTCTAAGATGATGGCAACCCCGCAGAAGGCTTTTTACATTTTAAGAGTCTATGACAGGTTATCATTAACTACACTGGACGTACAGTTTAGGAATATTAATATACTTACAACACTAAAGGGAAACCGCCTGAGGAAAAATGAATAAATAAATAAATCAACCAAGAGGGTTGATTGCCCAGTAGTGTTGGGTTTAATGTGAGAATTTAAGGTTAAGGGTGGGCACCAGGCTATGTCAAGGCAAAGTCCACAATTCATCTAATATGAAAACCTTAGGAATTAAAAAAAATAAATAAATGAAGGGAGAAAATGAAAACATGAAAACTCCACAAAGAAAGTGAGTTCTGTTGTCTGGTGCTGCTAACCATGACGTCACCCTAAATAAAGCCCTAATAAGGCAGCCATGCACAGAATCCACTTGAGCTTCATGTGCACAAAGCATTCAATTATTTAATTTAAAATCGTCTATCGTGCACATTTGTCTCATTTAAAATTGTCCAAAATGTTTCCAGGACGAGATCCAACCTGTGAACGTTACAATCGAGCTCCATGCTCACTAGGCTACATGTTCTGGGTGAACACCAAATTAATATCATTCTGGACCAAAATCTATAAATGCCTTTCAGACAGCCTGGGAGTCCCAATCCCTCCTGATCTACTAACAGCTGTGTCTGGTGGGCTCACAGAGGGGTCTAAAGTGGAGAAGGACAAACAAACTGTAATCGCCTTCACTTCACTATTAGCACGTAGACTTATCTTTCTCAACATGACGAATCTTAACTCGGCTCTTTTAAGTCAGTGGGTAACTGATGTTATATACTGTTTGAAATTGGAAAAAATCAGATTCTCACTTAGAGGGTCTGTGCAAAACTTTTTAAAACCTGGCAGGATCTGATCAATAACATTTTAGAATAAGCATTTATATCGGGGAGAAGGACTCTTTTTCCTCTTGTTGGCCTTCCTCTCTTTCTCATGGGTGAAGGTTGAATTGAATTTAGTTTTGTTAAGTTTGATTTGATTGTTTGGAGTGTAACATCCTTTAAATGAATTTAATAAAAGTTAAAAAAACACAAACACAAATAAGCATTTCTTTGATTACCTGTGATGGTCACGTTGACTCCTGGCACTTTGGTCCAGTATTGTGTGAAACCCGACCCCTCAAATCTAAACTTGTAGAAACCGCTCTCCTCTCTGCTCACGTTGCTGATATTTATGGAGCACATTTTGTTTTTGTTCCCCAAGAACTCAACTCGGTGTCTGTGACTGATGGACACTTCCTGCTCATCTGTGTGATACACTGTGGTTTCTCCATCGACTATTTTGTTGTATTCCCAAGGACCATAAAACCACATTTCTCTTTGAATATAAACATATGAAGGATGTTTGTACACGCAGTTAATCCTCACAGTTGATCCTTCAAATGCGCAGATCTGCTGTGGCTTATAAGTGGCTCCCCACTCACTCCAACCTGTAAAACACAAAAGACAATACAATGTAAGGCCTGTGATTTTTCATTTATCTTCCATTGATAAGACTCCAGCACAAACACATCTGTTTTAATTTATATAAGAGTGCCCTCATATTATTCCCGCTCACACAGTGTAATGGATGTGATAAATGTAGTTTAATTTATTAAGACATATATTTTGAAGAAAAAGAAAAAAACGTAATAAGTGTAACAGTGTGTGTGTGTGTGTGTGTGAATAGCAGTGAAACAAAGTGGTGGTCATTGAAGATCTTCAGTAGCTCAGTCACTCAGGCCTCTTGTGTGTCCAGTCCACAGCAGCAGACCAGGAAGCCAACAGAATTATGAAATATTTAAGTGAAAACAAGTTAAATGAATACGTCAAAGTTGTCAGTAGTTAGTGTTGTGTAGGGGCCACCTGAGCCCTAGAAGTTTGCAAATTATTCCAGGAACCTTCAGAAAAAACAAAAATACAAAAACATAATTGAAACAAAACTGGGCAACAGACTTAGAGAAGAATATCGTGTTTGCTGGTGCCAGTGGATGCCAGCTTTATTTTTTTGTACTTAGCATATAAAACAGCCTCACTGTTGGTTGATTTCATTGGTACTTCAGAATTGTCTCTTAATATCTTCACATGTGTGTAGAAGGAGGAGTTGGGTGATATGCCATTAAAATTTGATATTCACCTCTTGTTACAGATTAGGGTCACTTAGGAGGGCAATGCGGATGGAGCTGAAGGACATCAGCCATGTGCATGGCGATAAACCCCAAAATTAAACACTTTTGAGGGTGTCGTCTCTTAATGGTCTGAGCTGTTGGCTGCTGTGAATTTGAGGTTTTTTTCTTTTTTTTTAATTTTAAAATGGTTTTTTTCCTAGATATCAGACAGGTTTGAAGCATCTGAAATGCCTTCTCTAAGTCCTAATTGACTCTTTCTCATCGCCCTTTGTTTCAGTGTGATACCTGGGAGGTTGCAGTGGATTCACAAAGTCTTCAGACCCCTTCACTTTCAGCACAGTTTATTTTAGAGTTCATTTGAAATAGAAAAATGAGCCATTTTGGACAATTGGTCAACACTTAATGACCCGCAATGACAAAGTGACGACCAGAGCTTTCAGAAAGGTTGGCCAATTGATTAAAAACCAAAAACTGAAATTTCTCATTCATGTAAGTGCAGCATTCAGAGCCTTTGCTGTGCCAAAGTTGTGGGGTGAATTTCAAAATTTTGAAGCAAAAATGGTAAATTTATCGATTCAGCATTAAAAGCTTTTTATAAAATAAAAAATTCAAAAACAATTCAACAATTCAACATCATTTGCAGGAGGGTGTTAATGGAGAAGTAGAGAGAAGGGCAGAAGGAGTTGCATTGCGTCTTTGTGGACCAGGAGAAAGCATATGACAGGGTGACTGAGAGGAGTTGTGGTATTGTATGAGGAAGTCGGGAGTGGCAGAGAAGTACGTAAGAGTTGTACAAGGGAAGTGTGACAGTGGTGAGGTATGTGGTAGGAGTGACGGAGGTGGGATCACATCAGGGTTCGGCTCTGAGCCCTTTCTTATTAGCAATGGTGATGGACAGGTTGACAGGCGAGATTAGACAGGAGTCCCTGTGGACTGTGATGTTTGCTGATGACATTGTGATCTGTAGCGAGAGTAGGGAGCAGGTGAAGGAGACCCTGGGGAGGTGCAGATATGAGAGGAGAGTAGGGGAATGAAGGTCAGTAGGACCACCAAGACAAAATACTGTACATGTGTGTAAATGAGAGGGATGTCAGAGGAATGGTGAGGATGCATGGAGTAGAGCTGGCGAAGGTGGATGAGTTTAAATACTTGGGATCAACAGTACAGAGTAATGGGGATTGTGGAAGAGAGGTGAAGAAGAGAGTGCAGGCAGGGTGGAATGGGTGGAGAAGAGTGTCAAGAGTGATTTGTGACAGACGGGTATCAGCAAGAGTGAAAGGGAAGGTCTACAGGACGGTAGTGAGACCAGCTATGTTATATGGGCTGGAGGGTGGCACAGGAGACAGAGCTGGAGGTGGCAGAGTTAAAGATGATGAGGATGGATAGGATTGGAAATGAGAACATTAGAGGGTCAGCTAAGGTTTGGGGATAAAGTCAGAGAGGCAAGATTGCATTGGTTTGGACATGTGCAGAGGAGAGATGCTGGATATATTGGGAGAAGGGTGCTAAGGATAGAGCTGCCAGGTAGGAAGAAAAGAGGAAAGCCTAAGAGAAGGTTTATGGATGTGGTGAAAGAGAACATGCAGGTGATGTGTGTGACAGAGCAAGAAGACAAGGAAAGAAGGAGATGGAAGAAGATGATCCGCTGCGGCAACCCCTAACGGGAGCAGCCGACAGAAGAAGAAGAAGAATTCACAAGCTTAGATCTGGAGTACTGCACCCTGTCATCTTTTAAAATGCATATGCAATCACTCAAATTGTCCACATGGCCAGCAATGGACATTTTCATAATACAAAAGTGCAGCTGCTACCATGAAAAATAGTACAGAAAATGGTTGCAACCTATGGGAAAAAAAAAAGGTAGTGTAAAATTTAAATAAATTATAACGAAATGTTTGTTTGTTTCACTAAGAATGTTTGATACTCCTTGTTTTATCCGCACCGTTTTATATTCTGATACTTAGATGGTCATCTCTGTTGTGTGGCTGTCTCTGCATGCCTTGTGACCACATTGTTTACTGTTGCTATGCCATCATTGGTCATGTGACATGGAGCTCACATGGCATGTTATGACATGAGGTCCTTCATACTTATGATGGTAGCATTCTGTTTTCAACATCTTAGTTTTATACATTCCATTAAAATGAAACAAAATCCAACCCTCAGATACAGTGGGTGTAAGAACCACACGTGACTCCTAACATCAGCTAAACTTCCCAAATGCTCTGTCAAAATGGACAAAACAACATGTTACACAAAACAACCATTCTTTGTCATTGCACCCTTATAGTGGTTTTACTTGGACTTGCCCTGCATTTTGAAAATTTTGGACCACACTCAGTGACTCCGTGACCTGATCCTTGCATTTCCCTGCAGGTACCCTCTGGCGTTTGACTTGATGCAGGACTCTAATGGTGGCAGGGTCAGTTCGCTGGGTGTGCGTCGTCCCTTTCAGTCTTTTACAATTCCACTAATAGTTTTGTCACCGTTTTCATGTCTCAAACATTTGTTTACAAAAATAAGTCGATGTCAGTGAGAAGAAGTTTCACTTGGCCTGCAGAAACCACAGACACTCTGCCATCGCACTGACCAAAGCAAAGAGACAGGAGTTCTGTTTATCTTACCGACCACAGAGGAAGCAGCAGCAACCAGAAACATCAAGAGCAGCATGTTGTCTCAAGAGGCCTGAAATAAAAAAGGAACATGGAGTGAGTTTAGAGCTGATTTACTCTCCTCCTGTGCCACAGTCCAAAAGACGTCAATGGTAAGGTTCTCTGTTCACTTTTTAGTTGTCACAGAAGTTGGTGTTACAGTTCCTGGAGTCTGAGTTCAAGTCCAGGCCCATCAGTGGTTTATCTCCCAGCGGTTCTCTCAGACCCTCAGACACACATTAGTTACATTGCGTTGCCCGGAAGATGTCAGTCAGGATGACCTGCACAAGAATGGAGCTCCATCCTGGGCTGTTTCCATCCTTGTCCCTGATTCTAATGGGCCTGGGCAGGTGAATTCAGACAATACCATGGGTGGATGGATGTGCTCAGTTTAATAAAATGAATGTCACAGCCTGCAGTTCAGTTCTGACTAAGCACTTGATCTTTATTTGTGTTTTTAACTGTATTTATTTATGTATCCATTTTCTTAACCCACTTATTCAGGGCAGGGTCGTGGGAAGCCTATCCCATCATTCATAGATCACAGAGCCAATTCATCAACAACAACACTCTTGCAATGACTTTATGAGGACTACAGAGAACATGGAGGAAACCCACATGGACGCGGGGAAATCCTGAAAACTCCACACAGGGAGCCTCTTTGTTGCGAGGCAGCAGCTCTACCACTGCACCTCTGAGCCACAAATTTTGTTTAATTCTTTATTTGTAATCTGGATCATGAGACATTAAATGCTTCATGGGATAAAATTAGGAATATATGGGAGTACATGGGGAAATCTGAATGGCCAAAAGTGACAAAAATGACCAATTCTGAAAGTAAATGTCAAAAGCAGCAGACCTGTGTTAAAACACCACAGACAGTGGAAAAGAGACAGGGGACCTCATCAGTGAAAGGCATCTAATTGATTTATAGGAGAAGGAAGATCGGCTTTAACGCAGAAACTTGTAACAGTCACATTTACATTTTGGGCACCAATCAGAAACCAACACTGCCAGTCTGTCACATGGCACCTTCAACTCACATCAAGCCAACCTGCCCTCGGATATGAGGGACATGCAAACGGCACCTTAGAACCCACATCTCTGGACCTGCTATGTCACAGCACTAGACACTGTGCCACCGCACCTCCCGAATGTGTTTACACATTTAAACGTTTCTATGACTACGAAGAAGAGGACTTAGTTTATCTTTACTGAATATCGATGATGTTTTTTTGTATTTCCTGTTTTTATTCTTTTCAAGTTTTAAAGCATTTTACTCTTTAAAACTGCAACTTTGTTCTGTCAGAAATCCAGTTTAAAAAAACCAACATTACGTACCTTTTGCTCCCAGTTTTATAAATTTGTCCACCAAATGTGTGCGTCTCCAGCTGCAGATCTTCAAGAGCCAGCAGTTCAGGTCTGAAGGCTTCCAACTGAGGGACAGCAATGAGGTGACTTCTCAAGAAAGGCGTCTTTGGAGATGAAGCAATGATTTCGTAAAATGTGTGGCTGATGACTTCTGGTTACTGACACCAAAAATAGAAAGAAGTTCCACTTTCACTCCTGAGGCTAATCAGCGTTTATAAGAAGGCTGTGATATTCATGAAGGGCTGAGGCCTCAAAACATGAAGGCCTTGGGTTCAAACACCAGCAGTTCATATCTGTGTGGGTTTTCTGTGGAGTCTTTACGGTAAGCTGTAATTGACTGCTGTTGTCCCAGTGTGACTCTGTGTGTGTGTGTGTGTGTGTGTGTGTGGGTGGGTGTGTGAGCTCCTACAAGGGGCTGCTGGGACACATTCACTGCAATACATGGGTTTGGAAAAGAAAATCAAGAAATGCAATTGGAAAACGGGTCCAAGAAATTGAGGGATGAGCGGTTTTTAATCATCAGATAAAAAAAAAACAAAAGCACCTGACGGCAGCACATGTGGTTTAATAGACGTTTATTAATAAAATGGGTGGAAGAACCAAAGTTTGAAGAAACAGAAGTAATTCTACATAAACTTAGGACCATCAAGAGGAGATTCCATCCATCCATTTTCCAACCCGCTGAATCCGAACACAGGGTCACGGGGGTCTGCTGGAGCCAATCCCAGCCAACACAGGGCACAAGGCAGGAACCAATCCCGGGCAGGGTGCCAACCCACCGCAGCAAGAGGAGATTGCACTTCTGAATTACTTCTGTCACTAACAAGTCGCCCAGCCTATCTGACAGGATGAGATGTTCAATGGCGACACACAAAAGACGACATTCTGGGGTAGCGGGTCCTATTAACATTCTGACGATAGTTCAAAAGACACGAAACGGGCCCAGGAGATGAAACACAGAAGAGTAAAAGGCCCAAAGTTCATTACCAGGAATTTGATTAATTTAGCCAACAGGCTAAACTAAACCATAGTCAGACTGACAATGGCCAGAAACACCAAACCACAATCAATCAATCAATCAATAAATAAATAAATGGAACACTACAAGTTTTGGTTGAATCAGAAAGTGCACGTTGACGTTTATAGGGCTATTATTTTATTTATATTATTTATGCCATTAAATTTTGAGGAGCAGCAGGTAGTTTTCATCAAGATCAGCTCATTGCAGGAAAGTAGCCTTGAGGAAGGAGAAGGAGGAGGCCTACCACACTCCTTACTACGCTAGCAGAGAATCCATGAAAAGGGTCAACAGCTTTACATCTCTGTTAAGGGACAAAACACACCTCAGCTACTGTCAAGGAAGGCTCATTAACGCCTTTACTCACAAAAACATCATATCATTTTTGTCATGGCTCCAAAATCCATACTAACCTCTACTTTCTCTGCTGTTCTTTTTCTGGTTTTCTATGGTGGTGATCTGCACCACCACCACCACCGATCAAAGCACCGTGCTGTCCCTACATTAATGGATTGAAGGCTAGAGGTCCACATGACCATCATCATCTAATTCTTCCACGTGAAGCCTGAATGTCATGAGGACTGATTAAGGTAATTTATGTTAGGTAGAATGCTTAGTGCGGGCTGGGTGGTCTCGTGGCCTTGGTACCCCTGCAGATTTTGTTTTTTTCTCCTGCTGTCTGGAGTTTGTTTTTGTTTTATCTGTCCTCCCTGGCCATCGGACCATACTTTATTCTTTGTTAATTAGTATTGCCTAATTTTATTTTTATATTTTTTCTTTCTTCATCTTGTAAAACACTTTGAGCTCATCATTTGTATGAAAACGTGCTCTAGAAATGTTGTTCTTGGAGGCAAATGTAAGTGGGGTGCAATTCATAACGGATGAAGAACTGACAACTCTCCTTCTCCATAATTTGTGGATGTGAAGAGGCTTGCTTGTGCAATTTGCACCTACATCTGTTCTAAAGATGCCTTTTGGGATATCATGTCTGATTAGAAAACTAATGAAGGAGTCACATTTCTGATGTCTTGACAGAGTCTGAAACTTGTGGAGGAAGCAATGCGTGTGCTTTGGGCACTAAAAGAAAAGAGAAATCAAGCGAGAACTCAAAATAACAAGAGTTCAGTTAAAAGCAGACATCCACCTCATTAAAACTGTGGATCTCCACGGTCACAGCTGTGCCAGATGTCCTGAGCATCTGTGTCTATGTCTATTAGACCCTCTGATTGCACCCACCAGCATTTTGTTGTTAATATTTCTGGCTCTCTAGCCCACAAGACACTGGGATTGCTCACCGTTTACCTTCAGGTTGACAGCAGTAGACCTCGTAGTCCTGTGGTGGTTTGGAGCTTCATGGTGATAACACCCAGCATGACTCCCTACAGACTCTCTGTCTGTCCAGTGGTTCTCTTTGATCTAGATGTAGTTACTGGGAAGGTTTTCCAAAGTTTTGCTGAAGGTTTTCTTTCCTTCTTCTGCACAAGTGGTAGGATGTCTTGTGACGATTGCATTTCTGTAGGCGTCTTAAATAAAGACGGACATGGTAAAAAGTAAATGAGGAGGAGAGCTGTCACTT
Source organism: Erpetoichthys calabaricus (assembly GCF_900747795.2). NCBI lineage: Eukaryota > Metazoa > Chordata > Cladistia > Polypteriformes > Polypteridae > Erpetoichthys > Erpetoichthys calabaricus. Next base: position 1,949,592 of record NC_041410.2, on the reverse strand, counting down.
CTTTATCTTGTAGGAAGTGTATTTCAATCACATTCCCTTTCAGTTACAAACAGGATGGCACAGTGCCATGGTAAATGATGTTCTTCCTAGAGCAGCCAGGCCCCAGTTTGATATCTGTGTACAGTCGGTCTGCCATATGTTCATATCTTGAATTCTAAATATTAAGTTGACCCCTTCTCTTATTATTTTATTTTTGGTAAAATCATTACCTTAGACTAAAAACAAACTACAAATTAGGAAAACCAAACGTTATCATGTATCTTGGCTGACATGCACTTTGCATTATGAAGGAAAAAGCCCCTTGATTTTCATATGTTTCATATTTTTAAACTTTTTGTCTTTTCTTTCACTGGTTCAGTATCTTCAGAGTCAGAGATTCTGAAAGCTTTTGTCTGCAGCACTGATTGAACTTTCACTCTTAAAAAACTCAAAATACGACTTGCACTTTAAACAGGGCCATCCTAACAGCATTATAGGCCCCCCATCAAAGAAGTCCACTGGGTGCCCCTACCTACATAACCACTCACTAAAATAAAAATTGAAATGGTCGATAAAATTAAACATGTACTGTATTTATTGTATTGGTACTTCCAACAAAATCAGTGTTTAGACATTAAAAAACAGGCTGTACAGCAAAGATGAATCAACACAAACGTTTGAACAATAGAACATGAGTCTTGAAAAACACAAAAATCTCAACATATAACTGACACTCAAATGGTAAACCGCACAGACGGAGATGGCACAGTATGAAATGACTATGAATTATTTATTATTAATCAAATTAAATTTGCAAAATTTCTTTGCAGAGAATGGAGTTGAAGTGACGTTAACATTTACACTTGTACGTTCTCCGTCCACATACAGGCCCGTGAGGTCACAGAGGTGACCGTGATACTAAATCAGAGGCGAATGCCAATGTCCTCAGTGTCAACATAATTGGCAAAGCTGGCATCCTATCACCACAATACCCACAACACAAATCTCACAGCTCAACTAAATGAGTACACTTAACAGGCAGTTTAAACTTACATGGCATGGGAGCAAAGGTCACAGTTCTAATGTCTTGGTTCCAAGACCTTCCCCTGGCCCAATGTTTGCAGTGTGCACTTTCTCCCTACAGGCAGAAAGTTGTGCTGCCAGGAGGGGCTCCAAGTCCCTGGAACACTAAATTAAGTACATAGGTTTTGAGAATGTTATTCTTCACAGCCTTTAATACACTATGAAGTGCACTTTGGGTGTAAAATTTAACCCTGTTGATTTTATACTTTTCCTTGGGGAGTCATACATACTCTGGGAAATGTGTGAAAATGTTGAATTGACACTAATCGATGTGCCATGCCTACCCCAAAGATGCACTGTTTCGCTTCATTGTTCCCTGGAGCTTGACTGCTTGTGACTCTGTGTGTGTGTGTGTGTGTGTGTGTGTGTGTGTGTGTGTGTGTGTGTGTGTGTGTGTCCCTGGCTCCTCCTCACAACCTGGAATTGAATTAATCAGGCCTGAGACTGTCATATTATTCTGTGCTTTCACTTTATTTCAATTTTCATAACATCACATTTATTCTTAACACTTAACACCTTGTTCATTTATTTGGTATAATGGCATTTTACTGTGTTGAAACGTCTTGTTGACCCAGATTTTCATAAATGCAATCTTCAGAATAGTCCACATCTCCAATCTGCAACAAGAAAGAGACAAATCAATGCGAAGGACTACAGATTTATGCACAGTCCTAAACTTACCATAATTAATGCAGTTCTAAAGTGAAAACCCACATTGTGCCAAGCTGACCACCATGACTTATTTCCAATCTCCATCAGTATTTTGTGGTCTTCTTGAATGTTTGTGCTCGACAGCACAAACAGTTGCCATTTCTTTTGTTATTTTTCCATCATTTCAGCCAGCAGTAAACTTGATTTACCGAGGAGGTACCACAACCCTTCATCTATCTCAACCATCTCCCAAGACCCCTGAATTGTATTAATCTGGTTCTTTAAAAGGATATGTGGATAATATAATATAACTAGCAAAATACCCGCGCTTCGCAGTGGAGAAGTAGTGTGTTAAAGAGGTTATGTAAACATATATATACATATACATATATACATATATATACAGTGGTGTGAAAAACTATTTGCCCCCTTCCTGATTTCTTATTCTTTTGCATGTTTGTCACACAAAATGTTTCTGATCATCAAACACATTTAACCATTAGTCAAATATAACACAAGTAAACACAAAATGCAGTTTTTAAATGATGGTGTTTATTATTTAGGGAGAAAAAAAATCTAAACCTACATGGCCCTGTGTGAAAAAGTAATTGCCCCCTTGTTAAAAAATAACCTAACTGTGGTGTATCACACCTGAGTTCAATTTCCGTAGCCACCCCCAGGCCTGATTACTGCCACACCTGTTTCAATCAAGAAATCACTTAAATAGGAGCTGCCTGACACAGAGAAGTAGACCAAAAGCACCTCAAAAGCTAGACATCATGCCAAGATCCAAAGAAATTCAGGAACAAATGAGAACAGAAGTAATTGAGATCTATCAGTCTGGTAAAGGTTATAAAGCCATTTCTAAAGCTTTGGGACTCCAGCGAACCACAGTGAGAGCCATTATCCACAAATGGCAAAAACATGGAACAGTGGTGAACCTTCCCAGGAGTGGCCGGCCGACCAAAATTACCCCAAGAGCGCAGAGACGACTCATCAGAGAGGTCACAAAAGACCCCAGGACAACGTCTAAAGAACTGCAGGCCTCACTTGCCTCAATTAAGGTCAGTGTTCACGACTCCACCATAAGAAAGAGACTGGGCAAAAACGGCCTGCATGGCAGATGTCCAAGACGCAAACCACTGTTAAGCAAAAAGAACATTAGGGCTCGTCTCAATTTTGCTAAGAAACATCTCAATGATTGCCAAGACTTTTGGGAAAATACCTTGTGGGCTGATGAGACAAAAGTTGAACTTTTTGGAAGGCAAATGTCCCGTTACATCTGGCGTAAAAGGAACACAGCATTTCAGAAAAAGAACATCATACCAACAGTAAAATATGGTGGTGGTAGTGTGATGGTCTGGGGTTGTTTTGCTGCTTCAGGACCTGGAAGGCTTGCTGTGATAGATGGAACCATGAATTGTACTGTCTACCAAAAAATCCTGAAGGAGAATGTCCGGCCATCTGTTCGTCAACTCAAGCTGAAGCGATCTTGGGTGCTGCAACAGGACAATGACCCAAAACACACCAGCAAATCCACCTCTGAATGGCTGAAGAAAAACAAAATGAAGACTTTGGAGTGGCCTAGTCAAAGTCCTGACCTGAATCCAATTGAGATGCTATGGCATGACCATAAAAAGGCGGTTCATGCTAGAAAACCCTCAAATAAAGCTGAATTACAACAATTTTGCAAAGATGAGTGGGCCAAAATTCCTCCAGAGCGCTGTCAAAGACTCATTGCAAGTTATCGCAAACGCTTGATTGCAGTTATTGCTGCTAAGGGTGGCCCAACCAGTTATTAGGTTCAGGGGGCAATTACTTTTTCACACAGGGCCATGTAGGTTTGGATTTTTTTTTCTCCCTAAATAATAAAAACCACCATTTACAAACTGCATTTTGTGTTTACTTGTGTTATATTTGACTAATGGTTAAATGTGTTTGATGATCAGAAACATTTTGTGTGACAAACATGCAAAAGAATAAGAAATCAGGAAGGGGGCAAATAGTTTTTCACACCACTGTATATATATATCTACATATACACATATCTACAAATACATATATATACATATATACATATATATATATACATATACACATCCACATATATATATATATATATATATATATATATATATATATATATATATACACACATATCAACATATATATACACATACATATACACACATACAGTACATAAACACACACATACACATATATATACATATACACATACATACATAGTGCGTTGTAACACGGGCTGTGATTGTTACATGGGAGGGAGACGACAAATCACAGCATCCCGCTTTCTAATCGGGCCTGTGATTGGTGCTTTGACGGATGCCCAGATCCCACAGTATGTCCCCTTAGGAGAGGCGTTAGGCGAGTGTAATTGAATAGCGGTGCTGCAAGTTTAGCTTTACACCTGTTTTTAAGGCTTATTGACTGAAAGGGGCTTTCATGAAAAAACTTAGGGCTTTGCTACAGGATACACCCTCCACAAGTTAAGGAAGTAAAAATAAAGGTATATATTTCTGTTTTATTTAAACCTTTTAAGTTTGTATGCAGGTGGTATGGTGGCGCAGTGAAAGGTGCCAGTTAGGAGACCCAGGTTCGCTTCCCTGCGTGGAGTTTGAATGTTCTCCCCGTGTCTGTCTGGGTTTCCTCCAGGTACTCCGGTTTCCTCCCACAGTCCAAAGACATGCAGGATAGGTGCATTGGCGATTCTAAATTGTCCCTGGTGTGTGTGGGTGTGCGCCCTGCGGTGGGCTGGCACCTTGCCCGGGGTTTGTTTCCTGCCTTGTGCCCTGTGTTGGCAGGGATTGGCTCCTGTATTTAGGATATAGCGAGTTGGATAATGGATGGATGGACATTTGTATGCATAGCCCTATTTGGCCGTTGTCGTTTTTTTTTCATTCTTCAGTAATATTTCAGCAAACCCGGAGCTTGTCAGTTCAAATCCTGGTACTGACACCACTGTGTGACCCTGAGGAAGTCACTTCACCTGCCTGTGCTGCAAAAAACAAAAGTAATGTAACAAATTGTACCTCAGATGTTGCAAGTTGCTGGAATAAAGGCATAAGTAAAATAGATAAATATGTATTATACACGTAGGAACTATTTTCAGTTAAGTCATCTGCAGCAAACCTTTATAAATGAGGGTTTCTCCTTTTTAGATAGTGCAAACTGTTTCTTCTTCATTGAGTTTTTTTCTTGGAGAGCTTTTTTCATTTCATTGAAAATTAAAGCAGCAGCTGCCAAAATATGTAGCTTTCTTATTAATTTTTCTACATTGTGTAAAATAACTTTATAAAGTAACATAAAAGGTTTAAATACTGGTTATCCTTTTACACTAAAATATTACTAAAGAGATACAAAAAAAGTAAAATGCATATGTTGTTTTTCTTTAAGCAGATTAAATATTACTGAAGAAAGAAAAAAAAAAACTAAAACAGCCAAATGGGGCTATGCATACGAACTTAAAAGGTTTAAATAAAACAGAAATGTATACCTTTATTTTTACTTCCTTAACTTGTGGAGGGTGTATCCTGTAGCAAAGCCCTAACTTTTTTCGTGAAAGCCCGTTTCAGTCAATAAGTCTTAAAAACAGGTGTAAAGATATTGACAATAAGCTACGCAAACCCACCAAGACATGGAATCGTTTAAATCACCATCCCATACTATTAGTTAACGATTAACACATTTCTATATGTATTGTAAGCATACAATACAACTGATAATATGTTGCGCTTATTTATCTGGTGTACCGACATTTTTGCGCGTTTAACGGCTGAAATCCAACGTGGTTTGTGCCCTTCAGAATGAAAACAGTTTGCATTTACCTTTTTAATAAAAGGCGAGCTTTTAAGCCTGAGAAATCACCCCGTAAATGCACACGTTTAATTGCACATGTGTTAATATGTATGCTTACACAGTATTAAAAGACATTCGACAATTAACGTCATTTACTTTCGTTCCCGCGTTTGAGTCGTGCTGTAAATCTCTTCCTTGTTTTCAGTTCACGTGATTACGTAGGAGGCGCCTCCTCCATTACAGTATAGATGGACAAAAAAGAGGTTCCAGTTATGACCATTACGCGTAGAATTTTGAAATGAAACCTGCCTAACTTTTGTAAGTAAGCTGTAAGGAATGAGCCTGCCAAATTTCAGCCTTCCACCTACACGGGAAGTTGGAGAATTAGTGATGAGTGGGTGAGTGAGTGAGTGAGTGAGTGAGTGAGTGAGTGAGTGAGTGAGTGAGTGAGTGAGTGAGTGAGTGAGTGAGTGAGTGAGTCAGTCAGTCAGTCAGTCAGTGAGGGCTTTGCCTTTTATTAGTATAGATATAATATAATATAATATAATATAATATAATATAATATAATATAATATAATATAATATAATATAATATCCTCTTTAATAAAATCCCTGTGTGCGTCCAGGTGTCCGTGTGTGTGTGTCTTCTGGTGAAGTGCACATGCGCGGGGCACGGTGCGATGCGCGATATTACTGTCACAGAAAGTTACAGGCGTTTTACGAAAATACAAACCAGTATTACTGCGAGAGGAAATTAAAGGTACACAATACAGTGATGCATATTACAGCCACATACAAGCCAGTATTACTGTCAGAGGAGATTAAAGGCATATTACCGACGCGCACGCCTGTATTACCGCCAGAGAAAATTAAAAGTATATTACAGACGTACAAGCCAGCGGACATACAAGACAGTATTACTGTCACAGAAAATTAAAGACACACAATACATGGCGGCAGCCCACGAAGAACGGTCAGCTCAGCAAGTAAACATCAAGAAAAGAAAGGCTGAAAGAAAGAAAAATACGACCAACAAACAGAATGAGGTCAAAGTCCCTTGCCATTTAATAGAGACTGTGCCTACTAATGTTTATGCACTACTGTTCTAGCGCCCGTTATTGTAACAGGCTAAATGACTAGTAATATAATATTCTCTCAAAATTCTCTCAAAAGAGGCCCTGCATATTCTGTAATAACTCTCACTAGGACGAAGAAATCTGAACGAAACATTGTGCAACATGCTCCTCAGTATATGGAGTTTCGAACAATCCAGGATACCCCTGCGTCGGAGCAATGAGGTAGGTACCTGGACAAGCGTTGCAATGTTTAACCTTCGTTTTCAACTTCTGGATGCCTACCGCCCGTGCCCCTTCACTCAGTCACTCGACTTCTCATCAGGATGGTGGTGTACAGTACTGAGCAACGCATATTCACGGTGGTCACCAATATATTTAAGTGATGTCAGAATCAACTGGATGAT